>NC_057765.1:33311730-33659573 GCF_010389155.1 Erigeron canadensis
TTGGGTCAGACCCGATTATTGACCAGTTTTGGGTTCAAGTTCGGGTTTCAACACGGTTTTTTGTACACCTCTAGGTCCACCTCCCAACCTGAAATATTTTTATATTAATTTGTTTATAATTAATACTGATCCGTTTGACAAAAACCACACATTTGACATTTCAACCCGTCAACCAATTTGTTTAGAAAACAACTAATTTGACTAAA
This sequence comes from Erigeron canadensis, assembly GCF_010389155.1. Lineage (NCBI taxonomy): Eukaryota > Viridiplantae > Streptophyta > Magnoliopsida > Asterales > Asteraceae > Erigeron > Erigeron canadensis. Next base: position 33,311,937 of record NC_057765.1, read on the forward strand.
TTGATCCAATAACAACCGATTTAACCTAATAACCCACAAACCTACAGGTTGACGCAAGTTGGGTCTTGGTTGTAATTTATGATATGAACTTTAGTGGGTCTTGGTTGGTATGTTTACAACAAACCACCCGGGTTCGGGTTTCAACCCGGTTTTTTGTACACCTCTAGGTCCACCTCCCAACCTGAAATGCTTTTATATAAATTTGTTTATAATTAATACTGATCCGTTTGACAAAAAACCACACATTTGACATTTCAACCCGTCAACCAATTTGTCTAGAAAACAACTAATTAGACTAAATTGATCCAATAACAACCCATTTAACCTAATAACCCACAAACCTACAGGTTGACGTAAGTTGGGTCTTGGTTATAATTTATGATATGAAACTTTAGAAGGTCTGATTAAGGTTAAAGATTTATAACCTGTCATCCCAATTGGGGTGTATCTAACCGATAAACGTATATCATATATAAAACTTTCTATGAATCTTTATGTAGGCTAAAAAAAACTCTTATTGCTAAAAAAATTTAATTATAAATTTGAGAAAAATTATACACTATAAATAGTTATAATTCTTGCATGAACAATAATGGTGGAATACATAATCCCACTTCTTTTAAACGAACTTTAAAAAATCACATGTTTAAAAATATATAGTAATAATGTTGATAAGCTATTATTTCTCATTATGTTTCACAATTGTGTTCTAGTTATATAGACTGTAGTCAATTTACCAACCCATATATTAATTTGGTTTTTATTATGTTCAAATTAAATTAAAAATAAATAAAAACTATTATACTCCGTATTTTTTTAAAATAATTTGTTTGTATCTAGTATTAAGCATTTTCTTTAAATTCCAAATATAATTACTAATATATTTGTTTTATATTTAACTTCACTAATGAAAAGATTCTTTTTAAATAAATTTTAAATCATTTCTAAAAATAAACTCAACCAATCAAAACACAAAAAAATAAAACCATCACCAATCAGAAGCTAGAGAATTCAATCTTTTTTTTTCTCACAGCTTTACCGGCAATATATATATATATATATATAATTATAACAAGTTTTTGTCATATACAACAATGCACGCTTTATACAGTTGTACATTGTACAGTATAATATGTACATTTGTTGTAGATGACAAAAAATTGATGTAGATTTATCATTCCCTATAATTTAATAGTTAATCTAAAAAAACTAGCAGCCTCTAATATCTACAAACATGAACCTCACTCTTTTCTTGAAAATTAAAGTTTTATTAATGACATAGAGAAATTCAAAGAGTGGTTGTCAGCTTACCATGATTGTGGCATCAAGTTTATAAAAGGTATTTTGATTATCCCTTATTTTTTAATTTTACATCTCTTAATTTCTCTAAACTTTAAGCTCTCTCGATCTTTAATCTCTTCAAGTTTAAGTTTATAAAAAGTATTATCATTATACTTTGTCCTTAAGGTGATATAAACTTAAATTGAAAGGATGGTAACAATATAAGGTAGAAGGTATCAATGCAAGAAAACACTATTCCACAATGAAAAGAAGCACATCGCCAAGCTGTAGACACCACACCAGCAACATTCACACTACTTTTGTATATCTGCGATGAGGCAGTTACCTTTCTTTTTCGTTTTCTTCATTTATGTTTATTTTTAACTAGGCCCCCACAAATTGATCTCGCTTAAGGCCCTAAAAAAATTTAAGCCGGCACTGAATACGACAAAATTTGAAAAATAGTACTCTACCTGTTATTAAGTAGACGAATAGTAACTCGCCATGTAGGTGAGTTACTATTCATCACCTCATTCCCTTTATATTTTATATAATTCTGTATTTTAATCTTTTGTACGATTTTTTTTTCTTTTTAAAACTCTTTTAATATAATGATGAAAGGAATTTTTTTCATACATCCCCCTTGTCAATGCCAATTTAGAAGGATCGGATTGCAAACATGCTTGTACACTGATTTTATCAAGAATACAAATGGATATCGGATAATAACCAACATTGGATAATGTTAATTTAGACCATTCGGTATGAAGCTAATTTTTGGGCGTCCTCCCCACTAAACACCTGACAAGCGCAATGAACATCGTCATTTGAGGCGTTTTGACCTTTTTTTTAATCTACGGTTGGGCCCAACCATTGACCCACTTCTTCATTTCTCGATTTTTTTTTTCTTTTTTCTCATAAAACTTCATATTAATTGACAACTCATATTTTGCCACATGTTAAAAGACCCTCACCCATTAAAGTTGTCTCACCCACACTTTTCTACAAGACGCCAAATATGCTGACATGGCTCTGAATGGCAAAAGACACCCCTCTCATGGAATACCTCATATCTTTTAGTCTTACCTGTTTACAAATCTTGTATCATAAATTTACAATGATTATACAAAATTAAACTAAAGAAAGGGCATCTGTTTTGAAAATGTCTCAGCCATGCATATTCGTTAAACAAGTTGTTTCTTTTACATTTTGTATCGAGTAAAAATAAAAATGAGGCATGTTGTTAACAATATATATTAGGGCTCTCAGAGTGGCCCGACGAGGAAATGAGCACCTATAGGTACTTAAGGGAAACATCACGCCGCTCTATAGGTATCTAAAAGGTTATAAGCAAAATGATGATGGTTGTTGTTTAGTTTTCTTTTCACCATCTAATTTTATTTGTCTCTTGTCTTTTTTTTACAGTGTTTTTTTTTTCTTTGTCTATTTTTAAGTGAATGGATATAGTAAGTAGTAAGACATTCTTTGCAAGTGAGGGTGCACGGAGTGCCCCGAGGAGGGAATAGGTACCGGATAGGTACCTATTTGAACACCATTCCGCGCAGCAGGTACCTAAAGGGTGGGGAGGGATTTAGAGACTATGGTGCCGATTCCCTTGCCTATTTTTTGACCGTTAAATGCTTTTCTCTTTTTTTTTTGTCTTTTCTTTCTTCTTCTTTCTTATTTTATATATGTTTATAAATAAAATAAAAAAGGGTGGGAAGAGGAGGGGAGGGCCGGAGGGGTGGTGAGACATTCCTAGCATTAGGGGAGGGGAGGAGAAGCAAAATCGGGGAGGGGCGGCGAGACGCTCTCCCCACCATGAGGAGAGGAAGAGTGTCGAGACACTCATTCCATCCTTACTCTATGTTTTTGAGTATTTTTAAAGAAAGGAATAGAAATAATTTTAAATGATTTTAAAATAAGTTGTATTTTTGAGTTTTAACAATGGAAAGAAAATAAATTAATATGATTTCAAAGAATTCTTTACTTGTTTTTAGTCAAAAAATCTTCCACATGTATTCAAAATGATTTAATTCCTTCCGTTCTCATCTCATCACTTCGTTTTTTTTTAATTTAAAATAAAACTATAGATGAGTTAATTTCATAAATATTTTAAAAGAAAAATATATCCTATACATCTAATAAATTTCCATAATCATGAAAAAAAAAAAAAAAAGTTGTTAGCAACACCCAATCTAACTACGTGTTTGCTAGCAATATCGAATCCTCAATTCCTCATCTTATAATTCTAAAATGTATTGGGGAAAGCTGGACACTTTTCCAAAAGAGTAAACCAAATACACGCAAAGCTTTAAATGCAACATGCCCACTCCTTTCCTTAATCATATGGAGTGTCATATTTATTTAAGGGTCGCAATTGTTCTTGTTTGGATTGATGGCGCAAAGGTTGTCGTATCGACGGGTTCATACATTTTAATTCAAATTTAATACATTGAATAATCATATTAAAAATTTGAATTCAAACTAAATCCACCCAATATACTAATTATGTCATGTCAAGTGATCAAAACATACGTGATATATATGAAAAGTTGAGATTTCCGGTAAGAGAGATCCACACTACATGTAAGATTTACAATAATGTATAGATAATAAAAGTAACTAAGTAACTCTTAATATTGCTTTCTGTTTTTAATGGTATATAAAAGAGGTTGAGATATAAATAACTTTACTTCTACTTAACGTGAAAATACTACTTTTAGACTTATCGCAGAAAAGAACCTCTAGTCTTAATAGGTGTAAAGATCATATTTTTAACTTTTATTTTTAGAAAGAGACAATGATGTTGAGGGGGGGGGGGGGGGGGGGGGAGTGGAGGAGGGAGATGGGCAAGATCCAGCTGCCACCTACGCGAGCTCGACAGCGAGATGGGGGAGCGAGCTTTGAGCTCGGAGAGGGTTGGGGAAGAAGGGGCTGAAAGTGTAAATCTTTCTGACCATTGCAGGGACTAGCCGTTTAAGTTTTCACATACCAGGGACCAAAAGTGTAAACTGCGCAAAAAGTTTCTTTTCTTTTCTATTTTTTAGCTGCGTCTTAAGTCAAAAAAGGTAAAATTGTTGGGCCAACAATTTTTTTTTCCTTTTTTCTCCATCCTTTTAGATGTTTTTTTTTTTAACAAAACTTCCAAAAACACAATTAAAACAAAATATTAATTCTTAAAATGCCATTTTATTTGTTTGAAAAGTACATTACAACATAATTAAAACTACTTGAATCATCATAAACTAATTAAAAGTATTTAAAATTACAACTTAATTTAAAAACATAAGAACATAATTTAGAAACATTACAACATATGATCAATGTCGTTGGACCAATCAAAAATAAAACTAATTACCACTAATTAGCTAGGGTAAGTCAAGTATCGTATCCACAGGGAATCAAGGGAAAGTGTTAAATAATTTTACAAAATTAATTAAACTAGGCATAAACATAAAACGATTGATTGATTGATTTGATTAAAACTGAAATTAATCATAAACTTAACAAAATACTTCAATTAAACAAAAGTGATCATTCTCATGCTTCAAATTATGTTTTCTTATATGTAACCTAACTTATATTCGTTGGAAATCACATAGACATGATTCGTTATAATGTTTGGAATGACTGAACTTAAGAACTAAAGTAATCAGTTGTGATGATTCACAATAATGAAAAACCGAGGAATTGACACAACTAGAATTTCAATTCATTAAAATAGAATTACAAGTTCATGAGAGATTCTTTCAATAATCCATGATTAACAATAATTTGGAACCAAAAGATGGATGAATTTCATTCAAAGTCATAAACATGTAATCATTCATTCAAATCCAAACAACATTAGATGCAAAACACAATTAAGAATTAAACATCTAATCCAACATGAATATGAGAAAGATTGAACATAAAAGTCTTACATAATTGTTCACATGAGAATGATCAAAGAAAACCTAGCCTATAATCTTCATCATTGATTCTTCAATTAAGGCTTTGATCTCTATGAAAATATGAATTGATGATGAAATTGGGGTATTGTGTGTGTTAGAAAACTGCCCAGGGATGAGAAAATATGAAGTGGTTACTTCCAAATTCGTGTATGAAGGTTATATAAACTGAAAATTAATAAAACCCTTTAAATTTGGAATTTTGATGCAGCTATGGCCGTCCCAGATGGTCACCAGGGCGTCCCAGACTGCCCTCCAGAAATGGCAGTTTTCCAGATTTTTGCCTTGACACTTCTTGACTTGATTCTTGACTTTGCTTAACTTCTTAATGATCCAATTAACTTCAATTTGTCACCAAAGACCTGAAACACTTAAACAAACATAAAAACGCCCTAATCGTCTATTAACATTCACAAAACATGTTCGTTTTCATACTTTAAGATTAGACGAATTAGGCGTTTATCAACATATTAAACACTCATTACAACATATATTGTATATTATGATTTGTATTTCATTCATAAAAGAAAACAACATTACATGATCTTAAAAATTAAAATTCAAATGTAATAATAATTTGTATTTTTTATTATAAAGGTCAAATTCAAAAAAACGACAAAATATGTGTAACGAAATTGAAAATCAAAGAGTGAAAAGGGGTTAGATGTGTAAAGTTTATTATGTTAAGGATAAATTATGAAAATTTAAAAAAAAGATTAAAAGGGATGGTTGCCACTAAAAAACCGTTAAAAAGGTTAAAAAAAGGTTGGAGAATTGAAATGAGTTTGAGTATTTTGATTGGATAAATTTGAGGGATGAGAGAGATGAGCCATTCGACTCCATCCCCTAACTTATTGTACAGTAAACTTTTTGATCAACCTTACTTGTTTTATAATGTTTTATAATGTAATCATTAATTGTTCATCAATAAAATATCATGTACATGTTTCATAAAATTATGAAAAAGAATAGGGTAGGAATCAAAGTAGTACCATTAAAGGTAATGTGAATTAATTGTTACTTCTTCAACTCAACATTGCTCGATAAAGTCCGAACTATCTCCAAATCATATTATTGCCTATACATCCGTGATCGAAATTGTACTATTTCATGCACTTTGACATTGAAAAAAGAAGTATGGTTTGTGTATTACCCATTAACCTACAAAAATGTAGAAAAGAATATCTTGAGAATGACATGCTAGCCTAAAATAGAAATAAAAACAAAAATAAAATAAACAACAATCATCATAACCTTGATTAGTCAAACATTATCATTATCTATATCTATATTGTTTTATAATTGTAAAGCATTCAAGAATATTTAAAACTTTTGAACATTAGAAAATTCTAACATTTTCCACTTAAAACAAACACTTAAAGTTGTTCAGGTTTTTACCCACAGATTTTGAATTTAACTTTTTGTAGTGATAAATTTGTGAGATTTTTTGTCTGAATTCTTTAGTTGGGTCCTTTCTTAGTCCATAACCAAATCAAACGTTAAAGGAAAACTTTAAAACAAAGTTTATAATCTTATTATAGTTATCTCTTTAATAACCTCTTATATTCAATAACTAAATTATACCTGTTCGATGCACAATATGATTTTCTTATCTATCATAATGACCACACGACATATATGAGCTCAAATTACAAAATAAGCGTATTATGAAACTATGTTCTTAATTATATAATAATTTATCAAGCATATATATATATATATATATATATTAGCTTAAGGACTCAGATAACTACCCGGGTAGTATTATGATAACTAATTATAATAAAAACAATTGTGATGTAATGTTAAACGTGAAAACACGAATACATCAACAGTCTAGAAATATCATATGATTATATCGTACATATACATCTAGGGATGACAAAAATATCCGTACACAATGGGAATCCGATATCCGAACCCAATTTGACCGGGGATGGGGACGGGTATGGGATGTAATTCTATTCCTCAATGGAGATGGTGACGGGGATGAAAAACTATTAATCCCCGACCCTCATACCCGAATCCGAAAACACTAAATATATTTATTAGAATTAGTTTAAGTTTTTTCTATATATTAAAATAATTTTAAGTTTTGTTTAATACTTTTTATGTTCCAAAAAAAGGAACACAAATAAGCTAACGTGGATTCAAACTCTTTTATTAACAAACCTTCTTTAAACCAATATTGACTAATTTGAAAAACCCTTTTTATCGCAACAATATATGCTATCTTGACGAGATGTATGTAGTTTGTTTATAACATCTTGGAGTGAATATCATACATCCCTTCCTTAAATTCTAAAATAACATATCGTGAAGGAGTGTATGTAGTTTCGTTAAAACATCTTGGAGTGAATATCATATATCTGCTCCTTAAATCCTAGAAACATATTTACCCAACTAAAGATGATAATAACTCACATGTAAAAAAAAAAAAAAAACAGGGTAATTGGATAGAAATCCTCTGATCTCATGTACCATTTGGTACCTACTAATCCACCTAGTGCTTAGGCGATTCTCGACCACTTAATAATCCACTGTTTATCTCAAATTTAGCTTTGGCAAGATTCGAACCCATGACCTCTCTTGGAATGTGATGACCGGTAGCCATTGAGTTATTACCTAATGGTTATAATAACTCACATGTATCCATTGTATTAAATCAATTTAATAGACTAATTCTGTCCATTACACCCTTTCCCAAATCATTTTTATAGAACCAGTTTACACTAATTTCGATAATATAAACGATCGATACGTTCAACAAAATTGTTCTAGCCCCTCCTCCCATTTATGATTACGTTTTTAAGTGTGATGTATAGTTCATAGCCAATTAAAATTATAAATAAAATTATTAATACTAATATCCATTACAGAGTAATTCTATTTTTTATTATTATTATTTTTTTTTTGTAAAATTCTCAATATACATTTGTATTTAAATTAGGATGTATTGATTTATAACATGTCAGATTTACTATTAGATTATGTGATAAACTAATGGGAAGAAAACATTAAAACAACCTAACTTGTTGTAACATAGTTCAAATACCTCTTAAATGAATTTTTAGTCCAAATAAATTTATGTTTAAGAAGAATACAATTTTATGTTATTTGATCAAATGGTTGTATTCATGATTTTGTGGATATAATAAAAAAATCTTTTAAATTGAATATCTCTTCCCAAATGAGATGAACGTACATGTTTTTATATAATTTAATTAATTGATAATTGTTAATATTATTAATAAGTAATCAGTAGTGTTTACGTTATCAATGATTTCTTTTAATTAAATTTAATGAATGAAAGGGTTAGGTTGTGCCAACTAAGCTATTTTTTAGCAAAATTTTAGAAGTGGACTCCATCTTTATATATAGAAAAGAAAAGATTTATATTATACTAGGTTTTTTACCCGCACGATGTGCGATAGTTATATTAATTTTTAAAACTTTTAATATTGACATTAATAAATTTACAATGAGCTACATTTAAATACCAAAATACTGAAATAGTATGTAATTTTAATCTAATACTTAAGTCATTTTCGATAGTCGGATCCATAAAAAAAACATGCTTGGATGAATTGACAAAGAGCATATTATATTAGATACAAAATGAATAGCTAAAACAAATGAAAAAAAAATCGAAAGTTTAAATATATTTTCTTTTTTGTAAATATTATAATAATAATATATAATTTATAATTAAAATGCATTAAGATGAGCATTGAAAGAATCATTAAACAATGAAAATCGATAGTATACATTTAATGAAACGCTTAATATGTAAACGAATGAGTTAATGGAATGGATCAAAACAAAAGAAGAAAGATATTATATTAACCATTATCATAAAATTCAAAAAAAGATAAAAAAAATTAAACCAAAAATTGTACATCATTTTTTTTAGTAATATGAACGAAAGAATTAACATAACTCTTTCAGAAAGTTATGATATTATACAAAGCTCTTAACTCATATAAGATGAATATAATTTAGTGGTGATAAAAAAGCTTATAAACTTTAAATATTGCCACTAATGAGAATTCCAACTAACCAACGGCCTGAGCAAACTTTCATATAATCACCATTAAAAAAACGAAAGGAACCTCATATAAATGTTGAATAAAAAAGATAATAAAATATCATTAGGTATAGACGTGATTTTTTAAACTAAAGAGAATATATCATTTATCTAACGAGAAGATCTTAGATTCTTACAATATATTTATTTATTTATTTTAACATATATACCTTTATTTGTTTTCTAAATATATAGTTTATTTAAAGAAAAATATGGAGTTGACACATAAGATAAAATCTTATGTGGCAATTTTTTAAATTAGTTTTAGATTGCAAGAGGGCTTTAAAGTGGGTTAACTATTGTTTTATAAGTGTTATATATATACTAGTGTTCAGGCACGTTCATTGGACGGGTATGCATAAAATATATTAATCGAAGTTAAAAAATTGAAATTCAAGTATATTAAATCTCTATGACCAATATCACAGATTAATCAATACGCGACGAAAACTAAAAAAATGAACATATTAAAATTAACTCCATATAAATATTGATTCCAGTTTACCTTTTTTTTTTCAACGTTAGTTAAATAAAAAATTTACAGTTTGTTATATCTAAATTTACTACAAACACAAACAACAATTTTATACTAAACGATTTAGAGTTAATCTCAACAAAAAGAGAAACAAAAAGTGTATTTAAAAAAATACATACCCTTACATCAACAAAGACCATATCAAACATTTTGATATTCTAAATAAAAGTTTGAAACATAGAGTTGTACTGAAACTTACCCACAGGAATTTATAATGAAGTTTGACCGAGAATTAGTTTGTAGGATACTAAGTTAAAGTGATGGAATTTAATTCATGGGTACGCCGATAAACATGACTTAAATATTTCAAAAAAAAGTATAGTACTCTTTCCTAATAAATTTAGGATTAATTAACAAATAATATCGATATAGGTGATCAGGTAATTTTTTTGTATGAAATTAATTATTGGGATTAATTTGTGTAAAAAATATATAAAAATAGAAGATTAATAAGGAGTTAGTATTAGGCTAAAGGAGCAGGATTAGAGGTGTCAAGTGTATCCAAACCCCTCTTTTACTTATATTATATATATATATATATATATATATATATATAATAAGAAGATAAAAAGAAACCATTCCAATTCTAATTAAGGAATTAAAAAATACCGTTCAAGAAAATAAAAAAGATTGGTGAATAAATTTGTATTAAAAAGGAAGAATAAACACAACTAACTATCCATAAATATAGGATGGGAAAACCGATTGTTATCATTTTTTTTTATAAACTTTTTAGATTTTTTATTATAAGAATAATTTTTAAAAAAATGTATAAATTAGGAAATTAATGTAAGTACGACACAAATGAAAAAATCCCACATAGTATTCTTTCATATGTAACTTATTTGAATAACCGATTTTAAGTTATAAACACCACTAACATATGATTCATCAAATGAGATAATTAATTAACTTATGTATATAACTAATTTTAAGTTATAAACACCACTAACATTAATATTATTCTGTAGCTGCTAATTAAAAGCTCCAAGCCGGTTAATTTAAGTCTTTAGATACATATTGTTGATGAACTTTTACTCCATAGCTTCTCATGTTTTGATCAAAACAAAAAAAAAAAAACTTTAGTGGGAGAATGGATTAGATGGTGGAATGTCCTTTTCTTTTCTCGATATTTATATTTATCATTTGGAGTGCAAGCATTAAAAAGCTGCCTTGGTTCTTGGATTTTCACTAACTTTCTGCCTTTCTTGATGTGACTTGCTTGTGTTTAAATTCCATCATTTTCCTATTTTAAGAGAATCTTCCGTCCTTCGTGTAGTTATTTTCGATTTTTCCCTAATGTTATATACATCATCTAAGTTAAGATGATTAAGCTAGACGATGTTCTTCTCACAAACCATAAAATTTATAAGGGCTTTTTGACATGTGTAAAAAATGATTTGAGTTTTTGTGAGTGTAACATCATGATGTTAACATCATATAACATTTTCCCATGGTATATATGAAATATTACACTCAGCCCCTCATCTTCTTAACCTTAATAATTACCATTCATCCTTCAAGGACTAGTCTTTGTCAACGTCACATCAGTAAAAACACTTCAATGACTAATCCCCCAAAAACATACCCAATACACTCATCCTTCAAATATTAATCTTGGACCCACCAATTATTTAATTTACTAGTTTATCTAAATTTTACACTTTGAACCCTCTAAATTTATAACAAAACTATAACATACACAAATTAAAAATACTTCATTAATAATACTAAACATTACATTAGTTCATTAAAAAAAAACATTACACAATTTGTTTTAAAAAATTACAATACTTGATTAAAAAAAACACACATTAAAAACAAGGTTATTAAAAACTATTCACGGGAGGCGCCATATATGCTCCGTAAGATTATGACGAAGAGCATGATGCACATGTCGATCTCGAAGCTCCTTGCCGGTTCATTGCTGAAGTGTCATTTTTCCTCGAAAGTACGTTCAGGTATACCTGAATCATTGTCGTCTCCTTCCTCGAGTGAGCCTATGGCGTATCTCGCGTTTTCAACCTTCATGTTATGCAATATACACACGAGTACATTGTTCGACAAATCTGATTCACACTTTTCGATCTTGCTGGTTGAGTTAGAATGTGCCATGAATTTTGAAGCCTTCCAAAGGCACGCTCGACATCTTTTCGGGCACTTTCTTGATACTTTTTAAATTTCTTCCGCTTGTCATCTTGAGAGCATGAATACGACTTCACAAAAGTTGACCATTCTGGATAAATTCCGTCGGCGAGATAGTAAACTTTTTGTAGTGGGTGCCGTTAACAGTGAACGAACTATCAGGGGCACGATATTCAATGATTTCCCTAAATTAAATTAAATTTTAAGACAATAAAATATGAACATTTTCGTGATCTGCAATAAACTAAATTGAAACTTACCTAAATAAAGGCGATTGGTTGAGCACATTTTTATCGTTTTTCGAACCAACGGTGCCGAAAAAAATGCCAAATCCATAAATCGTATGAAGTTACCGCTTCAAGCATGATGGTTGGATGACCGTGATCACCACGCGTAAATTGACCTTGCCATGCCTTGGGTCAATTTCACCAAGGCCAGTGCATGCAATCCATGCTACCAAGCATGTCCAGGAAACCATGAAGCTCCTCGTGTCGAGCATACAAGCGTTGTATGTCCTCCGGTGTTAGTCTACGCAAGTACTCATCCCTGTAAAGTTCAAACACACATTTGCAGTAATAGTCTAGGTAACATCTGCTTGTTTCTTCACCCATCTGTAGATACTCGTCAAGCAAGTCGAGATTGTAGCCATGCCAACCGACGTATGACGCATACACACTTTTGGATTGTACTGAAACCAATCCTTCCCCGAGAATCGACGAGCTTGTCTTGCATTCTTTGAAAATGAAAGGGGACGTCTCATGGATGTCGAGATGGGTATGAAATTATATCGTTCACAATGCGCATGAACAAAGGCCCCGACATACAAAATTGTCGCCTAAAGCTCTTCAATGAATACTTTGGGTTTTCGCTAAAATAAGCTTCTATTAGGCGTCGTTCAGCACCATATCAATCTCTCTGAACGGGCATATGCGGTATGAATGGTCTTGATGATTTACCTTCTTCAAGCAAATCAACGTATTCGACCATGATGCCCATAAGCTCATATCGTCGGAGTCATTAGGAAACAAATCCGGTCTCGTGTACGTTGGTACACTCGAATGAAACATGTTCGTTCATGATAATTTGTGTATATAAAAGTGTGTTTTGGTATAATATATCTGAATATATCTGAATATATGAAAGAGTGGTGTGATTTGGTGGTTCAATTGAAGTGTATATATAGGATTTTACAAAAACTTGCCGCTAGGGACTAAAAGTGTCATTTTTTTGAACTGATTTTGGTCATAACAGCCGTTATAGGGGCCTGTTTCTGAAAGTTGTGTTTTGTCTCCTTCCTTAGCCTACTAGCCGTTACATTCAAACAAAATTAAAAAAAAAAAGAAAAACGCAAGTAACTTTCGTCCCTGGAAGAACGAAAAGGAGAGACGAGTGATGGGAACGGACATGGGATGAGTCTCACCCAATGGTGTGGACTCGTTCGTCCACTCGAACAAACCATGAACGGGTGTACTAGGGAGCCTCTAACATAACATTTGATATGTCATATATCCGTGTTAAACTTTGATTTTATATTTTAGCTTACCAAATTAATGACAATTATAATTTTCAAGTCCCTTGTACAATTTTAAATTAACTTTATTGGGATATACTACAAAAACCAATCAAAATATAAAGATACCATAAAATCAATGTTTTCTCCGACTCATCATAAGTATCGGTATCTTTTTCTGTTCAAAAAAAAGTTATCGGTATTTTTTTGTTTTTATTTATTCCAAAATTGAATATTCACTTTCATGTTTTAAGTATCTAAGTGTATCCAAAGCATAACTCTGACAGCTTATTAATTGTAACTTTTCTAAAGGTGTACGCCAATTTTATAACGAATATTTACAGAGTTAATGACCAAGAGGGTGTATTTGGAAAACTTAATTACCAAAATGGTGTATTCTTAAAAGTATTTATCAAAGTGGTGTTCTCTATAAGAGAATATCTATAAAAATGGTGTCTTGTTTATTTTTTTTAAACTTTTCTTTCTTTCCATCAATTTCAAAATATATTGCAAACGTGATTAGTATAAGCGAAAAAAAATATTACATGAGTAAAACAACAATATATTTGTTATTGTTAACATATATGTAGTTTTGAATATTCTTAGCATAAACTAAGAATTTATCAAAATGAAACCACAAACCTTCATGGCTATCATTTCATTGTGTAATATATCTTAGTAAAACAACAATATATCTGTAAAAATGGTGTTTTTTTCTTTGAAGGCATAAGTTTTTCTATGAAGAAATTGATTTTGTTATAACGTACTAATTGGTTTAAATTAATTCGTTATTTACTATTGATGATTCACGGATATTTTGTCCTTAGCCAAACAAAGTTCCAGCCCAAACATCATTACTTTTGTTGACATCGATCATTACTTGAAAGTCGTTAGTATATTATAGAGTGCAATGATATGAGCCACTATAAAATCATAAATGTGTACTACAAAAAGGAATTCAAACCCTAATTTATGATCATATCTTTCTCTTTTGATCTTTTCAATCTTATTATAGATTTTAAAGAGGATTATTGCAACGTAAGTACTAGGCGGTTGGCTTGCCAGGAAATTTACAAGGATGATTATTGAACAACATAGGATACAACTACAAGTAATCACGAGAATTGATATTTTTATTAAAAAATGACCAAAAAAGTTTTTTTAGCCATATTTTTGTTTCATAAAGATACAGAAAAAATATAGTTTATGCTAAAAATATTCAAAACTACATATAAACAATAACAAATATATTGTTGTTTTACTCATGTAATATTTTTTTTGCTTGTACTAATCACATTTGCAATATATTTTGAAAATGATGAAAAGAAAGAGAAGTTTAAAAAAAATAGACAAAGACACCATTTTTATAAATATTCTCTTATAAAGAATACCACTTTGGTAAATACTTTTGAGAATACACCATTTTAGTAAAAAAGTTTTCCAAATACACCATTTTAGTCATTATATTTTGTGACTAAAAAACAATCTTACAAATGTATCATATTGCCTACTGTTGTCCAAATTAATTGGTACTTGGTGTTCTCTCATAATATGTTATGTTTTTTAATGTTTGTGTTCTCACTTCTTGTTGCATTATATATATTTTACCAATTTTAGTTAAGTAAATATATGAGTATATAGGATGGCACTATGGCAGTAGTTTTCTTGTGCAAGTTGGAGTTGTCAGTAAAATTGAAAAGGGCAATTGGTAATAAGATTGTGACATTACATAAATGAAAAAAAAAAAAAATTTGTCACTGTTTATATAGTCCAAAATATAGTACTACAAAAAGAAACCCCTTTAAATTGATGGAAATTTTAAATTTTAAATACATGAATCAAAATGATCTTATTTTTTTGTGCAAATGATTGAGGAGAATTTTGTATCACATCAAATTAAAGTTATATATATTTTCTCTAATAAGATTTTTAACTCCATATTGTTATTTCTGTAACTTGCAGATCATATGATGGTCCAGTGGGTTCCAAATTCTTCAAGCGACAAAACCCAACATAACAATTTTACAAGGCCCAAGATAGACACCATAAAAAAAACAATGCAAAGAAAAACATTGTATTTGTCTAATGGGAATATGGGATTAATCACTAAAAGATCAGGTACTTTTCATTTTATACATATAGTTGCCCAACAAATTAGAATATTGATATATATCACCCACAAACTTGTAAACTTTGTACATGGTTGATCAAAACGACCTGCTATAGCCGGTTACACTCTATTGAACTGATGTGACAGCTTAGCTGGTCATGACCCACGTCACGTCATGACCAGCTAAGCTGTCACATCAGTTCAATAGAGTGTAACCGGCTATGGAAGGTAGTTTTGGCTAACCATGTACAAAATTTACAAGTTTGTAGGTGATACACCAATTGGGAGGTACTGCCCAAGGAAAGGAAAAGGTGACTTCCGGATCAGGGATAATAAATAAAATAGAAACAAGATTTCTAGTTTATTGGGCAACCATGTACAAAACGAAAAGTACATTTGGTCTTCCGGTGATTAATCCCTTGTCCAATTCTTGTTCTAGGACTAGCATTAACAACAAAATTTAGAGTTTTTTCGTATGTTCAACACAAAATAAAGACCCTAATTCGACGGGGTTCAACACAAACTAGAGTTGTTTAAAAATTTAAGTCTTGGGAGCCCGTTTTCTCCAACTTGCTGATCTTAATTTATCAACTGAAAAAAACCTTGGAATGCTTAGTAAACTATTGGCCCTAGTAACGCCTTCAAGAGCTGACCATTCATGTTCAGAGGTTGATATGCATTCGGCTAGGCTCCTTTTAGACTCTCCAATGCTCTTTTCGGGTAGCTTTTCTTTAACTGAGTCGATACCAGCCACAATCTCACTACTACATTCTCTAACCGTACCCGAATGCTCAAGAGTAGGTTGATCAATGTTATCTTCTTGATTAGTTACATTATGGTCATAATTTGGTTTTTGCACTTCCTTCTCGAGAGTTTCTGGTGCAACGGGCATTGGCTTTTGATCAAGAAATAGGCAAACAACAGCACAATCATCGGTTTTGGAAGTTGGAAATTTGAGCTTCCATGCTTTTGTAGCACAGTCGACAAGAGCTCTTGCAGCAGTCGATCGGCTAGGTGCTGCAGCCACAATGTCCACTGCTTCCTTGTTAGATAGAACATCCCATACCTGATACAAAATTAACATTATCTGGACCTATGATACTCAGAATTATGTATGTACATGTCACAAAGTTATTAAAAGTTTATACTAATGCCACCCATATATTCAAAGGGTTACGCTCGGACCCTTAAAGTTAGCCTATGTAGCAGAAAAGTTGCAGAGAAAAGAAGGTACCCCATCAGTCGCAAGAATTACAAACTCATCTTTCTCAATTATACGGTGGTAAAAGACATCTGGAACAGAAATTAAGCCATAATCCTTTAGACAGAAATCACCAAACGCTCTAGCCATGGCTAGACCAGGTGTATCACTGTGGGGCAACCATACACGAGAAACCTCTGGCTCATCTTGTAATGCAAACACCCTTCCATTGTATTCCTGGATCCTGGCCGCTTCTCCTAAAATCAAACAATATAACTATGTGAGTATTTACAAGTTCTTGGATTTACGCTTTAGTTTACAAAAACATAAAATCAAAGTTACTTGGGAGATTCGGTTTCAAGTCAATAGTCAACTGGCAAGCAGTCAATGAATTATTTTCGTCTCTGGTTGCCAGCACTGCTCTTGAGTCACCCACATTTCCAATAACAAGATCTTGACCCTGAATAGAAAAACCATAAACTACATGAAATTCAAATCACAAAAGATGCTTCTTGTTGGCAAATGATTAAACAATCAATGAAATTAACAAGGTTTTATATAGTTTTTAAACGATTAGGTACGACTGTAAGCATCAATATCACATTCTAATATATTATAATCATTTAACAATGTAGCATTACCTCACCTTAACAACAACTAATGTACATAAACTAAGTTCTAAAACAACGAAAAAGATACCTGCTTGATCAAAGCGACCGTGGTTGTTCCACTGCAGAAACAATCGATTAAAGGATTGTTCTTCAGTTCTTTATCAATCAACTTAAAAGATTTCAATATAGACTTTTTAAGTGGCAAATACTTGTCAGGGATCATATTTGTCTCTTCAACATCTGATTGTCCACACCAATATTCTTCTAATAATTCTTCTTCAACGCTACTCTTTTCGTTTTCACAATTCTGATCAATGTTATCGGTATTCATCCATTGTGTTGATAAGAAAACAGGAAGTGAGTCGCGAACTTTCCTAGCAACCATATGACCATAAGGACCATGCCCATCAAATACTCCACAAAACATTGCATCACCCTTTGAGTTGAATTTCTGATTTAAAAAAAAAAAAAAACAATCATACCAATATCCTCATAATTACGAACTAACTCAAAACACATGTAGTTTTCTTATGCTAGAAAGACAAATATTCATACATACACACATTTGCAATTTGTCCATCATTAGACCACAACTCATATTGATGGTCAACTTGAATATGCTACCTTAAAGAACATTTTGGACCAGAATATTCCACAAATCACATGTAGATTGCTAAACACATAGTCATAGTTTGCATTACAACACATATATAAATGTAACAAAACTTTCATCATTCCAAATTATATATTCATGTAATCATGTTCTATACTAATTATATACTATCAAAGTATCAATCTCTCTAACTTTCTATAGTGATACTAGTAGCTAGCCATATCCTTTTAGCACAATGTCAATCAAAAAGGCTAAAATTCCTAGAAAAAGTTAAAACGTTATCTTTTGTTCTTACAGTGACCGACACCCGCGTTGATGCATACCAGAGTCAACGCGGGTGTGGTTCGGTTTTAAGAAGAAATAAATTTCATTTTCTATTCTTTGTACTATCTTAATTTAGTCTTTTTATTTGATCATGTCTCAATTTTATATTCTAAACATAAATGAAATAATCTATGTATATATATAAGTATGAACAAAATTAAGAAAACTAACTAACCTCCCAAACGATCATGGCATCTTGGTTAGTTCCTTTTTTGCCTTGTTGAGTATGCAAACTTGCCGTAGTACAACAACCATTACTATAAAGTCTACCAGGAACATGGACGAGCAACCGCTCTTCCGTCCCGCTGCCGGCGCCGGAAAATATGAACTTAGAGCCACGTTTGGAGCTGCTCCACCATTTATGACCATCATCTTCATCTTCATCATCAAAATCAAAATTACTTTCAGTATCTTGTTTGTCTCTAGCAGCAGTTGTTGAATAACAAGCACCCATATGTATATATATAAAAATTAAAGTTTAAGAGAATATTATAAAACAATGAGAAAAATGAAAACTTTGGTTATAAAAAACCAAGAGAGTTTGATAGAAGAATGTGATGGACAAATTGAAGT
The DNA here is from genome assembly GCF_010389155.1 of Erigeron canadensis. Taxonomy (NCBI): domain Eukaryota; kingdom Viridiplantae; phylum Streptophyta; class Magnoliopsida; order Asterales; family Asteraceae; genus Erigeron; species Erigeron canadensis. The sequence continues at coordinate 33,330,880 of NC_057765.1, forward strand.
TTTGAACAGCTAACGTCCAAAAAAAAAACAACTTTTTCCAACCTTGTTGTATATGTATAATGAATACAGATCAACTACCAGAAAGAGAAGGTGTATCATGTGTATGTAAATAACTAAAATACTATCATTTTTTATTATATATATTTTGCAAAATTAAACCGTTATGATCATTATTGTTTTGCTATCATTTTGTAGTAATAGTATTGTATTAAACAACCATGGTCTACAAACAACTATGGTAGTTGGTAAGAAGTAAGAATTGACACCCAACTTGGGTATTAAGATTATATTTCTGAGTAAATGACAAAACAAATATTTAATATGGTTTTATCTTATTAGAAAAAAAAAATTCATATTATTATAGCATATGTTAGTATGAAATATATGTCATATATTTAAATCTTACTCTATGTTCTTTTAACATGGGATGCAGATCAACTACTAGAAACTGCTTGGAACTATTTCGCAAAAACAAATTGTTATTTGTAGCAAATCATCAGTAAACAATCATGCATGGTGTAGAATTCTATAATGAGTCGGGAATTTATGTTAATGAATGGAGATTAGCGTGTCTTGTCATGTTGCATGTATTTTACTTTTGAATGGATTAATGTGCATATAATAAAATAAAATTTTAATTCTTGAGAGGATGATAGTTCGTGCAATGTTTTGTTGGTTGTGTTAGTTGATAAGTAGAACGAAAGTAAACTTGATATATCATGTAGTTTATTAGCGTAACAACAAACCGTACGTTGAATTTTCATGAAATCTGTGGTTAATGTAAGCTACATATGGTAGCCGATTTAGCTTAGTTAGGCCTGTGCTTATAGCCCATTTTCCGTGCGTCTCTTGAACGTCCGACGCCGTGCCGGGCCTAGACGCTGGTAGCACGGCTGCGTCTAGGCCGGCGTCTCCTTGGTGGCGTCTAGAATCGATCGCACGTCTGGTGTGTGTGTGGGATCCGATCAATGGCTCCTTTGATGAAAATAAAAAAGAAAAACATTTTTTTCAAAATTTTTTAAAAGGTAACAGCTAGTTTGATGGGTTTTTTTTTGTTTTTTTTTCTCTTCTCCTATACATACCACTATTACACAACCATTTTATATCACACTATCAAACATACATACTTTACTCATTTTCAAAGCATTTCATTCACACAAAAAATGTATAATTTATCAGCATCCTAGCTCCTCTTCTAGCTCTGATTACGAAGCAACCGAATACGAATCAATCAATCGAGCTGTTTCACAGATGAATGCAATTTTCAATCCCGAGGCAATAAGCGTTTGTTTTAACGTTATCTTTGACAAAGAAGAAAACGAGAGCCAAGCAGCTTCAAGTTCTTCAGCACCCAAGTTAACTAGAAGGGTGATCAATCGAGATCACCTTGGTGCTGCAAAACTTTTATACGCTCATTACTTTGCGCCTAACTGCACCTACCCACCCAACATGTTTCGTAGAAAGTTTAGAATGCGAAAGGAAATGTTTCTTCGCATAGCGCGAGATATACACTCCTTTAACAGCGTTCAATCGCTACCCAAACACTTTCAGTTTTTCCACAAAGCGCCGACGGATGCTTCTAGTCGTCCTGGTTTTAACATTTTTCAGAAATGTATTTCTGCAATACGCTAGTTAGCGTATAGCTATAAGGCTGATGCTTTGGACGAGTACTTGCAAATGGCGCAAGATACTGGGTACCAGTGTTTAGACGCTTTCTGCAAGTGTGTGATACACATGTATCAAGAAGAGTACTTGAGAAGGCCAACAGAAGTAGATATCCAACGGATAACTACTAAACATGAGCAGGTTCATGGTTTTCCGGGCATGCTTGGTAGCATAGATTGCATGCATTGGGGGTGGAGGAGCTGTCCGGTGGAATGGCAAGGGTAGTACACGCAAGGCGACAAGGGGAATCCCACAATCATGCTTGAAGCGGTTGCTTCATATGATTTGTGGATCTGGCATGCTTACTTTGGCCCTGCTGCTTCGAACAACAACATCAACGTCCTCAACGAGTCAGATTTGTTCGACGATTTACTTCACGACAGGGCTCCAAAAGTAGAGTTTTAGGTGAATGGCTGCCAGTTTGGAAAGGGATTTTACCTAGCAGATGGTATTTATCCTGAATGGGTCACGCTTGTGAAGTCTTTCAATTGCCCAATGGACCCGACAACCTCCAAGTTCAAGAGGTACCAAGAAGCTGTAAGGAAGGATGTCGAGCAAGCATTCGGGGTTCTTCAAGGTCGTTGGCAGATTGTTGAGCAACAAGCCCGGGCCTATAGTGTGAACAAGATAAAACGTATCATGTTATATTGTGTGATTCTGCACAACATGATCGTTGAAGATAACGGGCGCGCAATCACAGCGTTTGAAGAAGAGTTGATAGCTAATACTGTGCTCCCAACTCGCACGTGGGATGAAAGGTGTTCAACACAGCTTCGTATGTACGGGAGTTGCGTGATAGAAGGAGTCATCATGAACTCCGCAATGCTCTGATTGAACATGTTTGGAACCTCCCGGAACGCGGCCGTCAACGTTGATGCGTAGTTCTTTATTTCCTAATAATGTGATTTTGCACAATTTATGTTTTTTAGTTTAATTTTTAAGTTTTAAAATAAATGTAATGTGTTTTATGTTTTTTTTTATTATTGTAATGTGTTTTTTAATAATATAATGTGTTTTAATTATAATAAAATATGTTTGTTTTAGTTTTGTGAAAAATGAAAATGAAATAATAAAATAATGGATTAATAGTGTTAGAAGTGGGTTAGAAGTAGGGGTAATAAGTAGGAGTGTGTCTTGGTATGTCTAGAAGAGAGAGAAAAACTGATGAATAGTGTTAAACATGGGTTAGACGTGGTTCCTTATAAGGAGAGGCCTTATAATGTTTTTAGCTTAGTTATAATGTATAAGTGGGTTATTTTGAGAACTCATAAAAAAAAAAAAAAAAATCTGGACCACACATTCTTTCACTCTTCAAATAAATATGGAAATTCATCCAAATCATTCAAAATGTTTTATCTCACAAACCTTAAATCGTTAGACGAAACAAAAAATATGGGTAGTCTTAAAATTTCGTTATCTTTTATTAGAAATCTAATTCGATATACTTTTGACGACTTTTTAATTTTCGATTTCTTTTTGGTACTTACACATGTGTAGGTTGAACAAAAGTTATGATTCGGAGCGGGCTTCACCCTTAAAGATATTCATAAACCAAAACTGGTGGGGGTGATAGGTCATTGAGGGTGATAGGTCATAGGAGCTGACCGGTGATGGGTGATCTACCTAACGGGCTCCGTCCTTAGACGCTATGACTCTACCATGGACTGACGGGCTCCGCCCTTGGCCACCATGGCTCCGCCATGGATTAACGGGCGTTGTCCTTTACCTTCATTGTTGTTTACATATGTTCATTTACTAATTTGCATGTGAAAACAATGATCCTACACATGTATAGGTACACAAGTACAAGGGGAAAAAAACAAAAATTAAAAAGTCGTCGAAAGTATATCGACCTGGATCTCTAATTAAAGATGACGAAATTTTAATACTACCCATACTTTTGTTTCGTCTAACGATTTACGATTTGGAAGATAAAACATTTTGAATGATTTAGATGAATTTTATTATTTAATTGAAGAGAGAGAATATGTGGTCCAGAATGGTTTTTGAGTTCTTTTTTTTATGAGTTTTTAAATAACTCTTCCTCTATAATGTATATCTCAACTATGATGGAATAAGATGAATACTTTTTCTGTGAAGGGATCAAGTGAAAACCACTAAAAAACATCTCTAAGGGCACCCTTAAAGTTAAGGGCCACCATCTCTTGGATCGTCGCTCATCAAATTCATATCATTCTCATATGCGTCCGGTGACACCCCCTTTAGAACGGATGAGGGCAACGTCTGTACCGTATCCATACATTTTCAACACATATACCATATGATTTTTTTATTTTTTATTTTTGAAGGGGTTTTTATTAAAAAAATTATAAAATTAAAAAAACAATCAAAAATTAAAAAACCACACCAAAAAGGAAAAAGAAGGAGGAAAACTAATGGTTCTCACATTAACCCTACTCTACTTGTTCTCTAGATGTTTTGGTTTTGACCATCAAGCTTATTGCAGACAGGGAAGGGGTTAGTCGGGTCACATAAATGTTAAGATTGGCAAAATCCTGTACCGGTCAGAATGGGTTGAGTTGGCCCAAATCATTGTGTATATCTTCCTGCTAACTTGTTATTTATACACAAAGAATCTCTATTGGTGTCAAAATTACATGTTCTATATATGGGTTGCTTATATGTTGAAGGGTTTTTTTTTTGTGGGTAAAAGACTATTTAAACGCGGTAAAATTTTGTTAGACCTTTATGTGATTCTAGATTTCCAGCTGGTCGGGGAAACATTAGTTAGTTTTGATCAATATACATATATAGCATCTTAGTGTGACCAACGCCAATGTGCTTGGAGTTTCAAAAGTCCATGCTTTCATGTGTAATAATAAGGGTGGCAAAGTGGGTGGGTCTTGCTGTTTGGGTAACATTGTTTATAAACGCCTTCTTGGACAATTTGCGGGAAAAAAAAAAACAAAATATGGTGCTTGAAGAAAGAAATTAAAATTAAAGCCACGTATAACGTACGAATATGTCTTAAAACAACAAATAATTAAGGAGATCGATGGTTCTATGTACATTTGTACTATCTAATAAAACAAAGCACCCATTTTAGGCGCTTAATAAATATATTAGTAATTGGTACGTGTTCATTGTTGGATTCACAGGTCCTTACTCACACACAAGACACACTCAATGTATGTATGAATTTTAGACTACTGTAAATAAAAAGAAGAATGAAATATGCTTTGAATTGAAAAGTCTACTGTATATGCATCATATGATATGTATATATCATGCATATAATAGCAATAATCCCATGCTTCGAAGCTTGTCACATTCAGGAGGAGGAGTTGGATGAGGGTCTGTAGTAGTAGTAGTGTTGTTTGTAGTTGAATTGCCGTCGCCGCCGCAAGCTTTTAATGCTTTTTTTATGTAGTCATTGACAATAGCAATCTCGATTTTGTCTCGTTCCGGAGTTCCTTGAGGAAACCATTCATTCATTAAACATATGTCAGCGGGTCTAACATAAAACTCAATCCCATATGCCCGAGTCTTCATCTCTATCACATACTTGTCTAGCTTGTTTTTCAAGATGATACGGAGACGTATCAGGATCCTTATATATATGCTTGATAAATATGATAATAAACATACCCAATAAATAACAAAATAAAAGGGAACGAACACAAAGGGAAAAGCGTCACATGATGATTTTTTGCAACCGTCGGGCTTCTCGATCTCATCATTATTAATCTCCAACACTACATGATGATTTTTCCAACACCTTCTTCTTGATCATGTGTTGATGTTGTTGTATCACGATTCAACATATTGGAATAATATTTAGTGAGATTAAAAAACCCGGACAAAAAACTATAATTAAAAAAGAAACCTCACGAATACGAAAATTAATCAAGTAAAAACAGAAATATATATGGGTAATTTGTGGAATTAATATTTCTCGTATTAATCTCTCCAACAAATTAAAGGCCTTGATATAACATCTATCGGTGATGTGCCCACTGTGTTTGAATGAAGTTGAAACTACACATCATATTTTCTCCACATGCTATATTGCAAGTAAATTGTGGAGACTTGTCACGGCTTGATATATCTTTTGGTGCATTGGATAATCTGAGTGACATCCTTCAGCAAGTCGATAATATGCATATTAAACTAACCAAGAAGATGTACATTGAAGGAATAATTTTTTGTTGGCTTGGGCTATTTGGAAGCATCATAATGAGAAAGTTTTCTCTCAAACACATAAGCGCTCAGAATTTTTGTTTGATTTTATCGTGACCCAATCTCACTTATCTTGATGTGTCGTAGGATGAGTGGTTTAAAAACCCTCTTCTTTTCTTGTAAGTGTTCGTTCCTTGTAATTGTAATTGCAACACTGTTTGGGATTTAGTGCTTTGCTAGATGTCTTTTTATTTATAATATATAAGCCGTTCAAAAAATAAAAAGAATTAGTTAATTCGTTTGAGTTTTTCAATTCGGATGTTCTTACATGCGTGTCACCTTCTCTGTATATATAAATCCTAGTTTCCTTACAATTACTAACCAATGACGTAATATTTGATCGACACGTGTCCTTTTAATTTATTTATTTTATTAATTAGTTTTTATAATTGTATTATATAAAATTAGCTTTTTAATTGTATACTGATTTATTTTTCTTATTAGATTTAGAATTAAACTTTAACTTTTGGCTTATATATACAAAACATATTGTAACCTTATTTGATTGATTGTTTTCTCATTCATAAAATTGTCTTTTCTTTCTCAATTCTTCAACTCTTATTATTTATATAACTTATAATAAATTATTAACCTAAAAACTTAATAAAATAAAAAAGCATTAAAACCTATATCTCAAAATCGGTTGAAATGGGGATTAGAACCTAAGACTTATAAGTCACCATAGAAATTTCAACAAAATAGAAAAAGTTTTTTGTATCCTTACAAAATCTTTAAAAAGTTTTAAAAGGTACGAATAGTTAGTTGTGAGTTCGGTAAAACAATATAGTGAAAAATAACTAGAAAGCTAAAAGAGAAGAAAATAAGGTTTTTACGTTATCTAATACCCCTTTATAAAGAGGATTGATTAAGACATTAAGTATAATTTTATTCCCAAAATACCCCCACTTTATCTCTATTGTTCTAAACTTACCATTCCACACAAAAAAAACACACACATCCTAGAAACACATATCCACACAAACTAAAAAAATCCACCGGTGTCTTTCTTTATTTTTCTTCTGATTCCGCCGACGCCGGAGTCAGATTCCCACCAGTGTTTTTGTTTTTTGTTTTTCTTGCATGTTTTGTATGTGATCACCGTAAAGCCGCCACAACGTGCGGGCACCAGGCTAGTAAGTTAGAAAACATATTATCAGTTCATAAGGTAATTTTCGTAATTGATTTTGGAAAAATCACAATATAACATGTTTTAGTTATATATATTCCTTATATATACGAGAAATCTTGTTAATTAAACATTACTTTTGAAGATCAAACATCCATAATCAAGGTCACTTTTTTCTTTGGTAAAAAAAACAATGAAAAATATGGAGTATATTAAACTCTTTTTTCACTATATATCTTAACAAAAATCAACCAAACCTTTCCCCAATCCATCCCCTTATCCTATCTTCTCCATTTCACCCCCTCATCCAAAAACCCACACACAAAATCTCAAATTTTCATTTCATTTCATCAATGGCGTCTTCAACTCTTTCAACAATCACTCTCCGCACTTTCACCTCCTCACCACCACACCAATCCCCACTCTTTTCCCCAAAACAAACCACCGTCGATTTCCCCCTCATCCGTCCAACAACCACCACAAAGCTCTCCACCCGTTTCCGCCCAATCTCCGCCGTCGCGACCGACGAAACCGTCACTAAACTAGGCGACGACATCTCCAACCTAACCCTAGCTCAAGCCCAAACGCTAGTGGAATACCTTCAAGAGAAACTAGGCGTCACCGCCGCTTCCTTCGCTCCCGCCGCTCCTGTTGCCGCTCCTGGTGGTGCGGGCGCTGACGTGGCGGAAGTTGTTGAAGAGAAAACTGAATTTGATGTCGTCATTGATGACGTCCCTAGCAATGCTAGGATTGCCACTATTAAAGCAGTTAGGGCTTTGACTAGTTTGGCTTTGAAAGAAGCTAAAGAGCTGATTGAAGGCCTTCCTAAAAAGTTTAAAGAAGGCGTGTCGAAAGACGAAGCCGAAGAGGCTAAAAAACAACTTGAAGAAGCCGGTGCTAAGGTCTCCATTGTTTAGAATTTCCGTCTTTTACTTTTTTGTTTAATTATAATATGGATGGATTAATATCGAGAATTCGGAGTTAAATCACTTTTGCTTTGTTTCATACTTTTGATTAAGCCTTAATGCAATGCAATGCAATGTGATGTTGTTATTATTTAGTTTATTATCTTGTCTTTCGGTTTTGTAGTTGAAGCTTATGAATTGTACGAATTCGTGCTAATTAAAGTATGTTTGTTTCGTAATATCTAAATGACATTTTGATAGCTCTTGTTAGGGATTAGCTTTGTTGAGCCGTTAATAGAACGCAATTGGACAACAAGCTGAGCTGTTAATACATTTTGCTTAGCGTATTCAAATTTCATAAACTCACTTTCTTATAAGAGTTTGAACTTATAGGATTAGATAAACAATAGGGTCATAAGCCGGTAGAAATGAGCTTGTTGGCGTTTTGAAATTGCGATAAGCTTGAAGATAAGGTAAGTGAAAAAACAGAACACTCCCTTTGGTTTGGCTGAACCCAAAAGAGGGACAAGTAGGCGGTAGAGCATCATAAGCTTTAATCGTGTTTGTTTCACCGAATTTACTGGAATCTGATGGAATTGATTCCAATTCCATTCCTTAGTGCGTTTGGTCCTTCAAAGAAGGAGGAATCTCATTTTGTAGGAATGTAAACATTCCATCATTTGATGGAATCTCCATTCCTTAGGGATAGAGGAAGGAATTTGATTCCTTCAGTCACTTGAATTCTTAAAAAATCAAAAACATTCCGTCAAATTCCGTTCCTTCAAATTCCAATTCTTTCGAAAGATTCCATTCATTCCAAAACATTTTGTGAACCAAACGCGGTATCAACTACATATCTTTACTGATATACTTCACTTCAGTTGGGTTGAAAGAACACACTTTGAGTTTTTCAAACATGTATGTTGGTTGTTTTATGAATCCATCAATCCCGACAACATATAAACTGGAAGGGTCAGCTAATTGAAGATGAACGACTCATAAGGAATGATGCAAGAATTGAGTCATTATATCCACTTTTACTACACACACTCGATTAATGGTTGCGAGATAGCAAAATAAAAACTTCCATTGTGTCTACAAATACAATCTCAACTGGTTTTGATAACCTTACAATTTACCAGGATAAGCTACATTTGGCAACGCCAACGCCAGGGAAGATACCAAAAACTTCCAGTATGTCTACAAATAGAAATGAACTAACGAGTAACTAAACGAATGAATTTTTTGTGTTCATGCCCGTTTAGTTAACAAAAGAAACAAACATAAATGAACTTTTTATGGAACGATTCATGAACTGTTTGCTGAATGTTCAATCTTGTTATTCTAATAAAAATATACACGTCAAAAATTAATTGGAGTCATAAGCCACAAGAATGAGCTTTTAGTGATTTGAAATTCTGATAAGCTTGAAGATAACGTAAATAAAACACTCCCTTTGGTTTGGCTGAACCAAAAAGAGGCACAAGTAGGCTTAGAGCATCATAAGCTGTAGCGTGTGTATGTATATCTAATCATTAACATTCGAGCATTTTATTAGAGATAGAAGGCAAACGAGCAGCAGGCTATACTCAATCCCAACAACATATAAACTGTACAGGGTAAGTTAATTAAGATTAAAATCTCATAAGCAATAATGCAAGAATTGGGCATAATGATATCCACTTTTACTACACACACACTCGATTAATGGTTGCAACTTGCAAGATAGCAAAAGAAAAACTTCCATTACATCTACGAAAAAAACTAATCTTGTTTTGAGAACCTTACAATTTGCCCCGATTAAGTCTCCAATCTTCATTCCTACAAATAACGAGTGTACAGATACAAACAATACAAGAAAGCTGCATTCGGCAATGCCAAGTCGATAAAGGACCTATGATATGATGTAATTCCTCATATTATCGTTTAAAATCTATGTAGAAGATAGAATTGATGTACTGGATATAATTAAAGAGAGATGATACCAGTACCATGTTTTTTTTATTAATCTATCACACGTTATTATTAAAAGTAGAGAATGAATGAAAGCATTTATGTGAAATCAATTATAAATGGGAGAACACCAACAATTCAAGTATTGGGTGCATTTTAAAAGTCTATTTAAATTAGAACAAGAGGTGTGATGTTCACTGTACCATGAAATAAATTTATTAACATACATTCATGATCTTCACATCAATCTAATGCACATGAGCCACATTAGGCCACTAAACTTATATGTACAACAAAAGGATCATCTACAACTCCAATCCCATTCCGATGCCCTATTCCGGGGTTTTGCATTGGTACGGTAGAGTGTGTACAAAATCACTGAGACATTCTATTCGATTGTTTCTTTTCTTTCTTTTGAGGTAACTTGAAGGGTCCCCAACTTTTTCTACGTTTTGAGGTTTCACTAAATAAACCAGATGCCACTGCTTGCTTAAGCCATAACTCAAATTCCTCTTCTTCATCCGCCATTTTGGCGTCCAAATCCCAAGGATACCTGCTTGAGTTGGATCTCTCGGGTCTTTCTAATCCAACCATGTTCACATGAAATGTTGGCCGATGTGTATTTGGCCTGCAACCCATTCCCTGTACCATATGATTTTTTGGCGATGGTCAACATGTATGTTCTCATAACTAGGAGCCATGACAAGTATACGCAAATTTCTGAACCAACAGTCCAACCATACCAAATGTATTGTAAAGCAATGTCATTGAAATTTTATATTCGTGTGCGCATATAATAGAGTAGACCTACAGACAGTCCAGTGTACATGGACCATGGTATACAAACAAGACATCATGTCACTTTTTTAAAATACTTAGTGGTTCTTTTCAATGCAAGAAATGTCATCTTTTGGCACAGCCAGATGATCATTCTATGTAGATGGTTGTTTTGACCCTCAAGACCATGCCTATTCCTATTGTTATCAGCTCATTCATGTTCGACAGTTAAATAGGGGTTGCATACATCAATGATGATCTGGTATAGGTCATATGTTGCACCAGTTATTGTACTTTTGCAGCATAATGTACTATATTCACTTTGCATCAACCATGATTTACACATATTTTGATCAAAGGTCGTATCTTGAATATTTTTATACTTGTCCATATTATGAATTTCTTGTAAATGACATTACCAGAATTTCTCTAATGTCATTTCTTTGGAACTTCAAAATGTTAACTTATTTTGTAAAATGTCATTACCCGATTATTATTCTTATGGGTTTGCGATATTTCTAGGTTTATGTAACTTGGGTTCATTACTAATGATTTTTGAGGGTGGTGTTAGTAAGAATACAATATATGGTACCACAAAACTACAAAACTTTTATACTATGACTAACAGCAAATGCCCTATAGTTGGACAACTATTGCTGCATTAGCATTGAGCCCATGAAATCACGCAAGTCTACTAGGTGATTAGTTTATGCTGTGCTACACTGCTATGCGAGTCATGTTTCTTGCTGCAAACTTCATGGGAAATGATTCAAAAAGTCAGAAGTTGCTGTGACCTGCTATTTTATAATATCCCAAGTGCTCTAAATTTCTTATAATCTCAAGACATTTTTCATTCTGTTTGCACCATTTTAAGACTAATACTGTGCATTTTTAAGATGGCATTTACTTGTAAATATTATATTTTAAACCGAACACATTCTGCATACTTTCATGCATAATGGGTCATGGGTGCTAATCGTCTTTTCGTATTCACCAATTCCATGTCTATTCTATATGTGTTATTTTGTTTGTAATAGAATATAGGTAGACTAGTATCTTCGGTTTTGTTGTGTTTGCTTTGGTTACATATATGTAGAAATGGCACATATGTGAATTAATGTGATACCTAAACCATGCTACTTGTAACAAAAGTTTTGATTTTTGTTATAATACAAAGTCATCGGGGTAAGTCTTTACCCAAAAATAAAAACTTAGAACATACCTGGCAAATGGCCCATTCTGAAACATCAAAGATCTTGCTCTCGGCACAAACAAAAGCTCGTGGTATTTCCACCTGAATCAAAGGATACCACAATTACCAAAACAGATAAACTGAACAAATTATTCTACAGCATAACCAACTTTTTTTATGTGAAACCATGGCAAAATTCTATTTCTTGAAAAATCACAAACCTTATTAGGCCGGTCAAAGCTCAGGGAGCCTTTGTATTCAACCCATCCGTCCCCATCCTTGGCTTGATGATATTGACAGCAATCCTGCAACACTTACATAAGTCTAATTGAAGGGAATTATACTTATTATCTTTTTTCCTTTTGAAACAAAGTCCCCACCTGACACCATCTTGCCTTCGACTTTAACCTATTGGTGCATATCCATATATGCGAATGCCCACATTTTGTGCACTGTATACGCCTTGATTCGCCAGAGCAATAATCAGTACTCTCCTGCATTATCATGAAAGTAGTATTAAGCCACCTCAAAAATGCCATGTACATTTAATCACATCAATTTCAGATATATATGTGTTCTACCTGATGGGAAGTACTAGGAGACTTGTGAGACAGAGTTTTCGATTCTTTCTTTCTCAAATGCTCATCATAGTCCCTTTTTTTTAATGAATCGGAAAGAACCTAAAAATCATCGAAAAGATATCAGTTGCAGACATTCATAAATCAAGGAATAAAAAACATCCAGCAAATCCTGCATTTGAATTAAAAAAAAAATACCTCATATGCACATTGAACCTTTTTAAACGATTCACTGGCCATCGGACTTCCCATGTTTTTATCCGGGTGCACAAGCATGGCCTAAGACAAAAGACATCAAACCTACGCCAATGGATAAAAATATAACAGGCAAGACTTGCATGACTGCATCCATACTCCATGCTAGATATGGCAGAATGGGTGGGTTAGGTAACAGCTCATTTATTATAACAGGTCACATTGGGACGAGAAAGGCTGGGGTTGACCCAGAATCATATATTTTCTCATTTTTAATGAAAAAAACTGTGGTGTTAATTATCATTCTGATAATAGTCATATTTTTGAATAAAAATAAACATGATGTGGGGGGGTTGCATAAACAGCCGACTTTGGGCAACTCTTAACCCATTTGACCCTGATTTTGGGTATATACTAGTATCTCAAGGGTAACAATGAAGCGATTCATGAAACTAGAGCAAAACCAGCCTACCTTTTTTCTATATTCCTTTTTTAAAAGCACGGCATCAATCTTCTTGTAACGAGACAAACCCAATGCTTCATAATGATCCACACATGCAAGAATTCTTTTCATCTCGTTAACTGCATTCACATCATCTTTCACCACAGCAATGGATGCTATCTCCTTTTGTTTGTTCACAATAATAGTTGTAGAAGCTGGTTCACTTGAAGATTTACATGATTGTACCTTCTCTGTTTTTGTTTCATCACTACGTTGCACCTTCTCTGTTTCTGTTTCACTAGTAGGTTGCACCTTTTCTGTTTCCACTTCATCGGTAGGTTGCATCTTCTCGGCTTCATCAGCAGGAACAAAAAACTCACTTTCTGCTACAAATTCATCTTCAACAAATGAATTTGGAAAATTTTGCTCTTCAAATTGTGTCTTTTCACTCATTTTGTCACACCATTGGAGGATGCCGTTTAATGCATCATTAGATATGAAGGCAAGGTTAAGTGATACCAAAACTCCTGGCCATCCAACTTGAAGTTTTACACAATGCAGAGCATATAAGGTTGCAACTAAAACCACCAACCTTGCATGTTTCCGAGAAAACAAGTAACCTCCGACTATAAATAATGTGCCAGCGATCCAAAAGTTACCATACATCCACATGACCAAAATTGCAATTAAACCTACTATAAATAAACCGGGAGTGTGGCCTAAGTAATGGATAGCACAAGCAGCAACGCCCTATGAAGATCAATGAGATTGTCAACACCATGAATTTCCACAAATATAAGATGCTTATGAAACAAAAGTAACCTTTAGCTTCTAATAAAGCAGGATCATCCTATGGATTTTATGTGTATCTTACTTGTCATTTTACACATTCACTTCAGCTACAACTACAGTTACTTTTGCCAAACATGACCACCACTTATATACAACAGAACACTACCTCAGCACCTAATTTTTCCAAACACGCCCTATGACAATTGAAGATATTAAAACTTGTAATACTACCTTATAAACTTATGTACCTTTATGATTCTAACTTCTCTATAAAGATCAAAGAGACACTTAATGCAGGAACATTACTTCACAATTTGCCATCAACTTCAACATAAATTAAGATATTTAACAAAAGAGTCCTTGAAATTATCTTCCATAACAAATGGGAGCTTTTGAAAGCAAAATTACCCTGTCAATTACAAATTGTTACCATTACGGTTTTTATGGGTCTGTCCTGCAGTTAACTGTCATTTTATAGTTTTCAGCAACAACTACACTTCTTTTGCCAAACACCACATATCTACAACTGACAGTTGCAGCTCGCTCATACTTACATTTTCTGAACATATTCTAAGTAAACAAAGATGCTGAAATTTTCACCTTATGTACCCTCTATGATTCTGATTGGCCTATCAGGCTAATGCCTAAAAGAAAAGCGGTAGACATTTCACGCTTTTATGAAAACAAAAGTCAACTACTTGCAGCTAATTTTGCCAAACATACCCTAAATCAGCTAAAGATGCCTAAACTTGTAACACTACCTAATGTAATACTTATAATTTATCAAGTGCCAACATAACAAATTAACTAGAATAAGCCAATATCCAATTCTAATCCGCTATTAGACAATTTCTTGATGAATCTATGAAAAACGATATGTATGCCTAATTGCTAAACCTAATAAGTAGACCGAGGCACATAGCAAGATCAATGGCAAATACTAAAAAAGATAACATATGTATGTCATGAGTCATATATACTTAAATACAACAACAAAACTCGACGAGGTATGGGGGAGGTATCATATAGAATAAAAGTAGCATTATATACGCAAATATTGCAAAAGAGTAAAGGAAATACAAACTTACCATACTCAAAACAACACAAACAAGGCAAGACATTGAAGTCAAACTGAGAAAACAACACCATATAATAACAAGAAGTGCAGCAGTTCCCAAACCGAAAAACGATCTAGATCCACGGACAAAACAACCTTTCCATTGAACCAAAAACCAACAAACCAACTTTACCAATCTTGAACACACACAACACACACTAGGCCAATGTCTAGCTATCGAAATCGCAACTTTTTTACTAAAACAACAACCCATCTTCACTAAAGCTACAAAACAACAATGGCTTTCTAATAATAACCATTTCCAACTTTGTTTAAATAACACAATGTCTTCCATTATTCCAACTAAACCGGATAAAGACACTGAGGTTTTTACTGTTCAGTTACCCAAAACTAGTAACTTTAAGTATAAAAAGGTGGAAACTTTCTTATTCAAGAAGACGAATCCTTGACTAAGGCAGCCGTAAAACCTTAAAAATCATTAACTATGCTTACATTTCAATGTTTTTTTGTTGGGTTTTTTGGTGGGTATATTTAAAAGGTCGGATCTTGGGATAATAAAAGTGAAATTTATAACATTTAATAGATAAATGGTGCGTCCGTGAAAGAAGAAGTATTGGACTTTTGGGTGTAACTTTTTTTTTTCTTTTTGTGTTGGCTTTCGGGCAAAATGCTTGTGAAATGAAAAAAAGGGGGTCCGTGAAAAGAAGAAAGAAAAAAGTGGGGGAAGAGAGTATTTTGCAGGTGAACCAAAAACTGGACAAAGATGAAAGTCTAGTCTAAAGATGGGGTGAGTAAAGGGGGCCATTTTATTGATTAGTATTGATTATTGAATTATTCCTTTTGAGGTGCTTTCTAACTACCAATTTCTACATACATGATGATACATAAGTATACGTATATAACATAACATAAGTTTCAGGTAAAATAAAAAAATTATTAATGTAAAATAAATAAAACAATATGTTTATTTTCACTGAAAATCATCGTACATCATGAAATTCATCGGGCAGCGATTGATTCATAAATCATCATGTATCAATTTAACCATTATCTAATAATCTCTTATCTAATTTATTTTACCTTAATATTTATTTATTTTATATTATATATAATGGTGAAGTTTGTGGGTGAGTAGTGGTTACTATCTTATGAAGTACAGTAGATAATACAAAGTGTATATTTTAACAAAAGTCAATTTGGAACCTTTTTCTAACTTCTTTGGAAATTTAGTTGATCCAAATATAGGTTTTGTTATATAAATACTTTTACTACTTTTGTTAGTTTATGAAAGTTCGAAATTGAAATCTCCTGTAATGACACACCAATGTTCGATCATTATATGATCATGGTGGTTCGGAAAACATATCAAGATATGTTTATCTTAGTCAAAGATTATTCCTATTTCAGAAAACTGTGATGATTGTTATTTTGAATTTGTTATCAAACAAGATCTATACAAATTATTTTAAGAATATTTTTTGTGCAATTTAGAAAATTAGTTTTGCCAAACTATACAACTTGGGATTGATCTACTAGGCCTAACGAAATGATAGGTTGGGTTCATACATCTCTATATCCTTTTAAGTTTAAACGTTACTTAGAAACTACTTGTTTCGTTTGGTAGTGGTCATTTTAGAAGTTCATCGGGCTAATGAGGAAATGTGTAATGATGTTTTCCTATACATATAGGTTGGGTTCATACATCTCTATATCCTTCAAAGTTTAAGCGTTACTTAAAAGCTACTTGTTTCGTTTGGTGGTGGTCATTTTGGAAGTTCACCGGGCTAGTGAGGAAACGTGTAATGATGTTTTCCTATACATAGTTTCTTATTCTTATTTATGGATTTCTAGTAAGGATAAGAAAGCTAGTATATCTTGACCAATGTGGTCAATGAGTCTGTCTCTTTCTATTGTAATTGCATTTATGTCTTTTTTATTCGGCGTTTTACCGAAGCATAGTATTAATCAGCAGTTAAAAAAATTACATAAAATTTGAACAGTAATTTATAAAATCTATGGAAACTATGTGTATTTCCTATGTGATGTGTCATTGTTAACAAAAGTATACGCTTATTACGGAGTTCTATAGGGATAAGAAAGAAAGAAATAAATAAATTGCTCAGTGTCGTCTTTTGCGGGTTTTGGACCCCAATACCTCGATGGTGTATGGGGAGGTTAAGGTGTAGGCAAACCTTACCTTTACCTAAGTAAAAAGACTGTTTTCATTATTTACCTAAATGGTAGAAAAGACCCTCCAACATTTGTATAAATGTTTGATAACAATTATATAAGCTTTTACATATATATGTTGCAATTTTTTAGATTTTTGTCATTACTATTAAGATTACAAACCTAACAAATTTCATTTCATATATATTATACAAGTGGTGTGTTGAAACATTCTATGGCTTGGTCATCAGCTTACTTCAAAGTTCCAACCATTTGTTCGTATGACATCCAATGTGGTTTACTTTTCTTAGATATGATGTCACTGTAACTTTTCCAGCCACCATTATATACGAATTTTAGTTGATTCAGTTAGATATTGTTATGCAACTTGAGGTAAACAAGATTTTAGATACCCACACGTCGCGCATTGTGCTTTGCGATTATTAATCTAAAATTATCGAATCAATCCATATTAAATTATGTATCGCACTTGTTCAAGATATTAATATTCTTTAAAGTTTTATTAAAAATTATCTACTATTATAAAGCAAGTAAAGTTGAAAGACATAGATTAAAATTAAATTAAATTAAATTAAAATAGAATACAAATATAATATAATATTAGACAACAGTCATGATAAAAAATCAAAACCCAAATAAAATGGTTAAATGTAAGTAAAAAAAATAACAATAATTATAAGTTATAATAAAAATTTGGGTTACTAAACAATATTTAATAATTAAAAAAAAGTTAGTCTTAATAATTTAAAAACGATGTGTTTCAAGTCACCTCGACAACTCAATGTAGACTAAATCAACCATCAACTTGAGAGGATTTTTTTTAAAATTTTCTAAAAAAAATTACAAAAAAATATTTATATTTATATTTAATTTTTTTAAAGTTACAAATGTCACTCAAATCAAGAGTCCTAATTGTTATCAAAGAAAGTGAAAACAATCATAATTGTTATCTAATTATCATAACACAGGTGATTGAAAATGAGTCTGCATCATGACCACATACATATACTTGAATGACAAGTACAAGATCACAAGTATAGTTATATTTTAATTCCTAATTATATTTACATAATAATACTATATTATGAGTATAACTGGTTTTAAAAACTTCTATGATAGGAAAATTATTGTAGCATGTGCCTTGTGGAATGACTATGTCAAACAATTCCATCAATATGTCTCAGCTAATAATGACAGTGACGAACACGCGATTATTGTACTACAACTTGCACATTATAACACTTAGAACCGTATATCTTCAAAATTATAAGATTTTATAAATTAAATGTATGAAGATCTAATATTGATAATATCGTAAACCCCGTGTCCAGTGTTGGATACGGGTCTAAAATCTAGTTGTAGACTAAATCATCTTAATTGTGAAAATAAAAATGACAATTTATCAACTTTGGTGTGGATCAATTGTTCGCAAAATGGGATCTAGCTTACGTTGTCTTAACCGGGTCCGTGTTAGAGAGCCCCTTCA
Organism: Erigeron canadensis; assembly: GCF_010389155.1. Taxonomy (NCBI): domain Eukaryota; kingdom Viridiplantae; phylum Streptophyta; class Magnoliopsida; order Asterales; family Asteraceae; genus Erigeron; species Erigeron canadensis. The sequence continues at coordinate 33,349,459 of NC_057765.1, forward strand.
CCCTCAATACCTAGTAGGAAGAGAAACTCCCAACTAAACCGTCCGAAGACACTACATTTAATTGAGATAAAACTCTGCCCGCTCTGCGGGACTCAAACTTGCTTCACTAGATGACTTTATTTATGAAATACCTTAGAATGTTCTTCTCATGTCTCGAACTCGAAACCTCCATCATAAAAAACTGATGTCCAACTATTGAGCTATAAGAGAAAGTACACAATTAAAATGATCTACTAACGAGACATTATAATGTCCTTATAATGAGTCGCACATTTAAACTTCAAAGATAACATTTTGAGATGGCCAAAAAAGACTAGGAAAAAAACAAGAAAATTATCCTATTTGATCGCGTATATCTAAATTATTAAGGAATAAGGACACATCTCTCACTCTCTCAGATGGTCTCGCCTCATATAAAAAAAAAAAGTAAATGGGCAGGAACCTCTGGTCTCATGCACTATTTTGGTAACCAAAGCGCACATCGCATAAAATTCATGTCCGGTAAGTCATCATTGTCACACATGATGTATTATTATTATTAGGATAAATTACAAAAATCATACCTGATGTTTGTTCAAAACTACACTGATCATACCTACAATTTAAAAATTACGCGAGACATACCCATCGTTGTCAAAAACTTACACTGGCCATACCTCTCACTAACAGTCGTCTATTTTGGCCGTTAAGTCAAGTCATGTGTTGTGCATGTGAGGTATCAAAATCATAATTTTGTGTATACTTCAGGTATCATCTGTGTAAGTTACCCTAATAAAAAATTATTAAGATATTTATATTTATATTTCATTTATTAAAGTGGGTAGATATTGTATATTAAATTCACACACACACACACATATATATATATATTAAAAAACCTATTTCAAAATAAAAAATTTATAAAAAAAATGTCATCAAATGGGTTTAGGCTTAGGAATTTTAAGGTTAGACTAACAGCAAACCCTGAAATTGAAACCCAAAATTACATATTAGACTAACAGCTAACCCAGGATTGCTAATTTGAGATATATTCTAAAACGGTGACGAGTCTTCGACTTTGATTTACCCCTCTAATATGAGATGGATGTCATCAAACCATACAAGAAAATTATATTGCTTTTTTATATTTTTCTTTTTCTTTTGTATCAATAAGGTTCTATTAAAAACAATAAATCATAAAAAATAAAATATAATAATATAATAATATAAAAGTGAAAATTTTAGTGGTTTTTATAATTTTCATCCTTATTATATTCACTTTACACGTATAACAAAATAATAATGACATATATAATAATAAACTAGATTTTAGACCTGTGTCAAATACACGAGTTTACATTGTTATAAAGATTAGATAATATTACAATTAGTTTTAAAAAACTTATATCAGTTATTATTCATTATCTATTATATTAGATTTAATGGTGAAAAGTATAAACTTGTGATTGAAAACAAAAAAGTGTAGATTAAAATAATTAAAAATTAAGTATTTACTGAGGGTAAAAAATGCAAGTTATTGAAAACAAAAAAGTGTATATTAGTGATATTTTTTTTACAAACATTAAAGTGTAAAGTATAATATTTTAATATATTTGGATAACAATTATTAGGATTTTTAATTTATAATTAGATTAATAATGACATCATCAATTTCCAATTTGATAAAAGCGAGAGCTATGATTGATTAATAAGCTATTAGGTCAGTTGTCTTTTAGTATAGATAAAGATACATTCTTGCATCAACTATTTTTCCTGATATATTTTTCATTAAAAAAACTATTTTTATTTTCATAATAAATTTCATATTTACCAAACTTAATAATTGAAGTATAAATAAAACTCTAAAGTTCTTAATAATTATTTTTATGATGAGTTACAAGGATGATACCTGAAGTATGTACGAAATTACGGTTTTCATACCTCACATGCATGACACGTGACTTCACTTAACGGCGAAATAGACGACTGTCAGCGAAAGGTATGGTTAGTGTAAGTTTTTGGCAACGATGGGTATATCTCGCGTAATTTTTAAATTGTAGGTATGACCGGTATAGTTTTAAACAAACCTCATGTATGATTTTTGTAATTTACCCTTATTATTATTATTTTATTTTTTTTATAACATCACTTTTATTGAAACTTCAAAAAATTTACACGAAATTAGTGGAGAGCCGCGATACTATCTGTCCCCACTCCTCTAGCTATAGCAAAACCAATCTTTGAAATAAATAAATTTTGTCTGTACATCACCGTTCTATAACTCTACCCACTTTTATCATATTGAGACGACAGTACGACACATTATTTATCGTTAATGTATGTATTTAATATGAAGTAACTTATTGGATTGGATTACAATGGGGTGTGATTGTGTGAATGGCGAATAGCAACAGATTTTCCTCATGAATATGACCCGAAAATGATTGGTATTTTCTTTAATTATTAATTAAAATTTTCGATTGATCTTATATGTAGTACTGTAGTGATGAGATGATCAACTCTCTCTAGAATTGCCTATTTTTTATAACTAGTTAATTATCCCGGGTTAAACCCGGATATTTCTAAACAAGTTTCGTAAATACATGTTTATTATCATAATGAAATATAAAAAAAAACCGTAAGTAAAAATGTCTATATTTTAAAGGCAAGTAAGCAATGTTATTATACATTAGGTTTATTTTACATTAGGCTTAAAAGATTTAAAAACTTTTAAATGAAGGGACTAAAAATTTAAATTCAAAAAATGATGTCATAAATTAATTATATAAAAAATAAATAATTAACAAGAAAAAGTCTAATGATGTCAAATAAGATTTTTTTAAAAACATATTATGTCATCACAATCTTACTTTATTTATATATGAGATTTTTTGAGTAAATAAACTTTATGAAAGGATTAACTATACTTGAAAGCGATCACATGTTCATATATGGATATACGAGTAGTAAATAAATAGAATGAATTTGTTATATATCTTCTTCACAATAAAACAAAGGCTGAACACAAAACTAGAATGAGAAAACACTCAAAAAGTTACACACACAAACAAAAATAAAAATGCATGGAGTGATATTAAACTATAATGAACATGCCCATTCGAAAATGTTAATAGTTTGTTTTCTTTCATAGATTTCAAAATGATTAAAGATAACAAAGAAAGTTAAAACTCCATTTTATGCACATATAATCAATTTGGCATGGAAATTACCATTGGGACATTGATCCTTACATAAAAAAAAAAAAACAACAACAAGGTTGGATAATTGATTAACCCCAATGTTTTTTAAGACAGATGTCGGGGATTTTGTCCCCATATCTTGCAATGTCGGAGGTCTTATTCTATTTTGGATAGAACTTGGAAGCAGTCTCTCTACATCATTACGGCATGGGCAAGATTGTCTACATCTTAACTTCTCTTATACACTGTCGAAGTATTGAGATCCAAAACTCATAAAAAATGACATTGGGTGTTTATTTACTACATTGATCCGGACATCACATTGGAGCGGGGAGTTACAAATTTGTTTGAGTCTTGGTTATTACATCACACAGAAGACATTCATTCATTCACTCAAAACTGATGCATGTTTGAATATTTGACAACGTGTGGTGCGTGAATGGGATTTTCAATTTTTGTATTTATGTCTGTGTTTAATCTCCTACAATTAAAAATAAGTTCAATATAATAAGTTCGATATATTGATAATGTGATGCTAGTGTTGTGGCTTAACAATATTATTACGGTGTAATAGAGTTGCCACAAAATTTTGATCCAAATAGAATAAAGGAATTGTTTGTTAGAAATGTTAGTTACAAAGGTAATGGAGGGAACCCTAGTCTTGGTACTAATATGAAGAAATTATATGATTTATGATATTATAAGATGAAATAAAAAAAAGGGTCAATTTCATATATGTCCATTTTAAAAACATAATTTCATATATATACAAAGCATGCTTTAAAAGTATTGTATTTATGCATTAAAAATATGCACTCAAGACATATATGAAATTATGTTTTTAAAATAAGACATATATGAAATTTTCCATTATGAAAAGTATATCATATAAAACGAAAATGGTAGTAATTTATAATGAAATCACATTTTTATGTAATGAATTATTACATTCTGACAAGACAAACAAACATGCTTTTTTTCGTTTTATTAGCAGTAGACTATTTTTTCCGCATTTCATTATAACATTTCAGGCAACATCAACCATATCTAATCCCCAAGTGACAATATATGAGTGAACATACGCGATACACTACCTTAGCCATCATAACAATTTTGATTTATTTTGATCATTAATCGTCTCAAAGATTACACCATTTGCTTCTTTTGAATAAGATATTACTATCATTGTAATGTAATTTGAGTGTAGTTTGAATTTGAATATGTTTAAGTTGATTCAAGTTAGGACTTCCTTGTATATTATTAAGGGTTAAGTAAATTAAGTCAATATAATTATTTTTTTATTAAATAAGAAAATATTTTTATTTTGTTTTAATTTAATGGATTATTAATGACATTATATTATATATCTCTATTAAGTGGAATGGAATGATGAATAGTGAGACAGGTTGGCAGTAAGTTAAGCTGCCTGCTAGCATGCTTATTATTATTTTTTAAAACCTATATATTTAATATGTCAGATTTTTAAAAACCTTTATATTGTTTTTATTTGAGTTTTTTTAGATTTTGTTTATCTTTATTTTTGATTTGGCTCATCCCTATTTTATATAATGGTTTTATTTGCTTTGTTTTTTAGATTTTTTTAAAAAATAAATTTATGTATTTAATATGACAAAATTTAAGTATGGATATTTTATTGTTTTTTATGGTTTTCTTTTACATTTCATTTTTGCGTCTCACCCCGTATTACTTTTTGAATTTTACCATGTCACAACCTATTTGGTTTTCTTGCGTATCTGCCTCAAAGTCTGCTTTTCTTTTTATTTAAATTAAATAAAACATATGTGTTTAATATGCAAACTTTTAAGCAGGTTTATCATATTTATTTATGTCAAAGGTAGACATATATATATTTATATTTTTTTTATGTTTTTAGTTGTTAGTCAGTCTGCTTGGTTTTTTTATTTTATATCACAAACATCTGATCGTAATTATGCACATAAACACGATAGTTGAAGTCCGTGCTAAATAAAACTTAATGGAAAGAGAAAAATAAAAAAGAAGTCATTGTGCTCCTCACTTATCATGCAACAAAATATATAATAATCTTTACATGACTTAAAAAAATTAATAATAAACATATCAAAAATGAAAAACTTTTTATATATAGTATATTGTTATTGTTATCTATATCTATATCTATAGGGGAATAATATTCCTACAATAATATCTAACCATCTACGACAATAACAACATTATACAGTTGTACATTGTATAATAAAATTTTATACCACTGTTGTAGATGGCTAATTATTGTTGTAGCAATATCATTACCCATATCTATCTCTACTATCTCTACTACATTATACGTCTAACTCTACTATCTCTACTACATTATAAAGCATTTATTCCCGTCAAATTTTTTCAACTTTTCAACTTGATAATCCGAAAATACTAATGTCACTTATTCATAATACCCTTAGAAGAAATCTCAACCACCCATTTTTCTCTCTTCTCCATAAATTATTTTATACCTATAATTCATTCAAAATCTTATATATCAAAAACCGTAAATCGATAAATTAATAAAATTATATGGGTGTTTTTAAAATTCCATGATTTTTCATTAGAGATCTCATTCAATATACTTTCGACAAATTTTTAAATCCGAGGGAGGAGCACGTACGACTAAGGCATTTGGTTATCACACTCTATGACCTATCACACTCCATGGCCTATCACCCCCACCATCTCACCGTCGCAACGCGCGAGTACTTTCTCTCGTACTATATTTTAAAGTAAATAGGGTTTTAAGATCTATCTTTATAGGAACCCACTTCTAACCTACGTCTAATACTATTCATCAGTTTCTCTCTTTTCTAGACGCACCCCTCCTTATAACCCCCACTTCTTCCCCACTTCTTACACTCACAAAATAAAAACGGACCCACACACAGCCTTAGATGCGGGTCCAAGTTTAGAAGAAACCTCTTAGACGCCATTGTAGACGCGACCGTGCTAATAGTGTCTACACCAACTCGTGTGTCGGAAGCATACAAGACGCAGAGACGATTTACTATAAGGATCGACCTAAGTTTTAAGTTTCAACTTTCAACAATGTACATATACTAATGCATAATGTACAATACATTTATATACCCCAAAATACCGTTAGAAGAAATCTCAACCACTCATTTTTCTCTCTCATCGAATCTCAACCACTCATTTTTGCTCTCCTTCATAAATCATTTTATTCCTCTAATTCATTCAAAATCTTTTATCTCAAAAATCGTATATCGGTAAATATAAAAATTATATAGGTGTTCTTAAATTTCATGTTCATTCATTAGGAGTGTCATTTGATATACTTTCGTCGAATTTTTAAATCCGCAGGCGGGACCTTTACGGCTAAGACATTGGCTATGACACTTTATGAGCCTATGACATATAAACTTTTGTAACCTATCATACTCTATGACCTATCAGCCCACCATCTCACCAACTTGGCGCACAATTCTTTTTATGGTTTAATATTACGAGAGAATATTAGAAATGTACAGCAACAACAACAACAACAACAGGACTCAATCCCTGCGCGGGGTATGGGGAGGTAAGCTGTAGACAGTCTTACCTTTACACAAAGGTAGAGAGACTGCTTCCATAGGGACCTCCGGCCACAAAGAAGTGCAAGACAGAAAATGAGAAATGTTTAGAAAATCATACATGTCTGCCGAGAATATTAGAAATGTATAAAATAAAAAATAAAATAAATATTGTGTAAAGTAACAAAAGAGATGATATGAAGATGGGGGCAATTGGCGGGTGAAATCGTTACACAATGAACCCCATTGCTACCAAAGTCGCCGTGATCGGTACCGGAAGTAATTACAAATTAACCATCTTTCCCTTACTGTTTTTCTTTCTTGACATATCATACATATCTATATGCATATTGTATCTATATATCTGTTAGCTTGATCTAATACTCGTACATTCCTTTTGTAAAATGTGGGTTCAGTTTCAGGAGCTGTATGCGCTTCCACTTTAGCCAAAAATGGCTTTTCGGTCACTGTCTTTGAATCCGGTCGAGGCCCGGGTGGTCGTATGTCTCGAAGAAGGTATCTTTATTGTATTTATGTAACCCCTTTTAATTCAATCCCATTATATTTGGGAATTTTGCTTATTTAAGTGTTTTTTGTGCTTATTTTACTACAAATTACCAATAACAAACACTCTTTGAGAAACTGTTTATCTGGTTATTTTTTAAGAGATAGATAATAAAAAGTTATGAAATTTAGGCTAAAAGCTTGAACTTGGCTTAAATATTATATCAAATAAATGATATTTGGTCATTATGTTTATTGAAAATTTTTATATATAAATCATTTTAGATAATAAATAACCTCATTTACGGGCAACACAGTGTGATCACATGGATCACACCAAAGGAGTTGCAGATAGGAAACCACATTGAACCACTTTTTACTCGTTGTGGACCACACTGATATTTTACTAGTTAAAAAAAAGAAACATATGTGACGTGAAGATCGCCACGGTGCTGTCGACCATGCCAAGACCATGCTGAGGCTGGAGTGGCACCACCGCATCACACTGTGATTGCCTCTATCATGGCACGGTTTAAGTACTCATGCTATGTGGCTTGAGTAGGGGAAATGACATGTGCTTCTAGCAGCATGGATCTATCGTGTTACCAAGGGCGGAAAAGTGCAATTATGTTAGAAACTTGCCGCTAGAAGTGCAAATCATTTACCCTTTCATATCTATAAAAGGTTACAACAAAACTAATCGAAAGTCAAAAGCCATTTTAGTTAAGTCTAACAAAAAAATATAGTATATATAACCTACATATTGACCAGTTATTTAAATATTTGACTCTGCATAATTTGTAGAGAAATTGCTGAAGATGGGAGGGAATTGTATTTTGACCATGGGGCACCTTATTTTTCAACAACTAACGCTGATGTGGAGGAGATGATAAGAGGTTGGGAAGCAAGAGGTTTTGTTGCTGAGTGGAAACAGAATTTCGGGTCATTTGATTTCATTACTAAAAGATTTGTCGACTTCGAAAAGGTTTACTTATTTTTGTCAATCATAATTTAATAGTACAATTTGCCCACCTTGGTGATTAGAATTTTGAAGTACAGATTTTAGTTTTTAAATATGTAGATTAGCTGGCGCTGCTTGAAGTATTATATGCATCATGATGCTTGTCTGGATTATTCTTTTGTATATATCTTCATCCACATGCTTTAAGAATAATGTGCCAAATCTACTATAATCCTTACCTATTATGCATGCATTTAAAGGTGGAGAAAACTTTAACCGATATTATAATACGGTTATTTGCACATGACATGATTTGCCCTTTATTTCTATGTTGACCTGTTCATAGATTGATTAAATTAACTAAAGATCAAATCTTATATGCATATCTATTGTTATAAGTAATGTGCATAAAGTTATATTGGATTTTGTTTAGCATTATTATATAATACTTAACCATGGTGCGTTATAATATTCATTGAATAAACAAGAAATCTTACATGCATATCCAGATGTCTGTGCTACTCTGCGCTTGTTTGAGACTTTTTGTACTGAATTACTATTTGTTTTAGGAAGGATTAAACAAGAAATATGTGGGCATCCCCGGAATGAATTCTATATGCAGGGCTCTATGCCAAGAACATGGTAGGCTGGTACTGAAATTTTTTGTTAAATTGTATTATCGAGTCGTGGACTTCGCTTAGAATGATGTCTCACTTTCCCACTGGATCAGGTATTGAAAGTAAGTTTGGGGTCACGGTTGGGAGTTTGGAATGGTTACAGAATAATGATTCATGGTCCTTAAAAGATTCCAATGGACAAGATCTTGGCCAGTTCAACGGAGTGGTGGCATCAGACAAAAGTACATTCTCTCAAAGGTTTACACAAATGACTAGGAAACCGCCTCCTCTTGGTATGACTTCGGCAGAGTATTCATATGTCTATTTTTTTCCCGAAAATCATTTATGTTGCTATCATTAGTTGGTTCAACTGTTGATTAAAGGTTTTAATTTCCTTGAATTTAAACCAATCAACATAGTAATGTGACCTAATGGCCAGTTGTTCAATTGTATGTAAGTGTAAAACCTCTAAGAAGCACACTGCCCTATTTTATTGTGCTCCTAAGTCACATATGATAGGTACAAGTTTGCTGACCATCAAATAGTGAGGATGTGTAATTACCAATGGCTTCTAGGCTTCTAGCCCATCAGTACCAGCAGTACTTTGTAGTATTGATGTTGGGGGTTCAGACCTAGTCATAGTTTCAGTTTATTAGTAGTTGTTTTGACTGTTTCAGAAAAAGCGAGGATATATAAACATGATGTCTTATTATGAAAGGTTTTGCATTAGCAGCGTTACTTGTGCTTGTCTGAACAAACTGGTTTTCTTGTCATTGAGGGAACACATATTGTTTCCGATATTTTATATATTAGCTCCCTTCTTGCCCTTTGCATAATTTTCCCTTTTTTTTCATTGTAACTAATTAGTAAAAAATTTCAGAAAAACTCATATTTTTTTTTGTGAATTTATCTATGCTGAATATTTTTAGGATTTTTTTTATTCTTTAACATAATTATATGCATTATTTTCTTCACATTTTTCTTTTCTTTGTTATCTTGTTGGGTTCAAGATCAATCAAATACTAGCGTAAATTTGTTTCTATCTCATATGTGCAGGATTTTAGTTTTTCCTTTTTTTTTTTCTTTCATTTTGTCAGTGTTTACTTGACATGTTTATGTATGTATCCACTTTGAAACTATCACATGCTGTATCATACCCTATTACTTTTTCATTGTTCAATTATAGACCTGAAGCTGATTCCCGGGCTGGCTAACATGAATAAAGAAGTTCCTGTAAGACCATGTTTTGCTCTTATGCTGGCATTTGAAAATCCTTTGTCTTCGGTAAGATATTCATTGTACGTTTCTGAGATATTCAGTCGATTATAATTTTCTGCTAATGCAAATCTCATGTTTTACGCTATAAGTTGTTAATTTTAAGCTTACTTAATATTTTGATTTCATTATTATTAGTTTCTTTTGTATTCCTGCTTCAGATACCTGTTAGAGGCTTCTCATTTGAAAATTCAAATGTACTTAGCAGGGCATTCTGTGAGAGCAGTAAGCCAGGACGTTCCACATCCAGGTCTTCCTTTTTCTGTTTTTTCTATTTTTGCAGTTTTTAAGAGCGAGATATATAATTTTGTATTATCATTTCTTTATCTAATATGTTTGTTTGTTTCTTTATTGCCATAGTGAACGATGGGTATTGCATTCAACAGAACAGTATGCTGAAAGTATAATTGCTCGAGCTGGACTTCAGAAACCTTCAGATGAAGCACTATCAGAAATTGCCGAGGAACTATTTCGAGAATTTCAGAAGACCGGACTTGATGTCTATGTGCCTTTTTTCAAGAGAGCCCATCGATGGTTAGTGTGACCGTCTCCTCTGATGTGCTTGGCATATACCCCAGATTAAGTTAACTTATGGTGGCTTGAAAACGTTCTTTATGTGGTTGCTTTGCTAATGCATCAGTATCAAACATTCTGCTGAATCGTATATTCAGTCGGTATCTGGTTTGTTGCATTTATTTATTCTCATTGTTAGTGTTCAAGTGGTTAGGGTTATTTCTCGTGTGAGATGGTATGTTATATCGGAAGGTAGGATAGTTGTAAAGGTTTAAAAGAGACATGATGATTTTTCAAAAAAAAAAGGGGGTCGCGCGGGAAGAAGGAGAACATGAAAAGATTAAGCTTCTCAAATAGATTTCCAGGAAAACTAGAGTCAGGAAGGTTTTGTTAGTATATGACATATTTTGCATTTTAATGTACATTCCATATCAGTAGTATCAAAGGAATACAAGAATGCGACTACTAGTAGTCTTTTCTCATGAAATAATATGAGATTGGAGATCTTAGTTGCGAAAAAAGTTGTGACATTAGTCATGACTGTTGAGAAATTGAGTGTCTTTATATTTGTAGTTTTGAAACCTGCCAGTGAGATTTTTTTGTGAAGTGGGATTTAGTAACCAAACCACTAGATCTTGGTATGTCATTTTCTTATATATGTTTAGGTGATGACTGCTTATTATTGTGTTGAACGTTTCTTGTGATGTCCGATTCGAACACTTTCTGGGTGATGATTTTTTTGCTTGCTAATATATACCCAATTCCCATGTAGTTTTAACTTGTTACCACTTACCAGTACTAGTTTCTTGATAAACCCATCTGTATGTTAATGTCTTCCCCTGGCCTTTCACGGATATATCAAGTTGTGTGTAGCATCTGCACATTAAAGCCTTGGCATCAACATCGCAATGTCAATATGCATACGGTGTCTAGTTTTTTAAACTGTTGGAAAAAGAAATATGGAACTTAGGATTATTCCGTTGTGCTGTATATAGAAATATCAAAACTGTTACAATTTACTCTATCATAGTTTGCTATCTTTATGATTCAAGAAACTTTTTAGTTGCCTGTCACATTCTTCCTCTTATGTTTAGATGTTTATACTCACTTGCGAGTTATTACATGATTGTTATATTCGTTTGATGCAGGGGAAGTGCTTTTCCTGCGGCAAGTATAGCAGGAGATGAAAAATGCATATGGGACGGAACAAAAAAACTTGCCATCTGTGGGGACTTTTGTGTGAGTCCAAATGTTGAAGGTGCAATCCTAAGCGGATTAACTGCCGCCTCGATATTTTCTGAAACCTTCAGTCGTTTATAGGTGATAATAATCAACTAGGTTAAACTTAAGCCTACGAAATTCGTGATTGGGATCTTATTTTCCTTAAGCTGAGATATACTAATGTGTTAAATTACAAAGAAAAATTACCCAGACAGGCAATAAACATGTGAAGTGTGGATAATAATTTCCATAAAGAATCTTGAAAAAATGGATTTCTTGTAATTCTTCTATGAATCATCACCCATTATCTGGTTGGCAGACAATCATATTCTCCTTGTCTTTTAAAGCACTTCAGTGACAACTTTCACTATCAACTGATCAATTGGTAGACACATGTAGTAGTTTATCAGCAAAGTGGCTTAGTGATTAGCATTTAGCAGGGTGACTTAGTGGTTAGGTGTTTCCATAAGAAGTACTCGTATCAGGTTTGAACCTTTCTAATTAAGTACACGGACTGTACATCAAAGATTCGCCTTCTTTGATTAACCCAAATAGAGAAAACCTCATCTATTTACCCATGTATGTAATAATTTAATTTAGATATGTCAGATTAATTTACATATCAAATGGGTAACACCTGAAACTCGTACATGTAGTAAAGTCATCCGGCAAGATATATTTAACTCCTATAGCTTTTTTTGAGTAAATTGTGCTGTTTAGTGCAGACAAAGATTATCAAGAAAAAGAAAGGTATGGGAAATATCATCTCTTAACTTTTAAGACGTTAGCTAATCATATAAATTTAATATTCGACGGTAAATTGCTAACGGGGCGACCCAGTTAATGAGAACTTATAATTTTGACGCGTTACTTAACCCGTAGGACCCCGCCAATTTGTCTCTGGTGAATCAAAAACTTGGCCTGTATAGACAAGGTTCTGGTTGATGCACATATATGTGCAGGGCTTTGGGGTCTGGGCAGAAAATGTGAAGCTAAACATGTGCAATGGCTGAATGGCATGCAGTGTGCTGTGGTGGTGTTTCCACTACTTTCTGCCTCACATATAAAGTTTCTTTTCATAAATGACTTGTCAAATATGGTTTATTGGTTTTTGCCATAGAAGAAATTCAGAATTTCAAATTGGAAAACGATTAATCCTCTTAAATATTAGTCTAAAAATCCACTTAAAACTATAAGAAGGTGAAATGTGTTATCCACTAATTCTCTTTACTAATTTTGACCACTGATTTTTCCACATATCATCATCTCGTGGTTAGGAGGATTTTAGGCTGTTTCGTTAGAAGGATTAATCATTTCTCTTTCAAATTATATAAGAAACAAGTGGATGTTTTTAAAAAATAATAATAAATTTAATCTAACAAGGCTATTTGCACAAATTCTAGGGTTAAAAAAAAGAAAGAAAAAAAAAAGTTTGAAAAAATTAAATTTTAACACCAACCCAATCTTATACGACTAATAAAAGTTATTCATGTTTTGTGGTTTTTTTTAGAGTTAATTGTAAGATTGGTCCCTGTGCTTTGTGCATTTTAGCAAGGGGGTATTCGAGAATCGTTGTAATGGGGGTCCCTATTTTGAGAATCGTTGCAATGGGCGTCCGTTAAAGGTGGTCGTCAAGTATGCAAGTTTGCAACACGTGTGGGGGATTTATGTACATTTCACCCCACAAAAACCCCCATTGCTAAAATGAAAAAAAACCATAGTGACTAATCTTGTAACTAACTCTTTTTTATATATAATAAAAGACTATTGGCCTAACCATTTTTTAGAAAATTAAAAACTCTTAGTTAATCTAAAATTAAATTTACAGGTATCATAATTAAAATTATAAATCAAAAAGTATGAAACTAAAAACCTTTTAATTATTAATTATATTAATAGTTATAAAATAAAGTTTAATTAACTTACAATTTTTAAAAATCCATAACTAAGTAATACTTTGTTCCATAAAGAAATAAACTTTATTAAATAAATAACTTAAATAAAAATTTTAACACTTTCTAGCTTTTCATGATTATTTATAGTAAAATTACTAAAAACATATTTTCATTAAAAAATTTAAAACTTATAAATACTTCAATTGATGAATAAACTCCAATTCACATAATAACTTATATCTACATTTTAAGAATATATCAAAGATTTTGTTTTTTAAGGCAAATATCAAATTACTAGTTTGATTTTTCTTATATTTGTAAATTAGAATTTATAAGTTTTTTTATTTGCATTTATTTAATAACTAGTTAATCAACCTGGGTTTAACCTGAACATTTTAAATAATATATTAAATGGAAATAAAATGTAAGAAAATTATATGTAATTTTTGTTATTTAATATATTATAACTTGGTTTTGAGATATCAAATTGACTAATATAATATTTATATATAAATACTTATTGCATTAATAAAACATAAATAGACATTTTCAATCAAAAATAGAAACTTAAAATAAGTATTTAATGGGCTATTTATCTTTAAAAATGTTCAATACTAAATATGACATCATAAATAAAATAAAAACCTTTTGAAAAGAAATATAGACATGCCACATAATATTTTTACTGAAGATAATTTTAGAAGACAATTTTCTTTTATTATATACTATATTAAACCCATGCGTTGCATGGAAAATAATCCTTACAAAAATTTGTTAAAAATAAATAATGAATCTTTCAAATTTAAAATCAAAGACTGTAATATTGTAGCAACAATGTATTCAAATATAAACTTATTTGTTAAACATATAATCAATGGACTTGTTCTTTTAATAATGTCTACATAATGCAATCATTTAACAACAAATGAAATCAAAGAATAAAACATATAAAATATACTTCATAAATGAATCATCAACATAAGATAAATTTCAATGCATAAAAAAAAACTAAAAGGGTTAATTTCAAAAAATGAATAATTTATTAAATTTGAGTAATATACCAAAAATATATAAACAACACATAGGTTTTTTTTAATGATAAATAAAACATAACTTTTGTTAATAAATGAGAGGTAAAAATGTATAAAATAATGAACATCTATTATTAATATTAAATACTTAAAAAGATATATATATATATATATATATATATATATATATAATTATAACGGATTGAATATCTATTGTTAATATTAAATGTTAAAAGAAATTGTATATAAACTTTGCCTAGCTAACTATATCTCTGCCTATAGTTTATCTCTTAAAATCTTATCTTATAGAAAAATATATAACTGTATAACTTTAAAAAATAACATAATAGATATTTAACATTAATGTAAAATATTAAATTAGTAACACCAAAATAAGTTAAAATTTTAACAATTTGACACATAAGTAAAAATCTTACTTGTCATCTAAAAAAGATTGCCACATAAGCATTTTCATATCCTCTCTTAGTTATATAGAGAGATAGAGATTTATTTTATTTCAGAAATTGTTGTTGACTTTTTTTTTATTTGACACGACATTAGATAACTAAAATACCATACATGACATTTATATTATTCAAACAGATTTGTTTTTCTCTTTTTAATAAATATCAAATTCTTAACATATAAGCTTTTTTTAAGCTTATATATCAACAAAAGTTTATATATAAATCAGTTTTCACAAATAAAAATGTTTATATCAGGTGTATCTCCATTATTAAAACTTTAAATTGTACATAAATTTACTATTAGAGACATAACAAGCAGATATTTGTACGTTACAATCTTTTGAATTAAATCAAAAAATATATTATGGTGTTAGTTGCAAGATTAGTCCCTATGTTTTTTCCATTTTAGCAATGAGAGTCCCTGAGGAGTGCAAAGTACATAAATACCCCCAAACGTGCAGACTTGACGACCACCTTTAAAAGATCCGTCAAAATTGGACCAATTTTGCAAAAAGTTCTCAAAATAGGAACCCTCATTGCAACGATTCTCGAATAGGGACCCCCTTGCTAAAATGCACAAACCACATGGACCAATCTTACAATTAACTCTTTTTTTCATTTATCAAATTTCTTGTAAAAAAAGGAAATTCAATTAAGGTGAAATTAAGTTATTAGAATCAACTTATCTATTAGAAAATGTTCATCAGTTGCAAAAAAAAAAAATACAAATCTAAAAATCATGAGTTATTAAACCACGTTTAAAATCATGAGCTTATACAACAATAAGTTTTGCAAGTCGCATTTCGATGCATTCATGGCTATTCGCCTATTTGGGACTCCCTTGTTTGATTAACTTGGCAATGGTAGAAGCACATTGGTCATGCAAGAGATAGTGATAAAAAGGCTATTAGGGCAGCTACGGTTCTCTTCCAACGCCACAATCAATTCCTTCTCGCGTGGTGAACTTCGCCACAAACCTGTCAAACCCCACACCACTGCCGGCTTAAGTATAGTAATAGGTTAGGCATGGGCCTAAGCTCTCAAAATATAAAGGCCTCCAATTTTATAATTTAAGTTTCATATTTTAATTAGACTTTAAATTTGTAAGCTAGATATTAGTGTTATATAAACTGCAATTCACAATAAACTACGAACTAGCAATACCAACACATCGGCATGTATACCACCACCGGGTCCAATGGCGTTCGTACCACTAGGTTCACTGCTTGTGACATCCGTCACCAAAACTGGTAATTTATTATAGTCTCTAACTTACATTCCAAATTTCTTGACTAGTCAATATGCCTATATAGTATAACAAGCATAGAAATGTGGTGATCATTTCCAATATGGGATTTCTATTACTTGAATTTCAATAGTTTAGGATTGAGATATTTGATCTTTCTAAACGTAGATGACTATAACTATCCCCGTAATTTCTAGACTTGTAGTTGTTAGTCATATTTATTTATAGACATTGATAAATTAGTATACGCTGTTTAGTGGTGAACAAAATCAATAATTATAAAAATAATATATAATCAGTATAAGTAATAAGATGGTAATAGTAATAGTAAAATATCATATGTTTAGTAAAAAAAAAATTCGTTCATATATATATTTTAACAATTTACGGTAAGCAAGGAATTTTAATACCATTAGAATTCTTATGATGCATTAAGTCTAATCATAAACTAACTAAAACACTTATCTCCATATATATATATAATAACTATACCCTAAATAAAAATAAAGAAAAAAAACAAAACCCTTTTTGATTCTTTTTTTCTCTTTTGTCGATCAACAACCAAAACATCACAACATCAAATATATATTTTTTTTATTATTAATCATCTCATTGTCAAAGCAAACTTTGGTAAGTTTAATTATAATTCTATTGAATCTTGATTTAAATTACAATTAATAATAAAATTCTTAAAGATTATATTCTATTCTTTTTTTTAGGTATCTAAGAAGAAGATCATCAATCTTGGGGTAAAATCACTTGTCTTCTCTTTTCATATATATTAGTCTTTTTATTTATAAATATATATATATAAGCATATCTTTTTATTTATTAATCTTTATTTATAAGTAACCTATTTGATGAATATATATTATGGAAAATTTATAATAATGAATGAAAGGGGTTTTTTTTAGGGTTAAACCAAAAGCTTGAAGTATAAATTATATTAATGTTAAAAGTTTACGTATTTATTGTAGCATAATAATTAATGTAATTAAAGAAATTCAATTATGAAGGCATGGAAATCATAATAACAGATGTAAATAGGTGTTGGAAAGATTTGAAAGTTTATATATGAATATTAGTTGTAGTAGTCTTTAAAACAGTAAGTTTGGGTTATTTCTGAATTTGGACAGATTCGGTTTGTTAACTTTGAAAGGTCGTATCTTGGTCATGGAAGATGGTTAAGTCACGTTTTTTGTGTCTAAAATTAATTTCAGGAAGTCTACTTTCTGGTGGAAGTGGTTTCGTGTCAAAATATGAGGTTTAAGGTTGTCAAACGAATTTTATAACAAAACTGCGCAAAGCTGAGTTTTCCGAACAGATTTTGGTCGACTTCAAATAGTCATATCTTGGTCTATTTTATGAACTGGAAAATTATTTTTTTCCAGAAACGTTTTTAAGATGTTAAGATTGTACAGTAAAAAAATTGGATTTTTTTGAAGCTTCGAAGGCCCTTAACTTTTATAAAACTTTTCTGTGCGCAAACAGTGATTTTTCTGACTTGTCTGTAATCATTAAAATTTTAAAAATAGTTAACGTGCCAAATAAATTATGTAAAAATTCATGTAAGTATATAACACTCTAAGGTAACAGTAGTTAAAATTTGGAATCTTGAATCGTTCGTTTCATCCTAATAAAAAAATAGATAAAGTTATCAAAAATTTCAGTTAATATGAACTTGTAGAATTTAATCTTAAATCAGTAAAACAAATATTATATATTAAGTTATGTGACTTGTAACTTAATAATATATGACAAATCAGTTGTGAATATTTTGAAAGTAGCCATATGTGTATTTCATCAAATACGGGTTACAATGGACGGTTCTTGACCATGTCCATAATTGTAACTTGTTCATATTTATATGTTGTGTATATTCTAGCGACCTTGTTAGATTTGCATAACTACTTGCTTGTTGAGGTGAGTTTCGTGGCCCCTTTTTATATTATTTCTTTGGGGGAAAATGATGCTCAAAACACTTTTCATTTCTTTACTAGCTGTGTCAAAACTTGTTTGTTTTCATGTACAAATACGTGTAATTATGAAATTGTGTATGCTAGCTTGCTCGTATTGATTTTTTTGATGCAATAGATGTCTTTTGGTATCTATTGAAGACAATTGAAAAACTATCGACCAACTTTACACTCCAGCTGGTAGTTGTTGGTATTTAAAGCATGATTGAGTTGTTGGTAGGAGTGATGGGGATTGTGTTGTTGGATAACTATGATGGCATTGATTAGTATTTAGTATGCTACTACATGTTTATATTTACACTATTGTCCAAACTTAATATATCATGCACAACAAACTCATTTGTATTCCTTTAAACCCACGAACTCACCAACGTTGTGTTGACATTTTCGAGCATTCATTTTCAGGTAATAACAATGCTTAAGAAGATTGAGCTTATGGACTTTAGGAAGACCAATAAAGAGATCCTTCATGGACTCCTAGATTGCATGTGAAACATTGAACGCTATTTGCAATTGTTACTTCTTTGCTATTTGAGGCGTGTTGCCTAGACTTTCCGTTTGTGGAATTTACATTTATTTGAATTTCATTTAGTATGACTCTATTATAAAGTCCATGTGCTATTGCTATATCTTTTCGTCATATCCTACGATTCTACCTAAGGTGGAGTGTGACACTGCTCGCCTTTTTGTAATTCTTTTTTATATTTATTGTGCTAATTAATTTGTAAATTTGATTTTAATGTTAAAAAAAAATTGTATTCTAGTGAGTTAGGCCTCCAAAATTGATCTTGTTTAAGGCCTCGGAAAAGCTTGAGCCGGCACTGCCCCACACCACATTCCACACAATCGGCGGCGGTGTTATTGTGTGGCGTAGGGTGACACCGCACAATTTTCACGTTGCCAACGCCCTGAGAGCCGATGATCTATAAGTAAGGTTGCAATCAATTTCAAGAAACATGATTCAAGCAAGGAAATTAAATTGTCACAATTTCAAGGAAATTAAATTGTTAATTCCTTCGTAGAAAGATTGACATGGGAGTGTTGTAATAAAGGTTTGGCTTGGGGAGTCTAGTAATCCAGGTGCAAACTTTTTCAAGCATCAGGTTTTACCATTAATTCATCATCGTGCTTAGAGGCTTTATGCGTCTGAAATAGTTGTCAGGTTGTGTGTATTAGCAACCTATAAATGAAATACTTTTAGCCATTAAGACGTCACGTACGAAGTACCCAACATTTACTTTAGTTGGTTGTTCGAAAAAAACAGAAACTAAATTATTAGTTTTTAAGTTTTAACCATTTACAATTTTGAAATATATTTGGTCCTTAAATTTTTTCTTGCAGCACCCAAACCATATATAGTGTAAACTCTACCGATCTTTCTTATAAGCACCGATCCGAGCTTATAGAAAAAGTCGGTTGATGTTTAAGACCTTAGGCATCTTTAGCTGTTATGTCATTGGTCATATAATATCTTTAAGGATATTTAAAATTTTGATTTTACTTATAGTTTTACAAATACATTTATATATTTTTATAGGTTTTTACATCATCATACATATCGTTAATTATAAACAAAAATAAAGTATAAAGATGCTAAGGATCCTATATCATTGACTAAGGATATCTATCCATAAATTATTATTTACAAATTTACTTCAATTAATTATTTACAAATTTACTTCAATGATAAAAATATTCAAGCATGGTTTTAGGCTTCCCTTTAGAGATCGTCTAAAAGACCAGGGATAAGGATTTCGTAGCCATTTCTAATATTTTTGGGAGTTAAATGCAAGAATGGTCTTCGTGGTTTATTATTTTTTGCAACGGCAGTCCCTGTCTTGATTTTTTAGCAACCGTGGTCCTTGAAGGTATGTTTCAGTTGCAATGGTGGCCCCTCACTAACGGAACCGTTAGTTAGTATCGTTAAGTTTCCCATGTGAGTAGCACGTGAGAGGTATTAATGTCTTTACTCCTACATAAACAGAGGGTTGTTCAAAAGTATCCGTATCTAAACCATGATCCGAAAATTCGATCTTATTTTCTATTAAAAGTTGGATACAATAAATTTTGGATTCAAATTCCGATAGTGATTTTTGAAAAGTTTCAAATATTTTGGATATCTAAAAATATCTAGAATTTTTTTTTTTGTTTAGATTTCAATATCATTTTTTTTAAATTCGAAAATATCAAAAGATATAAAAAAATCCTAGTTTTAATATGCGAAAGTACCCAAAACGTTAGTCTCAATATCTAATAATACGACAATATCTATGATATTTATTTTTTTCTAAAATTCAGATACTTGATATTTTTTTTCTAGGATACTTATTTTTTTCCCCTAAAATTCAGCTATCCGAATTACGGATATTCAAAATTTCAAATAGTGGATTTGAATATCCGAACACATATCCAAAGGTTTTGGATATCCGAAATATCTAAAACTTTTAAGATAAGATACGCATAATATCTGTTTTGGATATCCGAAATTTGATTTAGAAATTTAGGAAATCCAAAAGTCGAATATCCAACTTTGGATATTCGAAAATCCGAAGTTTTCAAGAATCTTTACCTAAATCTAAATCCAAATCCGAACCGAAATTTGAATATCCGACATTCCAAATAATATCAGATTAGATTTTTAAATAACGTGTTTGGATACAAATACTTTTGAGCACCCCTATGTTTGTGTAGGTGCAAGGACATTAATACCCCTCATATGTTACTCACATGGGAAACTTAACGACCGTAATTCACGATTCTGTTAGTGAGGGGCTGCCGTTGCAACTGAAACATATCTTCAGGGACCACGATTGCTAAATTATCAAGAGAGGGACTGCCGTTGCAAAAAGCGGCAAAGATGCATTGTCACTTTAACAACTTTTGACATGTTTTTGGACCAATCAGAGCGTGTCATGTGTTCACTACATTTCTTGCCATTTATTTTTGCCAAATACTGCCAAAAGGAGCCAATGGGATTAAAAAAATAAAGTTGGCAAATTACTTGCCAACTAAAGCACCTAAAGTTCACTACAATTGACCAAATATAGCCGATACTACTTGGCAAAAGAGCCAATTGCACTTGCCACTCACTTACCAATTTAAAGAGTGCAATAAAGCTAAGAGCCGATTTATGCCAAAGGAAAAAATCGATGTATTTTGCCGACTGCACCCTTACCTCTATGATCATAGGATTAAGAACGAATTGCATTTTTGGACCCTGTGTTATCATACCAGTTGCAAGTTTCATACAAACGTGTACAAAGTGGTGTTTGTGGTCACTGTGGTATTATACAAGTTGCATCCTTGGTCTAAAACTATCTGGCCGTCTATTTTTCTCCATTAGTATGATCATGTGCCAAACATGTGAGGGGTAATTAATTATGTCAAGCCATCCCTTACTACTACTTCCACAACAAAAAACACCCAAGATCTGCTCTAAGCTTTTTCGTATTTTTATTTGCAATCTTTAATCCCCTTTTGACATATATAACATATTCATCCAATCTTTTCTATATCTATCCAAATTAACCTCACCATATCAAAATAACACCCATTATATTAATTTAAAAAAACTTATGAGTTTCCCAAGGAAAATATATATAAAAAAAAAACAAAGCAAAAGTGGGAAAAAATGGGTGAAAACCCTTTTTTTTTGTTGAGATTAGTTGCAAAGTTTGGCAATTTCTCAGAGATTGAACAGTCGTATCGTAATGAAATTTTAATTGGAGTCTCATGACACCTATACGCTCAGATCCAACGGTGCGTTTCTTACTTCAATTTCTAGAGGTCGGGTATTCAGACCCTAGAAAATTTAACTCCAAAATTAAAATTGTATGGTTGTTTTTGTTTTCCAGCGACGTAGTAGGGGTTGTCGACATTGGTGAATGTCGAAGACTAGAGAGGACAGTGAAACGATTCTATTGACAAAATATCTGCTCCAAACAGAGTTCGTTTGATAGAGATTCAAGCTTCCAAAAACCCTAGCCTCCTATTGCATAGTGGTACCGTCATCATGTGACCACATGAGCCCACAAATAAAGGTTAAAGGTCACAGGTATATACATACATACACACACACACACACATATATATATATATTTATATGTGTGTGTATGTGTCAGAGAGAGAGAGAGAGAAAGAGAGAAGTCGGGAAGGTTGAGTTCTCGATCCGTGAAATAAAGGTAGAAATATTTGGTAGGTACTGGATTAAGATGATGGTGGTGATTGATACTGTTAAGATCTGGAAAAACAAAAATTTGTTTGTTGGGAACTTTTTTTTCTTTAATTGTATAAGATAGATATAGATAAAAGAGTACGTTTATGTTTTCAATTTATGTATGAGAAATAAATTTAGGAGTGGAAAAAATCATAGATCAACAACAAATTTAGATTTGATGATCTAGATAAATACTATTTGCATGAAAATAACATAATTACCCCTCATATGTTTGGCACATGACCATACTAATAGAAAAAAATAGACGGCCAATTAGTTTTGAACCAAGGATGCAACTGGTGTGATAGCACAAGGACCACGAACACAACTTTGCTCACATTTGTATGAAACTTGCAACTGGTATGATAATACAGGGACCAAAAATGAAATTCGTTCTAAGATTAATTAAGTATTCTTGATGTTTAATAGGAATGAAAACGAGTTTATGAAATTTTAAAAGGGGGACGAATGCTCTTAAACTTTAAGCACAAAAATCTGACATGTAAAAAGAAAGGCAAAAAGACAAAAGAATCTATACTTTGTGGTTAGAAACAATGATGACCAACTTTTTCAAATTTCAAGGGTCAAAGACAAAAGAAAAGCTCACATAATACGGAGTATATACAACCAATTGCCCTCGTTTTTCCGGACTCAACGGCCTTCGAAAAACAGTGACCAACTACCCATTCATACGATTTCTACTTATCCAAATTTTAGTGATTAAGGTTTTTTCGGTTTTTTAAATTAATATGATCCTTTAAATTAAAATTTGAGCTCATCCTAACCGTATAAATTCTTCCTTTTAAAAAGGAGTTTATCTTAAAGTTTGTTGGTTACAAAAAAGCATGTGTGCATTACATTTTCAAAAAATACATTATTTTTTTTACCACCGTATTAAATCTTTCTTTTAAGGAGAGTTTGTTAGAAAGTAAAAAACATGTGCCCATTAAAAATTATCTCATCCCATACTAATTATTGTTGTTTTCTATAAAATATCTATTATCATTACTTTATTAATTAACTAGATTAAACTCGCAGGTTGTACGGGATTAACTGATAACATAAGTAAAAAATTCAATTACAGATAGTTACATTATTATTCATAATATTAAAATATGTCCGATTACGACTGATTCAAACAATAAAATTATAGTTTATAAATATATGATATACGTCAAATATGTTTATTTTTTTTTAACGACAAATATAATACACTGCTAAATTACACAATTGTCAAGGATTGAACCTTGATCTATATACTCCAAGAGGCAAGAGTCTCTACCACCCCAACTAAATGGTAATAACTACGTCAAATACGTAGTATAACTACATCAACAAATAAATTACAAACAAAACTATACAAACTTAGGTGTCACCAATAGAACATGGTGAGAGAAACATAAAAAAATATTAATAATTTAATTGGTGCATCTCATATGACAAGTGAGTTTTTATAATTTTGTTTGTAATTTGTTTGTCAATTTAGAATTTCCCATTTATAAATCATAAAAATTGTATATCTTTGTGCAAAAGAAATTCATCCATTAAGTTTTAAGAGATATACATGAAATAAAATAAAATATTTCTTTTATACACTTTGCCGTCTTATTTTATTTTTAACATTTTTTTATTATTACTTTATTAATGATGATGATTAGGCTAAAGTATAATTTTTAAATTGTGCTTTAATGGTGATTAGGCTAAAGTGTAATTTTTTAAAAGTATGCTTAAAATTAAGAATTTAATGTAAGTATGATACTTAAGAAAAAATCATACATGACATGATTTCATAATTGCCACATAATTAAAAACCTATCATCTCTTATTTATATAGAGAGATTCTAAAACAAAAAATCGGCACTTTAACTTTTTAATATGTCCATTTTTAATTACAACTAACTAATGAGAAATTTATGGAATTTTAAATTTCATATTCATACAATTCCTTCCAACAATTTTACAAACGAGCAAGTATATAAACAAATACATGTCTAGCCTTTTCTTTTTTTAACAACTTTACTAATTAGATCATAACTTCTCAAAAACTAGATAACATGAAAAGAAAAATGTCTACATCCAGTAAAATAAATGATATGTCTTCAACCTAAAATATTGGATGCTCTCATCATGTCACCAACCAAGGTATAGTATAGTATGTTTCATGAATTTTGATGATACGTATGTAAATTCAGCAATTGTTTA
This sequence comes from Erigeron canadensis, assembly GCF_010389155.1. Taxonomy (NCBI): domain Eukaryota; kingdom Viridiplantae; phylum Streptophyta; class Magnoliopsida; order Asterales; family Asteraceae; genus Erigeron; species Erigeron canadensis. Next base: position 33,374,322 of record NC_057765.1, read on the forward strand.
CTCCATTTCTAGAATGTAGCACAAATTAATGAAACAACAAAAGAGAAGACAATCTAAGACACTCGAAATGGGACAATGTGATCGATCAATGATTTGGAAAATAAAAAATTAATGGTCTAAAATCTTTACTCACAAATTTTTCAAGGTATATTTATTTTTTATATATCGTAAATAGGTGAATTTTCAAGCTAATGATGAAATTGCTATCAAGATAATGTTAGCCAAGTAAGTCACATGTATTGGATGACTTTATATTGTATTTTACGTAATATTTTTTAAATTAGGAGATTCATTGAAAATGATATCAAGAAATAATACAAAAATGGCCTAAAAATGATTTTAAACAACTTATTTAAAATACTTGCAGAGAAAACATTACCATGACATTTTTATGTGTAACAGGCTTTAGGAACTGTGCGGTGCATAGCTCTCATGTGCCAATACCCATTTAGTTTTAGCCATTTTGCTTACTAACCCCTGATGATGAACTCTAGGAACTGTAAATTTTTAAGCTTGGACGGCTCTAGGAAATAAATAGATCGATGTTATAACAAGAGCTTAATTCATAATCAAAATTTAATATGATAATATTATCTTAATCATATATGACCTCAACCTGATTTGGCCATTTGAAAAATTTATACGTGTTTCATGCATGATGTATGCAGTTCGATTCTCCACAAATGTCATTCATGCCCTCCTATGAGACTCGCGCGCATAACTAAAATTTCAAGTAAATGCGAGAATATGTATTGACTATTGAACCGGTCTAATCCATTGACCGATTCCTACTACAAGTTGGACGAAATTCAATAAGGCGGAGGGTGTCTATCAACTACTTGTGCAACTGCATCAACAATTACGCATGAACATGTGAAGTATGAGTAATTGAAAGATGAAGATATGAAGGATGGGTTTAATAAGAAAGGGCTCAAAGATGCCGCTAAAAAGGAATGAAGATACTTTACAATTTATCGCATAAATATGGATTTTCATAAGTGTTCTCATTCCTGGTTTGAACACATCTCATTTGAGGTTTCGACTTATGTTTGGATCCTATAGTTTGTATAACTTTGTCAATTATTCGTTTCTCACTTTCGTGGTTTTTTTTTCTGTTGGGGTCTTATTATTTTTTTTTTAATGTGACATATATAATTATTTAAATATCGTTACCCGAGCTACGCACGGGTATTTTACTAGTTTGAATAGTTAGAAAAATGCAATCATAGATTGTGCTATATATATGTCAAAATTTCTTTATCAAAGAATAATATGAAGAGAAGTATACATTATAAAAAGGATTAATCATGTGAAAACTAATGTATTTTTTCTTTTATACATGGTTGCCCATTAAACTTTTTTTTATTGATGTGTATTACCAACGAACTCTTAAAAGTTGTACATGATTGACCCAAATCTTCAAAATTGTTTATCTTTCATACCTAAATCAAAACTGATTCTCTCTCTAAAAAGAAAACTCAGATTTCTGGCCGGAAAACTTAAAATAAGCATTTTCTCTCTCGTTTCTTTGAACCGAAACACGAAATTTGTACCAAAACACTCGAAATTAAAGTCCGCACAAACCACAACCAACATATATACGAATTACAGTTCGCCGGACAAAACTTTGCTTCACCGGAACATTACATATGTTGGTTAGGGTTTGTGCGGACTTTAATTTCAAGTGTTTTGATACAAATTTTGTATTTTGGCTAGAAAAAACAAAAAGAAAATGTCGATTTTAAGTAACTTTTGAAGATGATTGGATGATGCATCAAAGAATGGTGACCGCTTTATTTCATGTAACTTGTTTTTCCATGCAGCGCTTTGATATGTGCTTCATCTTTCAACTAGTCTCGCTAAAAAAGTTGGTTAATTACAAAAGTTCAGTTTTATTGTCATAGTAATAAGATAAAAGAAACATTTTGTTACACCAAAATCACCACATGGTAATTTCATTGTGCGGACCATGATCTAAAAAAGCTAAGATGCCAAAATATCTAGTTTCATATTAATTAACTCAACAAAATGCTTTAAAAATGTAAATACACTGAAAGTAATCAAATAATAAAAGTTCCTGCTATAGGTTACTTTGGAGGTTTGCATGCCATTGTATATTTCTTAACCATAATATTATATATTTTTTAGGTAAAAAACAACATGTTTTTTACTGAAAATCACCATATATCATAAAATCATCATCCATCGATATATATACTTGTGCGTCGTGAATCTTCATGCATCAATTTTATCATAACCAAAAGGTTAAGATTTTGTCCTATTTAATATACTTTAGTTATTTTTTTTACAATAATAAACCTCATATAAAATTATATATCTTTTTTGTTCACCGATATAAACTAATGATATGTCAATAAGAGAAATTCTTTTCACATATTATTATAATTCGTTAAAAATTAAAGTTTTGTAACTCATTTAATTTATTGATTTTCATATTATATCGTAAAGTAAAGTGTTGTTAAAAAGATTATTAAAGAACAATTTAAAGAAGAATATTATTATCTTATCAATTATTTTTATTTTTATATATTTATATGGGAAATAATTAATTCTTCTAATTAAATAACTTAAAAATTCTCTTAACTATTAGATGACGATATATGGAAAAATCAGGGGGCAATATTAGTAATAAGAATTAGTGGATACCACATATCACCTTTTTATAGTATTAGGAAGATTTTTAAGCTAATATTTAGGAGGATTTATCATTTTCTTATTTATATATGTTAGTATATGATCACGTATGTCTGGAAATGATTTAAGCCTACTGGGTCACACGAAATGACACGTTAACTTTATATTATTAATTAATATATTAAAGTAATATATTGATTAGTTTGATCACAAAAAATAATTAATTTAAATAAGTTAAAAGGTTAATTGTATTTAATTAATTAAAAAGAGGATTAAATGTGAAATAAAGAAATTAGAGTTGGACTCTAATTCCATATATGGGGGCCGAAATTCTCAAGGCTTTTTGGCCTTGAGATTACTTGGTCACTAAGTTTAAAACCCTATGAATTAATCCTATAATTAGGGGCTTAAGTCTAAGGGTTTTAATTAATTCAATTCACACACAAAACTCCTCCTCTCTTTTCTCTTGGGTTCGGCCGAAATCCCCTCTCCAAGGGATTTTCGGTTTTTGACTTTTAGGTAGAATAAACAAAGGGTTATTTGGTTCGTGATCAAAGTACTAGCAACGATATACGGGGTGTCTAGTGTGCAAACGTAAAGGTATTTAATTCAAATCCTCATAAAGTTCTTCACTTTGTCATCTACATTAAGAGGTAATCCTAATCCTATTTCAAAATTAATTATTTAATTACATGATTTTATTTGTTTCTATTGGGCACTCGTGTTTAATGATATTTGTTATATATATATTCCAATAATGTATTCTTAATTAATGCAAGAAAATATAGGCAAGAAGGGAGGGTCACAGGCCACAAAGTGATTAGCTGGCGGAACATGACATGACTAATCCCTTCAGTTTCAGACAACGACCATAAAAACAACCCCATCCTTTCACTTTCATTCTTTTCTTTTTCTTCTTTTTGGATAACATTTCATTTCTACACTTTTTAAGTAATTAAACTCAATTATGCTGTTTAAAAACAAAAATAAAAATAAAATATTAGACTCAATTATTATATAGTATAAAAATACTTTATCTTTTCCCATATAAAAAATGATTTAAAATATTACTCGTATTTAAGTCACAAACTTTTGATTGAATGATTCCTTGTTTCATTTCAGCTATAAACTACTTAATGATGAACACGTTTACAAGTCGGTATTGATACGTGGGTGCCGTTGCTATACATTATTATCGAATTTATTGTGTTCTCAGATAAACGTTATGTCATATATATTTTTAGCAATTATTATATAAAACTGATAATGATGTTAAGTGTTGTCTATTTCCTTTGTTGACAGAAATTGCTGCCTATTTCATGGCAAATAAGTAAAAATGAATTAATGTAGTGTGTACGTACGAAAACGCTGTTATAAACTTATAATCATATCTTTGTGGTCTTGCACAAAAAATGTCAAAAAATAAAACCATTTTTCGACGATAATAATACCAGCTCAACCGATTGACTTATTGAGTCGCTCGGTTATAAACAGCAAACAGAAATTCGATTTTCGTTACATTTTAGTCGAGGGCCTTTTGGCATTCTTTTTTCTTAGACGCATACTGATCAGCGTTAAATGTAACATGACCCTGTTGAAACAAAATAATAATGTTACGAGCTTGTCTACTATTTTAGAAATTACATGAAAACTTTACACAATTCAGAATACAATACTTTAAGGAAGCTATATTATGTCTGTAAATGTACGTTTGTCCCATGAAATGTATGGCAAAACGCCACAAAGAAAGAATTATTTTGCTTTAGGTTGAAGCATTGGTTTGAATGTAAAGTATGATGATAAAATTAAAAGTTGGAAAAAATAATGCTTAAGTTATAAGTTCCAATGTCAATAATTTCTGGACACAGTGGGGGGTGGTACATGCAATAATTGTTTGAAGCAGCATTAATACAACCATGTCTCTTGTAAGATCCCAGTCAAAGAATTTTCAAATTTTGCCCATAAAATCGTACGTTTTCTATCTTTTGAGTAACAAAGAGATACTATTACTTTTTTTTTTTTACAGTTTCAAACATACTGTAAACATCTTTAATTTACGGGGATGTGCATGTTCTCATGCACGATTTGTGTTGTTGGGGTGTGCAAACTGGCATATGGACTATATATATGGTACTCTAGTTGGTGTTGTATAACTAAAATCTTTTTATTCATTCCATGTTTGTTCATTGTTTTAAGAGTAGTTGAGACAAGTGTTAATATTATTAAACAGTCATCATCTTATCTATTCCATCATAAAATCAAATCCATATCCTTTTTAGTGAGTTTTAAAAACTAATTTCCAAATTTCTATATGTATATAACCTTAGTAATTTCTATATCCTAACAATGCACCATATACAACATCCAAACGGTAACTAAATACTAATGTAAAGAGTAATACAAATACATACAAATTATATGGTAAAATATTTGGTTGTTTGTTACTGTATAAAACGTTAAAAACGGACGGTGGGGATAGAAAATGGGCAGCTAGTAGCGCAGCAAAGCAAGGCAAAGCTGTCACCAGTCACCGGCATCCTGACACTCAAATTTTAATATTATTCGTATAAACTGTCGCCATCCTTTCACATAACTCCAAACCCCACTAACTACATTAAATATTTATTGCTAACACAACAGTATCAAAAATCGGATTATCTTCGATATCTTTTCATTACTATATACTAAAATTCTAAATATAAACGGATACATATGTATATCTTACTATCTATATGAAATACTCCGTTAACATGCTACCTTTTTAATCCCATGTTCAAGTTAATAAACAAATATTGTATCAGATTCCTTTACCGACAGCATAATATTTACTTTCAGTAAACATTTCATTATTAAATTTAGAAAGATAGGGAAGAATCTCATTCTAAACATATAAGAAATCATAATCATCCGTTAAAACCAAAAATAGATACATATATAACTCATAAATAACAAAACAAAATTAAAAACAAAAAGAAAAAAAAAATATTATGCTAGACCTAGTAAGCTAGATGCCTAATGCTATCATCCTACACTAACTAACTTGCATTGACTGGAAAAAAAAAGTCCTAAAAAGAAAGCTAAATCAGATTTTCCATTTTTTTTATAAAAATAAACATCTCGGATCAATTAAATTAAAATCAATCTTTTTGAGATTTGGAATTCATGAATCGTTGACTTCTGTTTTGACCGGAGATATTAGCATTGTTATTACTAGAACCTTCTCTTTTCTGTTGAGATGAAAATATCGGAAAACCGAAAACACCGCCGGATTTTGAACCGCCACGGAGAGAACACACCGGGACGTTTAACACCGGCGTGATTCTGACGTTAGCCGAATAAGATCTCTCCATACCTCTATGCTTAAATCTCGGAGCTCCGTTTAAGCTACTCGGACTACTTGAGCTTCTTTCCAAACTATGAAAAACTATTTTGCCTGATGAATTCATTCTCGGACTATCTATCGATACGCCACGGTCAGTTGCTGTTGCTGCGGCGGTTGTATCGGCTGAACGGCGGTGAGTGGCTTTTCCGACGCGTGTGGCGGCGCGTTGATCGGTTCTGCATTTCACTAGCCTGGTTTTTGGACGGTTTGATGTGTTGATGTTGACTTTTGAAGGTTTATCGGAATCTAGAGAGAGACGAGGTAAGTCGTCTAAATCATGACCTGAAGAGGATGAAGATAATGACGGACGTGAAGATATAGATACAGATTCTGTATCTAAATCTTTTAGCAAAGGATTAAGTAATGAAGATGACGATGCATCTGATGATTTTGAACTTCGGTGAAGAAACTGTCTGATAGACCTACTTGCTGCGTTAACTCCGTTAGTTCCGTTGACTCCGGTTACAGAGTTGTTACCGTTAAGAGATGACGGTAACGAATTAGCTCGTTTATTACCGAAACCTAAAAGCTCTCTCCAACGGCTGGAACACCGTGGCGCTCTAGGAGAAAACAAGTACGGATCAGCGGCGAATGAATCGCCGGCGGCGATTGTACGGCGAGAAAACGGCGTATCTGGACAAGTAATATTAACATTTACACCTGATGATGATGAAACTGTGACCGATGATGACGTGGCAGGTTCCTGACGAATAACCGATAAATGTAACGGAACAAGTTTACCGTCGGAAAACAGCTCATCAGCCGGCAGCATTGTAGCAGGATCATGAAGGCTGAACTCAAAACCATCAAACTCTTTCAGATCTGAATCTTCCGGTAGATCGGAAATTTTCTTCGCCGGATCTACATTTTCCGGTAGGTCAGAGTGTTTTTTCGCCGGAGAAGATGATGACAGACGAGGATTGAACCAGGTGTATGAAGAATAGTTGGGTGACCGATCTAGAAGATTCTCCGGCGAGATACTATTCAGACAAGCAGAAGCCATAACTATTGTTATAGAATATAGATATAGAATGTAGTGAGAAATTGATGAAAGATTTTAGGGTTTGAGTAGTGGCAGGTGATATAAATAAGGAAGATGATTATAGTAGGAGTGTCATGTGGCTCCAAGCTTTCTGTATAATAAATCCAAATAAGTGAAAGTGTAAAATAATAATAATATATAATTTTGTTGGGCAGGAAGGTACATGGAAAGTATCTGGAGCTATTTTAACTTTTATTAATTCTCCCACATGGATATGCTGTCTCTTGAATTTATTTCCATTTTTTAGCTTTCCTTTTTTTTTTCTCGTTCAAAGTTATTTGTCCAAAATACTTTTTTCGTCCCAGTGGTTTTTCGAATAAACACTTTATATCCTCGTCGTTAATTTTTGGCTAAAATCGTTCCTGTGGTTTGCATTTCATCCTTAGGTCCGTTAACCCCCTCACGTGCCTTGCACGTGAGGGGCATATATGTCTTCTTACCCATTTGTTCCTATGGTTAAGTACAAAATTCATCTTTATGGTTTGTCATTTTTGCATTTTTCATTCTTAAATTTAACAAACTTTCAAACAAAAATTTAATCAAAAATCAAAACAAACTCAAATCAAAAACCTATATATACACCTACATATGAGGATCTAATTTAATACCGTCCGATACAACTAATTTAATTTATTTTATTTTTTTTTAAAATGTTATAAAAGTTACTACAATATAACGAAAATAGTCAAAATATAATTAGAATTCACTAAAAAAAAAACAAATAGGTACTTTATAACAAATTACAAAAAATAACATTAAAGTATTGTAAAAATAATTTTAAAAAAATTCAAAAAATAAAAAATGTGAATACCGGAAGTACCGAAACGGTAATACCGAAAATATCAGAAATAGTTGTAGCGGGGTATCTTCCGATACCGGTATTACGGGTATACTACCGGTATTTAAAATATTGTATGTACGTGGTTGCATTTGAAAGTGATTGAGTATATCATCAAATATAGGTATATAGGTTTTTGTTTTGTTTGGATTAAATTGGTACGGTAATTTTTGTTTTTATTTCTTTTTTGAAATTTTTTCCTGGAATTGTTAACGGCAAGGACGAAAAATGCAAAAACGATAAACCACATGGACGTTTTTTGCACTTAACTCTATGAAAAGACAAAAATGCCCCTCACGTGACTTGCATGTGAGGGGTTTAACGGCAAAGTTATAACGACAGGGATGAAATGCAAACCACAGGGACGATTTTAGCGAAAAGCTAATGGCGAGGATGAAAAATGCTTATTCAAAAAACCACAGGGACGAAAAAAGTACTTTGGCCAATTTATTTATTGCGAATATATCCCTCCTTGAATATTTTCCTTAACTTATTTCGTTGCTTTGGTATATGTTTACAGATTAAGATTTCATATACAGATTTCACTAAGACCTGTTATGCGGGGTCCCGGGAGAGTTTGCTATAAGGTTTCGAGTTCGAGCATTGGTAGGTTCTTCTTGATATCATTTTTCAATAAAGGAGGTTGTATGGTGAGAAAGACTATTTAAGATCTGCTTAGTGCGGGACCCTTTTGTTGTGTAATTAGCACACATCATACGCGTTTTTTCGCTAATTACGGTTTAAACATAAAGCAAGATTAGATTCACGAGCTTCAGTTTCTTTATAAGTGAAAAGTTTTTGTAGTTTTAAAAATTAACATTATATTTATCTTCATTGAATGTTTTTAAATATGAATCCGATCTGATAGATATTCATCTCAATCGATCTATAAGGGGGGAGGGAGTATATATGTAGAGAGATGAGAAGGGAGATGAAAAGGGAGATGAAAGGGAGATTAGAAGATGGAAGGGGGATCGACCTCCCAATGGGAGGGAAAGGTTTGGTAGGGAGCTTCTAACACCCAAGCTTAAGTGTCTAATAGCCTTATATTCTCATCCCATATATATATATATACACATATAAATTGTAATCTATTTATTCAGTGAACAATAACATAACAGAGTATAAGTAATAATAATAACTTTTTAAATACCAAGAATATAGTTATAGCTAGAAAAACATATGTGATGGAAACCTCTTGATCAATAATGGTAAAATATCAAGTGGTTAGGAAAACAAAGGAGTTGAAAAAAGAAGGTGTTTCTCACGTTTGAATTACGCACAAACAAATAGACTGATCAATTACTTCCGGGATAACATTTTCTACCGTCAAGTCGGTAATAGTTAAGGTGTTTTAACAAAATCCATTGTATCTGATGAGTGCCACCAAAATTATAACATAATCTAAGAATATGGAATCATAATTTCACAATTGTGGTATGATCGACTAAACAATAAAGAATACCTCAAGCATAAAATTATTGGATGCGAGGGGGAAAAAATAGAAACCTAACAGCTTTAGGAAACTTATAAAAATCCTATCGTATATATGATATCATATGTTTTTGCCTATAAATAATTAAATAGATTTATTTTAATAAATATGATTAAAAAAACATTTGTCAATTTAATATAGTTTTATGTATCGATAAAAAAGACCACAAATCCTGTTTTAGTTTATGGATAGATATAACAAAATTAATTAGGTTTCATATAGCACAACCTAATAGGTTTACTAGTAAGATCGAACACTTACTTCAACAAACGTTCACTATAGATCATAATTATTATTCGTTTCTTCTTAAAGTCACAACTCACACGTGTAAAAGATTTCCTTTTGAAACTTATATAAAAGAATAATAAAGTATCAACTTTTTTCTTTAATATGTGTATCGTTAAAAGAACATCACTTCTTTATGAGGGCATCTTTCTATTAACAAATTTGACCACCAAATCAGTTAAAATATGTCACTGCTTTTCATAAACTAACTCTTGGGACTACAAACCAACTTTACAATTTATCAAATTGGCCATAATTTTTACATAAGAAAAAATAAACCAAAAGATACTTAATTAGTGGTATACAAAACTTACTTTTAACTCAATATCCAGGGATGGAGCAAAAAATTTTCATACGAGGGGGCAAAAGAAAATAATCTTATATCATACTAATTGTAATTACTGTATTTCATTGATTCATACTAATTTTTCTACGAAGACACAAATAATATTAATTTTTCTATGTATTTAGTTATAGTTATAAAATTATTGTAAAATTGCAAATGTTCCTATAAATCAGCACATGGAGTCCAACTTTCAACACCCTTAAATTGATGGTGTCATACAACTATACATTTGATGTACATATACAGTTTTCTATTTTGAATAGACGACCTATAAAGCTATATTATATTAATTAGAAAAAAACTCTGAATACTGTATATCCACTACATACATAAACACATTAATATATATCATTTATATACATACATACATACACATTCATTTAGAAAACTGCTTCTTTTAGATCATTTCAGGTCCGATGAAAAAAACATATACTATATACAATCCTTCAACAACAATCACTTTCTATAAAAATTGAAGATTCACATCAGTAAATCAAAAGAACTTTGGTATATTAGCTCGCGATTTTAGATTCAAATCCTAAGGCAGTCATCAGTTTTAACAAAATCCGACTAAATCGGATCAGATTTCCTTTCGATCTCAACCATCATCATCTTCTTCATCTCTTTATCATTATCACCCAAATCTTCTCTTTTTTAATTTTTTTAAGGGTAAAAGTTCAAATATATCATAAATTTTTATAAAAAAATATCAAAGTTAGAGTGGGGGCAGTTGCTCCCAATGCCCCCATGCTAAATCCGTCCCTGTGAATATTAGACTTTCAGTCATATTTTGTGTAAACCCTGGATGTAATAGTGTAATACAATCTTTTTTATAATAATCACGGTTAACCCCATATCAAGTTTTTACTGAACAGTTGTCATTGTCAAAACATCAAAATTGCAATAAACACCTTACAAGTTCATAACTTAACTCACTGTGAGGGTTCGGGTCAATTTTTCCAACTACAAAGGACAAGTTACACAAAAGTTAAAAATAATGGACGGTAAATTTTTATTGTGGGTAAATAAACATATACTCACACATTACACGATTATTAAGTTGATGGACCTACTCGAATACGACAAGACTGTTGGCTATAAACCAAAATTCCATTATTGGAACTAAAAGGAATTGAACACTAAATATGTGTATAAAGTTTGTCGACTATTTCTTCTATCATCAATTGATTGATTTTAAGATGAAAATGTCATTCACCTTTTTGTAACGATTTGGGTCGGAAATGGTCTTGACAGATAATGCTATATATCATAGAAGACTCGATTAGAAGATCACATTCTCTTATAGTAATACTTGGATATCAAGTATTTGCATCAGATTATAATTAGTTGTAATCAAATTCCGTTTTTTTAAGGGAAGATAACCAAATAAGGTATCGCAGAATTATAAAATTTAAACTTACGAAATAGAGTGTCACTTGAAAATTATAAGATTCATTTTTATCCTTAAAGAAGTAAAACCCCAAAATGACATATACTTTTTATTGCTCGAGAAAGAATTGAATGGTCTCTCTCAGGAGACAAGGACATGTTGGTCTCTCTGGAGTCAGGGAATCAATACAAGCATACAACAAAGGTCCAAAATGCTGTATATATATATTTCTGCGAATATGTATTTGTGTGTTTTGATTTCCAATCTAGCATAAACAATTAACTATTAAGCACCGTATACATCTCCTTTTTCTCTTAATTTCTTCACAGTTTTTAGCATTAATAAGTTAAAATTAATTAGCCGGCCTACACGTAAATAAAATACTAAACAACTATATATAGGGGGCTGTCACTGTTATTTTAATGCATTTGTGCCAAGATTTTAGGGAACAAAAAAGAAAGAGACAAACAAATCAAGCTCTAGTACAATCAAAAAGGCTAAAAGATGATTAATTCATCCAAAGGTGTTAATCTAAAACCTTATGCGTATTAGGGTGATCATAAGTATTCTTGAGTTAATAAGTTTTTGAAGAGAAATAATGTACATGATGAACGGATTGAAGGATATGGTTGAACCACTCAGCATAAGGTGGCTCCGACCCTGCATCCACAGTATTACACTTACGTTTTCATTATCGTGGTCAAATTGACCAATATATATAAGGAGGGGATTCCTTTAAGTTCCTTCAAGTTGAGTTAACTAATGTAATTTTACAAATTTGTTGTAATTTTGAACTTTGGTTGAGTAATTTCCTAGTACCTTGTTAGCATGTGAAATAATAATTCATCTTTGCCATTAAAAAAAAAAAACTAGTCAAGTTGAGGAGATCATGACCATTGAATTTTAATCAAATATCAAGATTCAAAAATATGCGGATATAGCAATTGATAAGTCTTCTGACACAATATAAGAAAGTTTCGTATAATAGTCTAGTCTAATTCTAATAGACTACTTTGTAATACCAGATATTATAAGGCCACTCTTTATAAGGAGTTACGTTTTTCCTTATTCTTTAACTATTTCTAAAACACCCTCTCCTTATTACCCCCTATACTTCCTCTCATATCACGTTGAACGCGCGTCTAAAGTTAAAAGAAATCCCCCAGACGCCACCTTGGAAGCACCCCGTGCTAACATCGTCTTCCCCTTAATCATTTTGTCAAAACAGTTGCATGAACAGAATCATAATAGATGAAAATTAAAAACGTGTCCTGTATAATAAAACACCAGGATATTTTTAACAATTGTTAGACATTTATAAATATAAATTCCTGTATACAATAATAAAATGGGAGTAATATTTATGAATTTTGTGGGAAAGGCACAGTGGTTAGGCTTGTCAATTGTGGGAAGGGCACAGTGGTATACCCTGGATGTATAATAAGGCTGCCGCAATGGTGATTACACACATACATATACATATCCATGATTCCCTACCTACAGTTCTATTCTATCTAGTTCTTGCCAAAAGATAAAACACCGGTCCAACCCATGATCAATTGACCATGAGCCACTCCAATCTATATTCCCTCACTATTTCACTGATTAATTAATTAATTTATATATATATATATATATATATATATATATATATATATATATATATATATATATATATATATATATATATATATATATATATATGTGGGGTTCATAGTTAATTGTGGAATGCTTACACAGGGATGGTAATATAAGACTTTTAGGTACCTATGCTTAATTATGGAATGCTTATATATTGGGATAACTGTAGAAAATGAAAATAAACTTACTCGATTTCACGAAATTAACAATATTCTTTGAAAACTTTACTTTTTAGAAAACATCTTTTGTTTATTAGCAGAAAAAGTAACATTTGACCTGATAACCTGCTGATGTGTCAGTTTCATTTTTAATTCACAGAATTAGAAATAAACTTTAGATGAATTCACAAAATTAACAATGTTATTATTTTAATTAATAATAATAATAATAATAATAACAATAATAATAAAAACACTTTTATAAATAGTAATAATAATAATACAGTGAATAATTACTTTCTATTTTCAAAATAAATCTAATAGATAAATTAATATTTGATACTCTATTTAGCATTATATATTTCAGTCATTTAGTTTTCATGCATTTATCTTCACTTTATTTGTTCAACTGAAATCTGAATCGTCTCACTCAGTTATCTGATTAGTGAATATTGCGAGTCATTGACATTGATACTGAGATGTTTTCAGGTATCCATACATAATTACATTATAATTTACTTAAAACTTAATTTAAATATCATTAATATAATGAGTATATTTGTTGTTGTTGTTCTTATTATTATTACTATTATTATTATTATTATTATTATTATTATTATTATTATTATTATTATTATTATTATTATTATTATGGAGAATTACATATATCCCCAAAGGAAAATGATTAATCAACCTAACTCATATGCCTAAAAATCAACTTAAAACCTTAGAAATTTGACATATGGATTCCACTAATTCTCTTTCTTAATCTTGCCCCCTGATTTTTCCACATGTCATCATCTTATTATTAGGCATACCTTTAGGCACATCAATTAGGTTGATTAATCATTATCCATCTCGAAATATGCAAGCACTAAAACACTTTCTTGGCGTAAAAAGGCATTGCCCTATCTTTGGGGAATCGCCAATAAAACACAAACCCGAATCCCCCTTTTTATAACCTTCGAACCATATTAGGCCAACGCGGTTCGGTGCACAATCAACTTCCATTTTTTAATAACTAACATATATATATCAAGTAATAATAAAGTTCAATGATAAGCTAAATAAAATATATCACATATTAATATTCTATATAATAGATTTGATACATTTATATGAAGTTGATCATCTCATAAATAAAAAAGAATATCTTCATAATAACATAAAAATCATGCGTACACCAAAGAATGAATCTTTATTATATAAAAAGATAAGTATACAATAAATGGCGGCGGATTAGTGATTTAGAGCAGTATGTGACATTGAAAATAATATTTGTTATTATTATTATTATTAATTAATCTTTATTATATAAAAAGATAAGTATATTTGTTATTATTATTATTATTATTAATTAATTAATAACATTGCTAGTTCTGTGAATTCATCCAAGGTTCATTTCTAATTTTGTGAATTAAAAATCAAGCTGACACGTCAGCAGGTTACCAGGTCAGATGTTACTTTTTCTGCTAATAAACAAAAGATGCTTTCTAGAAAGTAAAACTTTCAAAGGATATTGCTAATTTCGTGAAATTGAGTAAAGTTCATTTATATTTTTTGCAGTTATCCTTACATATTTTGTATTAATCCATAAAATTATGGGGCCCAAGTATTTATTCATTAATCATAAAATATTAAAAAATTTGTATGTTAGGGGTTTCACACCTAAGCTTAAATGCTAGACAACCTTATATTCACTTTTCCCATAGTATATATATATATATATTCACTTGAGGAGTACCCGCGCAAATGCAATGCATTGATAGTGATGACAGCGGGATGGTAGTGATAGAGGCGTCAAATAGTGTATGTTATTGATTTAATAAGGTAAGTAGTGCTGCTAGAATCAGATAGGTACACTGCTAGAACACCGATCATAATGTAAATATTCAAGTTCTTAAAGATAAAATCGATACTAATACGAAAATGCTAATGCTAACCGAACTAATTCTAAAACCAACAGCGGTTTTAGATTTAAACAAGGACGTTCTAGAACAAAATATGCTAAGGACAATCGTCCAGCAAAAAGCGTGGCACGATTTGAAAACCCAAACAGATTCAAATTTAATTGGTTTGCTATTTTTCTTGAGCAGGCGATTTACCCGACAAGATTCACAAAACGTGAGCCCATGTCACATACACTAATAAATACAGGTAAAACTTTAATGAGATGGACGTAGCCCACCCAAAAGATTAGCCAAAGGTTTAAACAGGAATACTTGATAGTTGATAAGTGTGAAAAGTTAGAAAGACCAACGAAAACCAAGTTAAGCAAGCCCATTATAGCTGATACTACCAAAGTAACCGCTAAATGAATTCGATATGTATGTTATTTGTGCAGATAGAGGCAGTATCCTAGAAGAAAATCGTTCAACGTAGTAGCTTTCCATAGTTCTAGTTGATTGAGACTTGTGAGTTATTTCGGTCTTTCCTTTCATCTTGGTTTAAATGTTCACATTTGGTTGTGATACATTCCTTGTGCTTCAAATTGATTTGAAGGATTAATTATTGACTGATTTTACATTTCAAAGTTCCCAGTAGTATTTGATAGGTCATTTCACTTTAGGACTTGTTTTTTTTATCATCCAAATAAGATGTCATAACCAAACAACTACAATACGACTATTTTCCAATCAAGAAAAATAGTGGAAGTCAATTCAATAGCATAAATATGAACTAGTCAAGACCAAACAAAATAAGTATCATACAATACTATTCATAAACAGTTCAAACCAAATGCAATAAATTCAAAAACCAATTTAACTTTTTCCTACAAAACAAGGCATATAGAAAGTATCCTTCAAAACTAGAATTGTAACTTCAGAATTTTGAAGAAAAGCAAAAATAAGAGTGTTGTATCCAGTTTGGCAAGATAATGTTGAATTATTGAGATGTATATAGATCAATTCAATGAATTGTGGATGACTGGATGTTATCAGAAACAACTATACAGGATACAAAAATACAATAATTGTACATCATATATTACCATAAAATGTGAACAACATTTATGAAACAGTAGGCTTAGAAATTCAAACAAACTGTATCGCAGTGGCCTATATTCGTCGTTTTCTGCAGTCGAATGGGATACCTTGGTCATTTATGGGTCAAGGCGTATGATACTATGATATAATGGGGATTCACGATTATATGAGAACAGAACCAATATATGTATAGTTTATAGTAGGCCAATGTCACCTTACTCTTCTAGTTAATAACATGACTCGCATATTTGGCATTATTAGACGATTTTGTATTGATGCTTCTAGTAATGAAATTCAATAAAGATGTGTTATGCTCCTTGGATGCCTGAATTTGATCGTTTTAGGCGGTTTTGAAATCGTATCGGATAGTTCTGCTAATATAAAGTAAGTAAATGTATAAATGAAAAAAATTTGATACAAAGCTTGTGATGCTTGACAGCTAAATAGATATCGAGGCCTGGACAATATCCGTAAACACTAAGCAATCGCACACATGAATCATGCTTCTACTGCCTATGTTATGACCAATAATCCCCAGAGAACTAAATCAACCAGATCCCCCCATCTCTAACCTTTCTCATGCATCATGACTTTCTGTGTGGTGCCACTTGTTCATATTTTAATGCTCAGTGAGGCGAAAATATGAGATGGTTGGTAATTAGAAATGTTGGAATGGTGAGCGTCGGAAGTCGCCGCAATGGCAGGATGATTGGTGTTCTACTGTCCGTGATTGTGTTAGTGTCGGAGTTGTTAACATCTATGGTTGTGGACTTGTGGTGGTGGCATTGTTGGAGTAAAGTGCAATCAACTAAGCGAAGCATAACACATTTCATTGCTTGTACGCAAGAAAATATGCAAGGATAAACATGCAAATGTGGGAGGAAGGCATAATTGTTCAAAACATATGTAGAAAAAAAGAGACGGCTGAGCATTTTAATCCGTACTAAATGGTTGTATGTTATATCCGAACCCATTCTTGATGCATTGAGCAATCCAACTGAACCCCTTATTCACCCAAATGAAATCAAGAGTGGAGCTCTGAAACCAAAACATTAAAAGCAAGGTACAAGCTCTAGGTGAAGTGGCATCCCAAATGTTTGCAATTATTCCCTATGAGCAAAAAGGTGGCATTCAAAATCTTGTAAAATAGAAGTCAAGTCAAGCGACTCTAATTGTATACTTTACCTACAAATAAGAACACAATACACATCCAAGTCCAAACAAAGATCTTTCATGGGGATTACAAGTGTACCATAAGGACTTTTGAAACAGAGAACACCTGATTGCGAGTACAAGACAGAACTATTCTATTCAAAGCATAATCATGAACAATCAAACCAATATGAATCTGTCTTCTAAACCCCACCAGGTATCTAGGAAGAGGCCTTTGCAAACCAAAGCTGTGTGTCCGATCTCATCTTTCATGGAGAAACTTGTATCGTTGTGATGGGACAAATGAGTCAAACACATAACGACGACTTCCTTTGCTAATCATGTATATTGACCATAAATCATATGACATCCCCAGTCCAGATTAACCTGTAAGATAATGTTATTTAGAAGCTAGCCGACACAAACAGAACATTTGGACACAGTTATAATGTTGGGTGAATGAGCAGTGGTTTAAATGTGTTAAGTACTTTTTTTTTGAACAGATGAATGTGTTAAGTACTTATTACAGTATTTGGACAAATTTCAGAATTATTAGTCACTATGAAATTCATTTATATAAACATAACTGAACTCGGGGCAACCATGATTCTACACCAATAAGGCAATAAGCAATAACAGGTATAGCAGGGAAAACACTTGATACGTGTTGAGCCTTTGACTGTGATTAGCATTTGATTTACCAGACTTCACTCATTCAAATAGTAAGTGCCATTTAACCTCTGTGCTCTTCCTACACAAAAGTATTAAGTTTTGAATAATCCCAATACGGACATAGTTCTCAATCTAAACTTTCAGGTACATCTCAGTTCTGAATATTTAGTAATGTTCTACACATCTTACCTCATTAAATCTACTAGATTGGAACCTTTCTAATAAGCTAAGATTTGGAGGGAGAACTTTAGTACCCTAGAAATTTAAGCAAATAACTATAGACTCATGATTCGCAAAGATCTGTCATGTTCTATTAGGTAGTATGTATCTACTAGGTCATCTATGAGGAGCATGATTGAAGGTTTAAATTGAAATGATAAAAACATCGATGTGCAATCCGTGCATTTCACACAAGTATGCGATCAAAAGCAATGCCGATTACATTTCAAACTACTTAGCACATGGTATATAGAGATGATAAGGACTTGAGTATTGGTTACCTGCCTACCATTAAATCTTTAATACAAAACCCCATGTCAGTGTTCCACAGAACTTCCACTGGCTACTTCGTCTGTCAAGTGTGAAAAAATAAATGAAATACTGGTTTTATTAAGCAAATACAGCAAATTGCATATCCTTGTCAATGACAATATGAGTAGTTAAAATTTTCTTATATACCATTTGGCAAGCCAGCAGAGATTAATCGGTCTATATTGTCAACACGCCGTTGTATGGACTTCAAAACCAGATTTAGAGATAAAACTCGTTTTCTAACACCAGATATTTTTGTAGCATGTTGCATAATGAAAGGTGATGGCGCATCGGCTAGAAGCTGATCCAACTCTGCTCATAAGAAAATCAAGATAATCATTAAGAGAACATGATACGCCCATCGACTTACCATTCCACCTATGGAACTTGGTTAAAAACAAGATACTTTTCAGTATAGTTATACATATTGCCAAACGTAATGGACAAAGTGCCATATGAGAACAAAATAGAAGACAAAAGCCAGCCTTTCCATGAAGATACCAAATTACAAGGTTAGATTAAGACAAAAGATGGGTTTATTTCAAAAAACTCCACAATAATAATATATTTTCATAAACAGATAGAGGGATGAGTAACAGCATAACGTTTACGCATGAAAATTTGGTAGTTTGGTCCAAAGTACTTTTGCCATGCACTCCACGGACTTGGGTGTTTTTTGAGTTACATCATATTAGTTTTCTACTCCATACTAAAGAAAATATTTATATAATCATAATCACTTCTATATATATCTAATTGATTCTGCATTGAAAGGCATCCCCCCACTCAATTAAAAAAAAAGAAGATAGTTCCTCACTAATAATCTTGAAGGCATCAAACAATATTAACCAAAATGGATTCATATATCAAAAGAATGTTTATCATTTCCTCTCTTCTTGTTATAGTAATGTGGACTTCTCAGGTCAATTGCCGCGTATTAAGCGACTTATCCATGTCAGAAAAGCACGAGATCTGGATGGCACGTTATGGGCGTGTGTACAAAGATGATGCAGAGAAGGAAATGCGATTCAAGATATTCAAGGACAATGTTGAATTTATAGAAACATTCAATAGTAATGGAAACAAGCCTTACAAAGTGGCTGTTAACGAATTTGCAGACCAAACAAATGAAGAGTTCACAGCAGCCCGTAATGGTTACAAGTTTTCAGCAAACAAAAGATCAGCACGAACAACACCATTTAAATATGAAAATGTGACTGCAGTGCCACCTAGCATGGATTGGAGAAAGAAAGGTGCCGTTACCCCAGTTAAAGATCAAGGCCAATGTGGTAAGCTGATTATCTAATCATGGTTAATAACATAACTTAATAAATAAAACCACATAACTAAACACCATAGAAACTTATTTTTACGATCTTGGTAATATGCATACTTACACACTATAGTTAAAATTGACAGGTAGCTGTTGGGCATTTTCAACTATAGCTGCTACCGAAGGAATTACACAACTCACAACAGGGAAACTAATTTCATTATCCGAGCAAGAGCTAGTGGACTGTGACATAAGCGGTGAAGACCAAGGATGTGAAGGTGGTGAAATGGAAGACGGCTTTGAATTCATCATAAAAAACAAAGGCATCAACACCGAGGCAGCTTACCCATATACAGCAGCAGACGGAACCTGCAACACAAACAAAGAATCCGTTGACGCTGCCAAGATCACAGCATACGAAGTAGTACCAGCCAACAGCGAAACAGCATTGTTAAAGGCAGTCGCTAACCAACCCGTATCAGTTTCCATCGATGCCAGTGGCGCCGATTTTCAGTTCTATTCAAGTGGCGTATTTACTGGGGATTGCGGAACTGATCTAGACCATGGTGTTACTGCAGTTGGGTATGGAGTAACCGACGACGGGACAAAGTATTGGTTAGTTAAAAACTCGTGGGGCGTCAGTTGGGGAGATAACGGATATATCATGATGCAAAGAGATGTTAGTGCTAAAGAAGGTCTCTGCGGAATTGCTATGGATTCTTCGTACCCAACCGCCTAATAAGTCATTACAAAATTCCGCTCTCTATGTCGTAAATCGTAAATCAATTAACTTGTTCTGTAACTATTGTACATCTTCTAAAACCACTGGTTCGTATCAAATGTAACTATGTGTGTGTATATATATATGGGGAAAGGTTAGGTAAAACATTAGTACCTATCTTAGGTAAAGCAGGGGGAGTTTATGTAAAATTCAAGGGGAGTTTATGTAAAATTCAGGGGTTATGTATGTTTATTAAATTCATATATATATGAACATGTTTAGTATATATGTAACTATGTGTGTGTATATATATATGAACATGTTTAGTATTTAGCAGGAACTGCTATTGAGACTGACTGAGCGCCTAAGTTACATGTTTAGCCCTTAAACTTTGATAAAAATACAAAATCAGTCACGAAATTATAATTGAAATGAAAATAAGGAATAAAAATAACTAACCACCGGTGAGACGATCAATGGCAGAAGATAACTGATCTTGACTTTTAAAAGTCAATTGAGCTTGACTATCAAAATCTTTAATTATACTTGATACTGTATAAGACAAACCCTTGGCCAATGATGATGATGACGTGGCGGTGGAGCTGATGTCGGCGGTTGCCACCGCCGGAACCTCGTCGGCGATGATATCCCCGCTATGTTCTTCGCCGGACATTTTTATTTTTCCGCCAGTTAGTTAAGACTTAAAAGATTACAGATTGAACAGACTCTATCTCGACTCATTGACTCGGTATATTAAAATAAACAAAAAAGTGGGCTCAGGCCCATTTGTTTTATATTTGTAAGGCCCAATTAAAGTATGGTTTGACCAAACCCTAGCTATATATATAACTTTAGGTGCTCTGATTTTATTTAGGTTTCGGCAGATAAGAGATTACAAAACAAAAGATTGAACAATGCGTGCTAAGGTAACTTTTTTTTTTTTTTGATTGTTTTAATTATAATAAAATTAATATGAGTATATTTGTTATGATTTTGATTATTTAATGTAATTATTTCTATAAAATATGCGTGCTAACTGCTAAGTGATTATTTATTGTGCCAATTTGTTTATAAAACTGTGTTCCTGCATTTTGATTCTCTCGTAACAAACGTGCAATTTGTTATACTTTGCAGATTTATTTTTGTGTGTATTTTTTTTGGCTAATTAAAAAGTTTGTTTAGCGATTCAAGTTGAGCAAGCTATTTCAAACTTAGTTAAAGTGAGTTTTTTGAGATTTTTTTATTATAAGATTAGTTTTTTTATGAGCATAAATGAGATTGTTCGAGGTCGATATCGAGGAATTAGACGAGCTTAGGAGTAGGAGACCTTGAAATTTAGTTAAACAATAATGCGTAAAAACATAAACGATTAACGAGTTTGAGCGATAACTAAACATTTGAGTTCGAGGTGGAACTCATCTTTTAAAAGTTATTCTAGCTGAGCTCTGTTATTATTATTCAAGTCAAGTCCAGAGTTTTTGATATTCGAATCGGATCGTGAACAAATGTATTTGTAACCGGTTTCCCAACTGTCTTTTGCAAATGTATTTGTAACTTTTGTTACGTGCTTTTAATTATATCTATGCTCGGAGATTTTAATGACAAAAACGTTCTATTAAAGTTGCCAAAATGGATATTATGTCACTATCTCGGTGATTTTAGTAACAAACTTTCATCACTTTATATAACTATAATGGTTTCAAGTAATGGATTTTGTGTACATGAAAAGTGATGAAAGTTTGTTACTAGCAGAGTAGTAGTGAGCTTGTTTTTTAACTAGTTTCTTTTTAGCTATCCGGTATCTGAAAATCAGAGATTTGTTATGAACCGAAGTCATGAAATTTAGTAAACCATGTTTGTGTTTTTGACGTATCTTGTCGGTACTCAGTGGTGGAACTTGAACTTTTTTGTTGGAGGGGCGGATATCATATGATATTTTACGCTTAGGCTATTAAACATTTTCATATATTTAATTTATTGATATGGTCATCTTTGCTTTTAGTTTTACATTTATACACATAAACAAAT
Source organism: Erigeron canadensis (assembly GCF_010389155.1). Classification (NCBI taxonomy): domain Eukaryota; kingdom Viridiplantae; phylum Streptophyta; class Magnoliopsida; order Asterales; family Asteraceae; genus Erigeron; species Erigeron canadensis. Next base: position 33,396,918 of record NC_057765.1, read on the forward strand.
TACTATAAAGTAAATTAGTCAAGTATTCTTTTAAAATTATGTATATACTTAGTTGTATGTATTTAGTGGTTTAGTGTATGAAAAATTATTAATAAACTAGCTAATAAGTCAAAAAAGAAAGATTGTAAGAAAAACTAGTGATAAAAAGATAAAAAGTAAAAAAGGAAGTAAAACTAGAAATGAAGGCAGGAGGATTTGAACCTCGGCCAAAGATAGTAGGTAGAAATATGTGATCACATGCTTTGACCAATTGAACTACCAGAAACTTTGTTTCTTAAATAGTTACGTCTAGTATATATCTCGCTAAAGGCTGTTCATTTTGGAAGGCCACCACCCCTCTCTGCCCCCATAAAGTTTCGTCCTTGTCATAGTTGTCAAAAGCGACGGCGATCTCAAAGCGCAAAGACCCTGAATGGGGCGAAGGCGAGAGGCGCAAAAAAAGCGCACGCCCGGAAAAAAAAAAGCGCAAAGTAAAAACCAAACTAAATGCCATTCAAATTACCACCTTGATTCATTGACTCTAACAGATGATATGAAAGAAAGTTTCAGTTGAAAAAATCTTTTGAGTAAGAAAAAAGAAAAAATAATTTTTAAGAAAAAAAAAAGAAAAGTTGAAAAGTTGAAGGGAGAATGTTGATGAAGGATGATTTGATGTTGATATATTCTAATTGATGATTTGATGTTAATATTTGGAACAATATATAAACGTGATTTACTCTCTGGTTAATACGCTTCTTGGATAACCAAAGGGTTTTCAGGTGCCAAAGGGTTTTATGGAAAATAGTAGCTGCCGCCTAAATTGTTGGTGGGCCTGGGCCTAGGTTTTCAGGCGACAAAGTGTTGCCTTGCCATCGCCTTGCGCCTAGGCGGCCTGGGCGCTCGCCTTTAACAACAATGGTCCTTGTCGGTGACACTGTTTGTTAGGATTAATTTTTATTCTAAATAATTTCTGTATTGGTACTGCAATAAGCATATTGCTTGACAGGTAAAGAAATCCATTTATGATCGCCCAGTCTTCTTAATGTGATTGAAATCATTTGTATATTGTATATTGTTAAGTGATAAGTGATTTTATTGTTTTATTTCAATTCAGCTTAGTAGTATCTAATTGCATGTTTTCATTGCAGTGGAAGAAGAAGAGAATGAGGAGGCTTAAGAGGAAGCGCCGAAAGATGAGACAGAGATCCAAGTAGATAAGTTTGTGCTTCAGACAGTGAGACGGCTTCTTTCAACGATCCTGCATCTTCATCACCTTCTGCAGCCATGGAGATAGCGTGTAACAGATGAAGCTTTGTGATGTAGCTGTTTGATTGTCTAGTGGCTTGGCTTGTTTCTGCTTTGCTTTAACGTCTTCATTTTGTAATGCACTTCCTGAAATGTTAGGGTTTAACTTTCGGCTTAAAATCCTTGACTAGCTGTATTTCTTTTATCCATGGATTAAGACAACTTTTTGGATTTGAAATGTTTTGTGGTTAATGTCTTTTTATTCAGTTCCTATGATCGATTTTGCTGGTGCCTGTATCGAAGATCCTTAAAAGCCTTTCTTTTTGGCTTACGGCTTACTTGCCTTTTTAAAAATAATATCATTTACGATAATTTAAGGGGGGTCATTCTGTATGTAGGTGATGTCAAGTTTAAGTTGAGCATTCAGATGTTTATGGAAATAAAATGGAATTTTTAGGCAAATACATAGTATAAATCTTTGATGAAATCCGAGAATGCCAATCTTATCTGTTTTATAATTAAAAAGATTTACCCCTGGATCCCTCTCTTTATAATATTTAACATACCAATTGATCAAACAATGCATAATGCTTCAGAGACTTGCATGCGAATAGCTCTTCCAGATAAACGGACAATCAGAGTATTAATACTAAATAGTAACGATATGCATCATATTTCATCAAAATGGACCAAATTCTTCAATTCTAAAAGGGGTGTGAGTATGTGTCTGCTACTTGACATCAAACACAGTAATTGAGCATGAATGCCCTAAAAAGAGTTTGTGTTTAAATTCTTAATCATTTCTTAACAGAAGTAATAATCTGACAATTGTGTTGCTGAAGTTGAAGAAGAACCAACGAATGCTGATATATGGAATATCAGTTCCTGAGCACGGAAGATACCGAGACTGGAAAGCTATACTGTGGAAGACAGCTGGATGAATTCAAGAATTCTCGAGACTGGGTTGCATCTACCAATACATGATTGAGCAATTGAACTTGCAGTCTTTTAGATTCGACCTTAGCATACTAGATTGGATATACAATACAGATAATGTTTCGATAGGTCTAAAACAGGTATAAAAGAAGTTAGGGGGCATTAACAGAACAACATTAGCACCTGGAAGCATGTATGGAAATAAAACCAGAATTCAACACATGGTACCAGTAGATACATGAATAGCAACACATCAATGCAGCCGAGAGCACAGCCTGCATTTCTGAAGGGATGTGACTGTTATTGGATGCATCAAACACTATACACCCTGATTCCCTAAAAAGGGCCCATACTTGAATAATATATAGTTTCTGCACAGAAGAGTCATAATCTGCCAAAAGTGAGCAAGAACCAACACTATGCTGATCAAGGAATTTCAATTTCCAAGCAAGGGATATACTATGAAACTTGAAAGGTAATAACATGAAAGAAAAATGGCCGACTTTAAGAATTCTCTCGACCGGGTAATATCTTACAAAAGATGATTGAACATTTAAACTTGCAGATCTTTTAAATATCACCTTAGCATATTAGATGGGATATACAGGTATACAACAAAGATGATGCCATTTCAATAAGACCTAAAACGGGTTATAAGAGAGGTTATGGAGCATGAACAGCTAAACAACATTAGCATGTCTCAAAGCATAAAGCAACAACTTCTAGAAAAAACTTGTTATCAATAACCTCAAAAAGTGAATCCTTGGACCCGCGAATGCAATAACATGTACTGTAGCTATCTATTGACGCGATCAACAACACTCTATTGATTTCTGCCACACCAATTTGCCTATGTATTCTGACAAATTTACATCTTTGTTGCAGCTATTTACCCTGTGAAATCCTCAAAATCATATTGCATAAGAAGTCTGTCTACTGTATTTCGACTCATGACTTGTTTTGAATGCAGCTCTCTCAGGAGTAGAGCTGCCAGTTCCTTCTCGCCTTCGTGGGCAATCCCTTCCACTACAATTGTATAAGTTGTCTCATTAGGCATATACCCTTTATCTATCATCATCTCATAAATCTCCAGAGCCAAATCTGTTCTCTGAGATTTGCACAGCCCAAGTATAAGCGCATTAAAATTGTCGATATCAGCCCTGCAACTACTTTCTTCCATGATGCTAAATACTTCCAGGGCTTCATCCAACATTCCCTCCATGCACAACCCTCTAATCAAAGACGAATAAGTATAAGAATCAGGTGTAAATCCATACCTGGTCATTTCATAAAGAAGCTGAAACGCAGGAAAAGTATTCCCTTTTCTACACAACCCTGATATCACATTCTTGTAAAAGTCATGATTTGAGGAGTTCTGTTTACTACTCAAGCTATTAATGATCGAGAAAGCTTCATGTACCATGCCCACTTTGCATAAACCAGAAATGGCATTATAAGTTCCCTCATTCGGACTGCAATCCCTATAAGCCATCAAATCAAGACACTTCATAACATCTTCAACCTTCTTTTCTTCACAAAGACGTGCAATGATTGGATTATAAGTCGCGGCAATGGGCTTAAACTCTCCTTTAGTCATCTCATTAAGCACCTTAAGCGCATTATCAGTTCTACCATGAAAAGCAAGTGAACTAATCAATATATTATAAGTAACCAAAGACGGTGACAACCCTGCTTCAACCATCTCAGCCACAAGCTCATTTGCTTCATCCCACCTCCCTTCACGACACAAACTTCTCAACAAAATATTATAAGTCACAACATTTGGGGTGTACCCTTTCGACGGCAACTCCCTAAAAAAACAAAGTGCCTCATTAGTCCTACCTTCCTTACACAAACCTGTCAACAAAACATTATAACTAACCAAATTAGGCTCACCCCCTTTCGCAATTATATCACTTAACAACCTCATTGCTTCATTAGCGCCTCTTTCCTTATACGCAGCCTCTAACAATATAGAATAAGTAAAGGCATTCGGAACAAGCCCTTTATTTATCAACTTATCGATAAACAACATCGTTTGATTCAAATTCCCTAACATACAAAGCCCACGAACCAACGAATTATAAGTAACAGTATGCGTCGGAAATCCATGATCCTCCATTTTTTCAACCAACTGCATTGCATGACCAACATTTCCTCTTTTACACAACTGACTAACTAAAAAGTTATACGACGCTGCATCGGGTACACAACCCGAATCAACTATCATTTCCATAACTCTAGTAGCTTTTCTTAACTTTTTCGACTTACATAAATCGTACAACAATTGTGTAGCATGATAAACATCAGGGGTTTGTCCTTTACCAACCATATATTCAAGATACAAAAAGGCATCATTTAGTCTATATTCTTTGTTTTTCGGGTCAGTTCGACCCGTTCTCCAGTTGGGTAACGTGAAAACAGATTCTTTAGAAGCTAATCCTACTTGGGTTGATGCTAAAAGTACTCTAGTGAATCTAAGTTTAGGTGAAAATGAATGAAATTGTGTGCTTTTCTTTAGTGTTTTAATAATGTGTTCTGTGGATAAATTTGTTATGGGTGGTACAGAATTTAGCAGTAAAGCCATTTATGAATTCTGGTTTTACTAAACAATATGTATAAGAATTATTATTATAGATATATAGATAGATATAAAGATTTATGTAAGTAAGAACATACTTGAGATGTTTGTGTGTTTTGAATGGGCTGGGTTGAGTCCACGACGATGAAACATCTTATCGTTGAGAATTCTGATTTCACATAACACTTTTTTTCATTATTTGGTATAGGGGAAAAAAGAGGAATTTTCATGTTTGGACCTTGGAGTTATAACTATAACAAGTAAGGTCTTTCTTTTTTGAATACAATCTTTGGTTTAGAGTTATAAACAAGTTAGTAAAATTTCTCCGAGTTGGCTGAGTACCCGAATCAAAATCTTAACTTCCCTTCTCGTCGATTCGATTCCGAATCACGAGTTCTACGACCTTGATACGAACAAAGTGGTGTTGAAGCATTAATCTATCAACTAATATTATGGTTAATCTTCGAGCTTTGTAGTATTCTGTTACTTTTTAAAAAAGATTATATTTAACTTTAAAGTTTTTAGTGTAATTGTAAAGTTTTATTAAAGAATATTTTAATCTTATTTAAATATATTGATAGAATATCTCAAAAATATTTTTAAAAGTTTACTTAACAATATTATGGATCTTGAAGTATTTATGCACAAGTATATTCACAATTTCACATGGATGATGGATCTATATTTAATACTATATAGTAAGCATGATACAGAAATCAATATAACTATAAAATTAATGATAGATATTACTTGTATAAATTAATCAACTTAATTATCTTCTTGATCATTTCATAATGAAACATCAACGGGGTGATGAATAAAAATAATTGATCGTTGTCGTTGGACCGATAAAAATATAAATTAAATACCATTAATTAGTTAGGGTAAGTCGAGTATCGTATCCACAGGAAATCAAGGGAAAGTGTTAAACAATTTTACAAAGTTAATTAAACTAGACATGAACTCAAAATCGATTAATTGATTGGTTTGCTTAAAAACTAAACTTGATAAAAAGCTTAACAAAATAACTTCAATTAAATAAAATGGATCATTCTCATGCTTCAAATTATGTTTTCAAAAGGAATTAGTTCCCTCGAATGTAAGAAACTTTGAACGAATGTCTATAGTAGGAAATAACTAAAGCTGTGTGTATTGTATGTAAACAACTTTGAAATAATGTTTATTGTATGTAAGAATTTCGTTTCACCCAATTACAATCTGACAAGTGGCACTTGTATATGGTTGCCACGTATGTTTTCTTACATACAATAAACATTTTTTCAAGTTGCTTACATATAATACATATAATTTTAGTTTTTTCCTACTATAGACATTCGGTCAAAGATAGTTACATTCCAGGAAACTAATCCCTTTTCAAAAGTATAACCTAACTTATGTTCGTTGGAAATCACACAGACATGATTCGTTATAAGCTTGGATTGAATGAATGCTAAGAACTAATCAATTAGGTTGTGATGATTCACGATAATGAAAACCGGGGAATTGACACAACTAAATTATCTATTCATTAACAAGATTACAAGTTCATAAGAGATTCTTCCAATAATAATTGATTAACAAGAATTTGAAATCAAAAGATAGATGGAATTCATTCAAGGTTATAAACTAGTAATCAGTCAAACAATCCAAACAACATTAGATGTTAAAAGACTAATGAGAAATTAAACATCTAATCTAACATGAACATAAGAAAAGTTGAATACAATTGTCTTACATAATTGTTCACATGAGAATGATCAAAAGAGAATTAGCCTAAAATCTTCATCATTGATATCATCATTGATTCTTCAATTAAGGCTTTAATCTCCATGGAATTGTGATTTGATGATGAAATTAGGGTCTTGGGAATGTTAGGAACTGCTCCAGGGATGAGAAAATATAAGTGGTAACTTCCCCAAGTCGTGTTTGAATTGGATATAAACTGAAAATAATTAAAACCCAAAAAATTCGAATTTTCGCACAGCAACTGGCGTAACCTACTACCCCCTGCGCGTAAGTTACGCCCCTTGTATTTTCAACTGGCGTAACCTACTACCCTCCTGGGCGTAGGTTACGCCATTTGTAAATTCAACTTTCCAGATTTTCTTCCTTGGACTTCATTCAACTTGTTTGACTTTTTTTTGACCCATATTTGATCATTTTAGCTCCAAATTGTAACTTATGACCTGAAACACTTAATCAAACATAAACAGGGCCTAATTTTCTATTAACAATCACAACAAGTGTCATTTTTATCCATTATAATCATACATTTTAGGCGTTTATCAATAATGAAAGTAACTACAATACTAAACAAGCTAGAAAAATGAAATAACATCAAGCAATCTACAATTACAGAAAGTATATTTACAAAATGAAAGAACAAAAGAAACGGGCTAGCTAAGAATTTATGTTTAACAAAGGTCTTTTAAAATAAAATAGATTTAAACGTTTTCATAACAGCTAAAGCAGTGTATACTATCGAAATTATCCTGAAACCTGAAATTATAAATTCAACAAAAGAACATAACTCTGAAACCTGAAATTATAAATTCAACAAAAGAACATAACTAAAAGAAAGAAGGATATTTGTCTAATCGTCTCCTTGATAATCCAAAGTGAAATGGAAAGGATTGGTTCTAATAGTGTTGAAAATCTGATGATAATGACATGTCAGCTTTCACTATTGATATGATATTATATTGTTGCCCAAACCATTTGGGTGAAACCTAGTGGTTAGAGGGTTTTCCCATAATGTAGTTTTTCACTATGAGTTTTAAATTTGAATTTTGTCATATATAAATGTGGTGAGAGATAATTAGTAATGTTATACTCATATAATACATAAGGAACAAACCCTTTAAGACATTATTAAAAATCGACATAAGTGCCTCCTAGTAAAGATGTTGACCATTTATTCATTGTTCCCTTAAAAACACTTTTATATTGTTGCCCAATTTTCACACAATTGATAAATAAAGTCTTGATTTTGTGAAAACTTACATCAAAACCAAGACTTCAACTTCCACAACCGATATAATTTCTTACTCAATAATATTATTGCATATTTGCATTAACACGCCCTTTATAAACACAAATATTGTTTGTTCCACTAAATATGTTAGACAAACCCACAATATTAAACATTATCCACAACACACTTTTCAACAACTTTTCAAAAATATTGGTACATCTTAATTATTTTATGTCTAATGCAACTATTTATTCCAACACAAGTAACCTTCAAACATAAATTTATCCAACATCCTAATCACGAGACAATGATAGGCATCTCTCAATTATTGAGGCAAAGATAGACCTCTCTCTATGATATATGCTCACATGTTTTACTACTATAATATGAGGGCATATTAACCACGATTCCATGATAGACATTGTATGAGTTCATACTATACTTCATCATTCCAACATGTCAATTGAAGATGATCAAGAAAAGACCTACAAACAATTTGCCCAGCTCATTAACGAGCTTCCAAAAGCAGATGGATGGTTCCAACAACATATGTATTTGTACAAAGGCCAATGGTTGTTTCCCGATGTCATATTGGGTGCCACTCTAATGCAAAACCACTTCAAGCATCGGTCTGCCGATATCTTCCTATCTTCCTTCGTGAAGAGTGGCACCACCTGGCTCAAAGCCCTCATGTTTGCCATCATTAACCGCTCCATCTTTGCTGATTTTTCTGACTTTTCTGACCACCCGTTGCTTCGTCAGGGACCCCATAGCTGCGTTCCGGCATTTGATGTTTACATATCTCAAGACCATGCTATGACTAACATGGACCTCTTGCCTTCACCCCGTCTGTTTGCCTCTCACTTCGCGTATTCTTTGTTCCCTTCCACCTTTAAAGATCCTTCATCAGGGTGCAAGTTTGTTTACGTTTGCAGGGATCCAAAAGACGTTTTCATTTCTTTGTTTTACTTCATGAAAAATACCAGATCTATAGAACTACCTCCCCTTTCGTTTGATAAAGCTTTTGAGTTGTTTTGTGACGGTGTTTTGGATTCTGGACCTTACTGGGATCATGTGTTGGGATTTTGGAAAGCTAGTCTTGAATCTCCAAACAAGATATTGTTCTTGAGGTATGAGGAGCTGAAGAGGGAGCCACAGGTTCATGTGAAGAGGTTGGCAGAGTTCATGGGGGTTCCTATTTCGATCAAGGAAGAGGAGAATGGAGTGGTGGAAAAGATTGTGACACTTTGTAGCTTTGAGCATCTGAAGAACTTGGAGGTAAACAAAACCGGCATGACGCAAATTACCAACAAATATGCAATAAGTAATCATGTTTTTTTCCGAAAAGGTGAGATCGGAGACTGGAAAAATCATTTGACAAAAGAGATGGGAGCGAAAATTGATCAAATCACTCAAGACAAGTTCACAGGTTCCGGTTTGGCACTTTGATGCCACTCCCAAATGACATTGGATGACCAATGCTAGTTGATTTCAAACTTCAAAGAGATATAAATAAGGATACCATATATATATATAAAAGATTTACTTATGTATATGATGATATAACTTATATGTAATATGCCTTTTCTAATATCAGCCAGTGTACTATTTGCATAAGTTGTTATATTAAATATGCAGAATAAACTGTAATATTTATTTTATAAAGAAGCCAATTATCTATTATATATAGTGTCTTTAGATGTATTGTTTAAAAGATTATGACTTGTAAAACAAACTTGATTCAATCACTTTACAACTGCTTATAAACACTATCTGACCCATTTCGTCAAATTAATCGACTCTTTAATCTGGCAACTAAAAGAGACCAAGCAGGGACAATATGCAACATATAAGCTATATGGTCAGCCATTCAATACATAATCCGGGTCATAACTCTTACACCCATAAAATACACAGCACAAAATTGTAATCAGAGTACCTATTGGTATGATCTAAGAGACATAAAAGCAAAACCTGATTGGATTATGATAGATCTAACCAATGGCATTACACCACCCTTCCAAAAGCTTTCCAAGCAGACAGAATGCAAAACCAGAGAGATCAAAATTGGACTTCAGTCGTCCTTTATGTGAATTATGGAGTAATAGACAAAGTTACCTCTCTTTAACTCCATACCCTTTTTATCTGGCTTGAGTCATTCTAAACAACTTATATATATCCACATCAATGGTCTACTCTACCATAGCACTAGTTCGCTTCTCCATCAGTGATTCCATAAAAGTAGAACAGAGCTTAATGAGAGGAGGTAGACTATGTGATGGTCCATCAAAAATGGTCTCCCATGGCTTTTCTGAAGGCTTTACAGGGTCGGCAGATGCTTTAAATGTTTTCAACTTGAACTCAGGTAGCTCCCCATATATAGATGCATACCCAAAATGCCCTATAGAAAACAATGCGGCTGTTATCTCAGATATATTACTATAACTTACAACTGTTAACTGTACAGAAACTATTTGACAGGGGAACACGAGTAAAATGGAGTAACATGAGTGACGAGCATACCTGTCCCTTCCAGACCAGGTACACTATCTGCGTACCTAGCTTTCCTTTCATATGTCTCAACATCTTGTGGATTGAAAAGAGCATACTCATGATCACCATTTACATATGCAAGCAAAATACGACCTGATACACTTTCATCCATGCTGTCATCCATGGATATACTTCTTTGAATAAAAGCAATCGCCCCTCCCTTTGCCTACACGTTGCACATACACATATATATATATCATCAAACAGAATACTTACTACATGGCTTTTTTAATAAGCACTCTCGATGTGCAGGAAATATGCAATTCTTACCTTCGTCACAAACCATGAAGCAATAGGAACAGGTTCTCCTGCATTAAATACAAGTATAGCCCCAGTGTCCTTGTGTAATGAGGCGACATCAGTTTTAGATGACTCGGGAAGAAGAACAAGAACAGCAAAGAGAGGTTCTTTTTCTGAACATGCAATAGCTGCATATAATGTACATTATAAAGAAGTTAAGTATATAAAATATCAGTTGGCTTATAAAAATGTCTTTATAAGAGCTGACTAACTGACCTTCTGTGTGAAGCTTATATGACCAGGCAACCGCCAGCTTGGACATACTCCAAACTGAAAGCTGTGGATTTGAACCTCGAGATGCAGATACAAGAAAATTGGACTCTCCAATAAACGATAAATTAACTATTGACTGCAAAACATCGAGTAAAATTGTAAAAATGATATATAGATAGAGCTAGAAAGTGGCGTGATTCAAGCACCAATGATAAGCTGTATGACCTACCTCACGGGAAGACCCAATCACAGCCACAAGAACATTTTTATCTGGGTCCCACACAGTGATAACATTTTCTGCAGCTACTGCCAACACAGAACCATCAGTGGAAAATGCGGCAGCTGTCATAGGTTTTTTCCTGCAAAGGAGAACGAAGTTAGTATTCCATAGGCTAACATGTACGAGCATGTGTTTTTTCAGGTAAAAATAGACCTGTATGAACCAACAGCATGACATGCCCATCTAGTCCTCTGAATCAATTTATCATTCTGTTGAACATCATGATTGCTAACCCAAACCTGCAAAATCAAAAAGTTATGAAAATGCAACTTCAAATGTAGAGAATACAAAAAGCTATCTTACCTTAAAATCACCACCATAAGAAGCACTGACGGCCATGCCACGAGTTGGATGGAAAGCAATTGCAGATACACCGGCATCCCTGTAAAGCATCATCAGTTTGTATAAGCGACTATACACAATGGAAGAAACATGAGCTTCTGAATGTATAAACGAGACACAACCTGTGGGGCTCATATATAACAGTGGACAAGCTAAAGTCATTGTTCTGTGACTCGCGTTCCCAAAACTTGAGTGTTACAAAACCGCCTATTCCTTCTTCAGCCATTCTAGTTTCAACGGTACACATCACAGAGCCTTCGAATGAAAGTGCAACTAGATTTAAAATCATCTGCAATCATGAAATTCATAAGTTCCATATACGGAAATATAGAAGCTCAAATATCAAATTTTAATGACAGAGCCGTTGAAAGCACAGCAGAGACCACAGGGAGTATACCGTGACATCATCACTTGGCTGATGATTTCTTTCACAGACCTGAACCTGCGAAATGGAAACGATTTCTCAACAATTAGATGGAGTTGTGCTAACAACTGAATTGGAGATGTTCATGAGAACAGTTATAACTTGAATCCATACAAATGAAAAACTACTTAACGTAAGTTGTAAAAAGCAGAAGTAGCAATTGTTATAAAGAAACTAATATATCTAATTTTGTTATGTTTATATCACGAAAAGCTTGTGTACCTCTGATATCTCACGGTCATCAAATAAGCTATAAAACTGAATACAGTAGTTCTCCGTACGAACAGCAATCAATCCCGCAGTATGGTCAAACACAATATCGTTACATGCGCCTTTAAACATTTCTGGGACAGGAGATGGAAGCTGAAAATACAGAGGCAAAAATTAAATTCTAAACCTTGTAGATTTCTTGTTCTCTATTCATGAAAAGAAATCTATATATCTGATTGACAGTAACCTTGATTCCAGAAATGGACTTCAAAATCTCCATTGATGGCATTTTTAGAATATGAATCCGGTTATCTGCACAAGATATCTGTGAAGGAATATCAATAAGACATAGTCCAGAGCAAAAAACAAGATGCTAGTTTGATTCATTACAACAAACAGTTTTTCTTACAGATGAAAGAGAAGGATCCGGAGAATTCATATAATTAAGAAGTGGAGTCCCTATTCTGGGTAAAAATTTCTTCTTTCCGGTATCTAGCTGCCATACCACAAGAACTCCTTCTTTTCCACCTACATACAAAAAAAAGGATTTAAGAATAACAGAAAATTTCAAGATAATCATAAAAATAAATCATATAGAAAAGGAACCAAAACTTCTTATATTTTCTTACTTACCTGAATACAAATACGCTCCATCCGAAGAAAAGAATAAGACCTTGACCTCCGCAGAATGCCAATGCCATGTAGTACAAGAATCTGCATCACCATCACCCCTGACACCCGGATTTTCATCTTCATCCTTCAATGCTTTACCATTTGTTAAATTCTTACCAGCAAATGTTCTATCACCAAAACCTCTCCAAACTAAAATTCTCCCAGTCACATCACCAGCAGCTACAATCCTATCTGTTGGATGAAAAGCAAGGCAACTCACATTCTTGGAGTGTAATAGTTTTATTTTCCGATGACTGACATTCTTGTGATCCTTTGCAGGTACTTCCCATATACGAATTTTTCGCTTTTCATAAAAGCCAAAGTACTTGCCACTTGAAGAAATTGTTAATTTAACTGGTTTTTTACTCTGTAAGATAAAGATACGCAGATGATAAATACTCATCCATAGAAAGCAAAACATAGTATATCTAATCAATTCAATGATTATAGCCCATACAAATTTAAGTTATAGTGAAGGACTCACCTCTGATACTATCACTCCACGAACCAGGCGAGACTTGGACAAATTACACTTCAGGATCTGGCCACTTGATTCATTTGCCACTGAGATATAAGCATAAAGATCAGGTGACTTTTCATTATTCTCGGACTGCTGAGCAAGCAAGGATGGAATCACCTAAAATTCGAAGTTAAATATGTTATAAACTTATAATAGAAGATCAATAACATTACATAGATTATAATTGTTCTTTATTCCTTCTTGATTCCTTTTATACATAGCAAGACGGGACTGTCCACTTTACGCATTACGTATTTTGATTTATATGTATTACTTAACCAACTACAAAGCAATAAACATAAACAGAGTTACAGAATTACCATTGAATAGACTGGAAGTTGAATATCTGTAGTCTTCAATAATTCAGGTATAGAAATATCCCAGTACTTGATCGTACCATCGAGTGAAGTCGTCCAACAATAGCATAAAATCCTGCTTGCAGGTGTGGTTGCTGGTACAACTGTTATAGATGTCACAAGTGCTGTATGACCTTCTAATTCCGCTACCTGTAATAAACATCAACAAATAATGTTGATACAAAATAACGCCTTGTAAGTTTGTACATTGTAAAAATATATGATAAAAAGTTTGAGAAAAGAATTCAAGGAAAAAAAGAGAACCTGTAAACCAGTCGCGGTGCTGAAAATGGAAACGGTGTTTCCGGTGCATACCAAGAGTTTCTTTGCATCATTTGAGAATGCAGGTTGCGAAGACACAAAGCTTTTTCCTCCTCTTATCATCTCTCTGTCTTGCACTCTCGCTCATTCACTCAAAGGCTAACATAAATCATAAAGGATCTATATAATCAGTAAAATGTTCTTAGATAGGTAATTGAATACATTTATGGAGTGTTCTATGAAGCTAGATTTATTTTCATATAATCGTAACAGATGTTGCCCAAATTACCGACCTGGTCACTATACCACAAACTTAACATTTATTACATTATCAATGTAGTTTCAAAAAAATGAAATTTTAAAATGCAACGACTAGACAACTAGGGGTGTCATCAGGTGGCTTAATTAAATTTAGGGTTATATCAACCGAATGTGGACATTTTCCCCAATCCACCCCGAGATCTGAACCACAAAGTGAGGACACCCTGTGACCCAACCAATATAACTAGAACAAAAGTCTAGGTCAAAAATGTCGGGTTTCAGATTTCCCCATCGGGTACAGGTTTGTGTGTCATCCCTACTGACGGGTCTGTGCTTCTTACTAATCGGCACAAAGGCAGACTAAGACTTTGACAAACCATAACAACACGACCAAAAAAGATAACAAAACAGACAACGTGCGAACACTTTCCAATGTTTTCAACAGCAGAGTGTTTTTCATTATAAATCCTCATTAGCTCACAAACATGTATATGTATACCTTTCAAACTCTAACTTACCTATGTCTTTCCTTAAAAAAAAAACCAAACTTAACGAGCTTAGGCGAATTACTTGGCATCTAGCAGTCGGGCCAATAAGTGGTTCACTAAAAGATAATTATGCCTTTTATTCAAACAATATGTTCACCAAAAAGTCAATTGTGTGTATCAAACTTACAAATTTACTACAAGAAACATGTCACCAGTAATTTACAAATTATAACAGGTCGAATAAATTAAACATCCAAAATTAAAAGTTAAATACTAAAACCTGGCAAGCTAAATGCATTTCGGTGTGCAGTTACTGCACATAATCAGTTAATTAGTATAAGAAAGAAACTTTACCTTGATTAATATATATGTGTATATATATATATCAAAGATCGTTGCTTGAAAGAAGAAATTGGGAGGAAATAGTATATGGGGTTTTAAGTGGGCGGCTGCAGCAGCAGCAGCTTTGGGTATGAGCAAAAGGGTTTATGGGATTTATTTCTAGTTTTTTACGAGTACTTTTTAGGGGTTTTGGTCACGGTGGTTTTATTATGGGTTTCCTTTATTTTTTCTAGTATTATTTTAGGGGTTTTGTTCTATTGGATTATTGAGATCCTTTAAAGTTAAAACTCAATTTTATAGCTAAAGTTGTCATTTAGACCATTGCATTAAAATTAAAAGTCAAGATTCAAAAATCCTATTTGAATCTGACTTTTTATTTTAATTCAAAGGTTAAGATGTTATCAACTTCACTTATGAAGTTAAAAATAACTTTAGAGGATCTCTATCCTTAGATGTAGATGTCTTTTATTACGCCCTAACTAAACACTCCTTAACCTAACTTCCCTTAAGTGTTAAGAACTTAACAATGCATTTTTGAGTTTTTATTAAAAGAAAAGAAAGGGGAAGATTAAATAGAAAAGGAAAGTATAGAAGATTATATTCAAAAAAGTCATTCTCGAGTTTGAAAAGAAATCTAAAAGAAATCCGCCTGCAACTACCCCCTTCCACCTACAACCGCCACCTGCAACAACCATCTGCAACCACCTGAAACCACCACCTGCAACCACCGCTTGCAACCGCCACCAGCAACCACCCCTTCCACCTATAATCACCCTTCCACTTTTTTTCCCCATCCAAATCAGGCCAAAATGGCCAGAAAACTTTTGGAGGAAAAAACTCTGATTTTTCCTTCCTTCCACTTTCTTTTCTTTTGAAAAAAAACTCAAGAATGCAAAAAGATAAAAATTTCTATCTTTCCCTTTACTTTCCTTAAAAAAAAAAAAAACTCAATAATGAAGCATAAAATTATTTGGCTAGATTGTCGGTAACATCTTTGATCTTAGTGTGTGTTTTTTTTTCAACGATCATTGTTCATAAGATATGACTAGACGTATCTGTGTGTAATGCAAAAGCAATAATGGTAACAGCTTTGAATGGTGATGGTGTTGTTGGTGACGGCGACGACAACAAGTAGCGGAGGTGGCAATAGCGATAATGTGATTATTAATGTAAAAGGGTGTTATTTTAAAGATTTACATATTGTAACATATTCAATAAGGGTGGTTTATGTAAATCATAAAAGTAATAAAAAGATATAACATGAGAAGAGCAGTTTAGTAAGTGGCCAGGGGTATCTTCTAAACTACTATGTGGGCCTCGGGGGTGAGTTTACCCAAGGTCTCAGGTTCGAGTCTTAGGGTTCTCATTTCAAAGGAGTTTATCATGAGAAAGAGGTTGGAGGTCCGGAAAATCTCTGGTTAAACATGCCTCCAACACGTCTGAATCGAAACTCACTTTACAAAAAAAAAGTAACCTTCTTTAGTAGATATTATAAGTATAGAGATTCTCTAAAGTTGATATAACTTTATAGGTGAAGTTAGAGTAATCTTAACCATTGGATTTAAATCAAATGTTGAGATTTAAATATTAAGCTTTAATCTTGATCTTTAATTTTAATTTTATGTTGAGAATCGTCTAACTTCATCTCTAAAGTTGTATCAACTTTAAAAGATTCTTATATATATTATAGATTCTTATCTATATTATAGATAGTAAAACTTAGGGGTTTTTTTGCCGACTTTATGACTCGTAAAGAAAATGCAAAATTCACTAACAAAAGATTTCATAAAATTAAGGTTTATTCTTTGTGAAATTAGTTTTTTTAATTAACTACTAGATTTAGTCACATCTTAAATTCACAAGAAATTAACGAAAGTTTTTAAATAAAATTAATTATTAATCAAATACAAATAAAAAACCTTATATATTCAAATTTAAAAATATAAGAAAAAACAAAGTGGTAATTTGTTATTTATCAAAAATCAATTTTTTAATATACTTTAAATATACCAATAATATATATAGTTAGAACTTTTTAGGTTGTGATAATAAAATATTTTGTGGAATAGATTGTCATGAATAATTCAAATATGGGTAAATTTAGTTTTTTTTTTTTTATTGACATATGTTTTTAATATTTGATAATTATGACAAACTTAAAATTTCTAATAATATTGGAATTAAGTATTTGTATGATTTATTCTTTAATAAAAAATTAGTTTATACCGAAATGAGATTTATTCTTTAAAATTTATACTCTATGATTACATTACAACATCAATAAGTTTCCAAACAATATAATAATGACTATAAATCCATAAGTTGAACAAACTTCATATATGTATTTGATAAAACATTCATATATAACGATTTATATCTTTCATCCTTGTTTCAATATACAACTGATTAAATCAAATCAATTTTATTGTATATTTTCATCTAAAACATATAATTGTTATTGGTTTCATTGACGGAACTTAGTAGGGGTAGTGAGGGGTTCTAGCCCCTCCAAAATGTCCATTCGTTATTGAAAGTTTCTAAAATCAAACTCAAAACTTTAGATAAAACCAAAATTGTCTCTAACTAGCTGAACTTCGTTTGTGAAAATAGTAGTTAGTTGTGTTTATAGTGACAAATTGATGTCCCGTCCCTACGCCATTAATTTGGAATTAGCACCTTCTAGTATCTCAGGGTTAGGTGTAAGTAAGAAATGGTGCTAAATTGCATCTCAAAAAAAATGTGGTGTATACGACTATCAATGGTTCCATCTAACACGCCGGATGGATAGACCAATCATTTCCCTATAATGACATCAAATGTGGTAGTTTTATTTTTATTTGTGTGGTGATCTAAAAGCCACGTCGGGTTTAAATCCAACATGCTTCAATTCGCTGCATATATCACTATCATCACTATGTATGGTGGCAGAAGGGGAAAATTTGTTTAACTTACACAACTAGATCACGTTAGTTTCAAATAGGAAAAAGTTGATATTACTATCATCACTATGTAAATTACTTTTAAAACTTTTTTAAACACAATTTTCTTGTTATCATTCTAACAAATTCGAACCATCTCATGAAATGAGTTTTGCAAGATTCTTGAAAAATTATTAGCAATCAGGCTAGCTTGACAAATTAAAGGCCATATTACATAATATGATCATTTAAGAAAAATGCCACAATTTACTTAAAATAGTTACATGCATTATTGGAAAAAATAAAGTTCAATGCATTGCAGATACTAGGGAAACATTCAAATACACCGACTAATTAAAAAAGCTTCAATGCTTTGAAGATGGGTAAGTGATCGACTAAGTGATACGTTTATCATGAAAATTATTTCGTAGACCACATTATACGTACAACTTAATTTTATTACATTTACACAACTATATTAAAGCTGTATAGTCGTGACAAGAAAAGTTCGTTGTAGTAATGTGTACGTATATATGTATATATAAAGGGGATAAGAATATAAGGTTGTCGGGTATTTAAGCTTAGGTGTGGAACACTCACACATTGTTTTTTTTATTCCATAAAAATCATGGTGGCCCATGCATTTATTCATTAAACAAGAAATAATAAAATTTTAGTATGTGAGGGGTTCCACACCTAAGCTTAGGTGCCGGACAACCTTATATTTCCTTTTTCCCATATATAAAATGCTTTTCTATACTACTTATTAATTGCTTGTTTGAGACTAGTCCAAATCAAGTAAATCATCATAATGTGTATGCTTGTCATATTAAATTAAATATTATTAATAAAAATGCACTTATGTTAAATTGTGTCTGACCATACAAATTTATCCCAAGAGATGCCCCAAGCCATGTCAAACCACATAGTTGATAGAAACCATTACCTAGCTTGGGAGTTAAAACCCGAGTATTAGTTGATCGAACCGGCTTCACTTGCATCTGACCTTACCAGTTGACCCGCGTGATTTGTTGCCTCGCCTGAGTAAGTAGAGGCAACTCGTTAGTTTTACTAGCTAGAAATAGGTTATAATATTACATGCGAGTCTCTAAATATATATTAAGAGGGTAGAAAAATGTTGTTATGATTCCTTTTCAAGTCAAATTATATCTTCTAGTGGCTCCATGCTCAAGATTCTATATGTCACTATTGGTTGCATTAATTTTAGTTGCATGGTAGACCTTTCATCATTGATGAGTAATGGCCCCATGTTCAAGATTACTTTGGATCATTGTATGAACGGGTGGGTGGTCATGTTTGATCCCCTATTTTAAAGCCTTCAATTCCCTACATATATCTTTTGCAGTAATTTGTGAGTTCATCATTATCTAGCTATATGATTCTAAAAAATAATAATCCCAACATGTCAAGTAGTGATGATGATCAAGAAAAGACCCGCAAACAACATGCTCAACTCATCAAAGAGCTTCCAAAAACAGGAGGGTGGTTCCAACCAGATATGTTCTTGTACCAAGGCCAATGGTTGATTCCTAATGTCATATTAGGTGCCACTCTAATGCAAAACCACTTCAAGCATCGGTCTGCCGATATCTTCCTATCTTCTTTTATGAAAACCGGCACAACCTGGCTCAAATCCCTCATGTTTTCCATCATTAACCGATCTCGTTTTGACTTTTCTGACCACCCTTTGCTTCATCAGGGACCCCAAAGTTGCTTTCCAGTTTTTGATGCTTATATATCTCAAGACCATGCTATTACTAACATGGACAACTTGCCTTCTCCCCGTTTGTTTGCCTCTCATCTCGCGTATTCTTTGTTTCCTTCCACCTATAAAGATCCTTCATCCGGGTGCAAGTTTGTTTACGTTTGTAGGGATCCAAAAGATGTGTTTGTCTCCAAATTTCACTTCATGAAAAATGTGAGGCCTAAAGAGCTACCCGTGCTTTCAATTAATGAGGCTTTTGAGTTGTTTTGTGAAGGTCTTTCGGAATATGGACCTTATTGGGATCACGTGTTGGGATTTTGGAAAGCGAGTCTTGAATCTCCAAACAAGATATTGTTCTTGAGGTATGAGGAGATGAAGAGGGTGCCAGAGGTTTATGTGAAGAAGTTGGCAGAGTTTATGGGAGTACCTATATCGGCCGAGGAAGAGGAGAATGGAGTGGTGGAAAAAATCGTGGAACTTTGTAGTTTTGAGCATTTGAAGAACTTACAAGTAAACAAAACTGGCGTGTTGCAGATTGGCAGCATAATTGCTGTTAATAATCATCATTTTTTCCGGCGAGGTGAGGTGGGAGATTGGCATAATCATTTGACAAAAGAAATGGGAGCGAAAATTGATCAAATCACTCAAGACAAGTTCAATGGTTCTGGTTTGACACTTTGATTATGCCAACTCCCAAATCACAATATGTATTTTGTATGACCAACGCTAGTTGATCAGTTGATGTATGATAATAATTTGTCGTTCTAAGATCAAATAAGTTATGTATTAGTTGTTTTGATGATAGTAAATAAGCATTGTCATATTTAGCTTCTAAAGAAGCCGTGCAGATATACGTACAGCTATTTAGTGTTTTTTTTATGCAAACTTACTACTTACATGTTCGTTATAATGTACATAACTAAGAGGTCAAGAATTAATAATGCATCATCGGTTAGCTTATCCAAGCTGAAAGCTGTGGATTCGAACTGCCGGATGCAAATACAAGAAGACCGGATTCTCCAATAATGGATAGATCTAGAATCAATCGACATCATACCATATCATGTAAAAATCATAAAATAGAAATATTAATTTACTTATCGAGTAAAAATCATGAATGCCAGACTTACAGTGGATAAGATCGAATATTTTCCTAGATAAGTGACTAAGTGGGTACAACAGCCCGCCTTTTTCCATAAGAGATGGAGCAATCATCATTGCTTGACAGCTCGAAAGTGTATTAGTACAAACCAACGTGATTCGTGTTCACTTACATACTAGGCGTACGTGTTTCATCGATCCCTCACTAATTCTTTTTCAGTAGCTTATGATTTGTATCCAAGTACATATATAATTATGGCACTCACCTCGGTCAATCCTCAATCGAATAGCAACTCCATCCTAGGTTGGTTCAGCAGGAAATACAAAGAGTAGTAAGTGGATTTGATCCTTATGACTTAAAATAGTGTAAGGTCATCTCTAATGCACAATAAGAAAAAAAAGCAGCTTATTAACTGACACTTAGTTAACCATTTCTACACAAAGTCTGACCAGATGAGGTTTTACCCCCAATTTAACGTTGTGCCTTCTGTAGCGGTTTAATTGGTGAGTTTTCCCTCTCCTGTGGTCCCTGACTTCGTGGACCGATCGCTAGTGAGTGTTTGCCCGTATGAATGTAACGGCCAGTCATCCCGTGACCCGATTGTTAAAAAAAAGTTACAAAACGGATAAAGCCCGTTCATTCATTTGTCATTAATCTCTTAGATTTGGAACCGTTATTTGGTTCAAGCATTTTATCAAATAGCTTGTGTGTATCAAACAAAAATCATTGAAGAAGGTAAAAGAAAATTAATAATTTCAAATCAATGAAAATTCACCAGTCGAATACCTGCTCATCGACTTCATCAAATCATAAATTTCGCTAATCATTGATAATCAAACCCATTACGTTCACATTTAATAACCAATCAAAACATTTACGGAGCATGTATAAAACAACTGGTCATAAAAACACCTAAATAAAAAAGGGGGAAAAAAAGTAGACCCTCTGTACCAAGAAAACGGCTAACCGACTCTAACCAGTCGCGGGTCTATTAAAAGTCACAAAAAGTTTTCTTAGAAATTATAATTGAGCTATACTTATAACAATAATTACTCGTATTATATATTTCTCTCGCAATCCATAAAAAATGCGATCATCATCATCAGCAGCAGCAGCAGCTAAAAGAGAAAACAACAGAGGTTTAAACGGCCGGTTTTTGACGCTTCACAGCCGCCTTTATAACGCTCTTCGTCTTGGTTTCAGGTCTACTTCACTTTTCTATATATATATATATATATTATATTGAATTTGTGTTTTTTTTGTTTATTATATGTTGCCTAAATTGTATGTATTTCATCATATTATTACTAACTTATTGTAAAATGAAATCCAAGTACTTGTAAAGGGGAGGTTCATTTGTTTGTCGAATCGTGGACAATAGGATTATACGCATTTACGTTCGTGGAATGTTCTATACTTTTTAAAAAAAAAATATATACTAGTAACTAAATAGTTATGCCTAAGTGAACAAACATTGTACGCTTTCGTTTGTTTGTTTCTATGGCTAGTTAGTCTTACTAAATGGACGAACATGAAAAATCGTATTTCGTTAACTAACAACAGAATATTTGTTTAGTGTTTGTTGTCTGGTTAAACTAAAAAAGAACACATGACAGTCTGTTGCTTTTAATGTTTGTGTTTGTTTGGTTTGTTTGCAGTCGCAAATGTAGCTCAAATCTTTAAGTATATGGTTGAAAACTCTACATAATGAATTCTTGATAGTAATTTTACACAGAAGATATGTGTGTTGTGTAAAGCGTATGTGATTCTTGCCTTTTCATTTGTTCGATGTTAGTATTCAATAAGTCATTATTGTACTTTCTTTTAAGACACTGGTGACATGGTTTTGTGATTCGGTTAGGCCATCTTATGAACGGTAAATTTTACATTTTTGTATAAAATCTAACATCATATACTGAGTGAATGCTTTTATATATAGATCTAATATTATTTTTCAATACAGGGAGTATATTGTATCATTCATGAAAGCCAGTTTTAGACATTAAAAATGGCCAAAAGTTTTTGAAGTAAGGTTGAAAATAATATTTTAGTTTTAGTGTTACATTAAAGCATAGTTTGGCCATCATTATTTATCATACTAAATGGTGTAGTGTATACTGTCAAGATTGGAACTGGGTTTTTGTTTGCAATTTCACGTTACATTGAGTGCATAAATGGTTTTCTGTGTCAATGTTGGATATGCTCTTAGCTGACATGAACTTTCATGAATCACAGAAATGAAGAGGAAGGAAGCAGATGGTATTGTACAGATGTCGAGACACAAAGACATGTTGTCCGTTCGGTTGATGCTTTTCTTGATTGTATATCTAGTGAAACATCACACCACCCTCTAGTAAAGGTAGTTACAGATTTATTCAAACTAAGTTAGGATCTAGTAATCGGTTCGTGTTTGGCTTGACCTTCTTGTTATTATTCTTATCAGGAATCCGTTGCTGATATTGTACCGGCATTGGGAACTACACTTCTTCAGAAAAATGAAGCAGTGATGAAATTGGCTTCAAAGGTGTTTGTAAAAATGGTCAGTGTTATTCCTAGTTCAGTTATTGAATCACTTGTGCTGGATATAGTACATCCTGTGTCATCTTCTTTGTCTTCACGTCATGTACAAGTTGTCATTTCATGCACAAGTGCTTTGAGTATAATCTTATCGTATCCAAGTTCTAAAAGAGAAAAAGAAGTATGGAAAATCTTGGAAGAAACGGAGACCGTTAGTAATATCATCCACCATATACAATCTGGTGGGAGTAAACCAGCGGAGTTCTTCTATGAAACAGTTTCTCTTTTGAGTAAAATAATGTGGCGATGGCCATCTTCTAGACTTTGTATTTGGAACGATAGTGGATTAATGGAAGTATTAAATTCTCTCAACCACGAACGTATTCTTTCTGTGAGAGCTGCAGTTTTGCAGTTGTATTCAACCATAGGTATTTATATTTCTTGTTTAAGTATTTGAAGTCTAGAAAAATTTCATTTCTGAACATTATCTAATTTTGGGTATCAGCTTTATGTAGAAACGGAGCTAAGAAGCTTTTAGACAGTGAAAATTCCCCTTTACAGTTGATGGTGGAATGCATGGATAGCTTGAACCCTGACTACCTACAATTGGCTGGATTTATGTTGGCTGAATCCTTTGGGGTATAATTCGTTCCCTATGTCGTAATATCATGTTGATTTCATATTATATTAAGGCATAACATCTGCAAACAATTTTGTGCTCCTTAGTTGAGTGAAGAAGGTCGGGTCAAAATGATTGAGTTGCATTGTGAGCCGTTGGTTAAAGCCATCATTAGTGGACTAAGTAACTGGAGTTTGCATTCAGGGAAGCTTACAAAAGGCCAGATTTCTCTGATTAAGGGTGCTTGTTGTGTGTCCAAGATCATTTGCTGGCCTGGGAAGCATCACAGTTACTTCTGGAAACTAGGAATCGAGAGTGTTCTCCTTAAGCTACTTTTGGATGATTTTCATATCAAGCAACTCAATGAGCAGTTCTCTTCATCAGAGGAACTAGCAGCCATGCTACGAGATCGTTCAAGTGCTAACTTTCTTTCTGTGATTAAACCTCATGTGTGGGATATTCTTGGAGGGCTTGCAGCACATTGTGCAGAAGATTTCACCACACAGATGCTTGGAAGCGAGCTTCACCTTAACATCCTAATCACATGTGCATGGTAATGTTCCTGGTCATATTGATATATAAAATCATTACAGGTTGTAATATATGGCAATTGGGATCAAAACGAGTCATGCTGACACGGGCATTTTTAGTATGGTTTGTATCGGTCTGGGTCAGATTGCCCGCAAACACTTGCATATACAGTTTAAAAAAAAAAATCTTTTTATAACCCTTAATATAACAAACAAAACGTTATTACAGTTATAATCTAAATCTTCGAAATAATCACGGTGATTAAAAATAAACTTTTGGCTACTCTTAAACTCTTCAAATCATTTGATGAGTTCCCCGTCTAGCTAAAGTTTTAGACTTGATCCATTTGAGATAAAGAACATACCATATTACCATGGGTCAAAATTGTCATCTATAATACAAAGTAATAATTATTATTAGTTTTATCATGACCCATTAAGATGTGGTGTTAATTTGAGACTCCAGATTTGCATCATGGCGCTGATATATTTGGTGTGTTTGCTTATGCCTTTTGACAGCTTAGGTTTCGTAGATTCATTGCGTTCAACCCATCAGCATTGCTCAAGTATATTAGACGAGTCGGTATCTAGAGCAGTTTTATTAATGATTTATTCCCCTTCGAAGTACATAGCAACCCAAGCCAAATCCATATTGGCTGAAATGCTAAAGCCAAATGCCAAAGAGGATGTCAAGTACCTATTGAATACCCTCAATGCTATATCATCAAGTATCAATATAGTGTCTGACAATCTTAAAATGCTAAACCTCATAAGCTTGGCATGTTATTCGGGTATACCTCAATATCGTAGGTATGTTTTGAAGAATCAAGGGATAGAGATATTGTTATCTTTCATACAAGTATTGTCAAGAAACCACATTCATGCTGGAAGGATGGATTCGTCACTTCATTATTGTGACCATAACATGAAGATGTGTTGCTATGAGTGTGAAGAAGACTGGCAAGGTGATGAAACATTATTGCTTTTTAGTTTGTTAGGGCTAGCTGAATTGGTGCACCATTGTGGTTCAGTGAAAGATCGTGCTTTTGAATCTACTGAAGCTCAAATAATAACTGACATTCAGGAGGTCTGTATTAACTCACGTGCTTCTGGATCAAGATGGTATGCTGCATATCTTCTTAGCTATTTTGGCTTTTATGGATTTCCATCAAAACTTGGCAAAAGCATTGGGAATGTCCTCAGTGGTGATGAATATACAAATTTGACACTCATTTTTGCTAACCAGGAGCATGTAAATGTTCATGATGTCATTATTAGAGTTCGTTGCCCATCTCTCTTGCCTTGTAAGGAATTACAATCTGAAGGGAAAAAATCTACATATCAATATATAAGGAAAGAAGTTCGGCTATCTGCTCAGGTGAATCACCAGGCATTATTGAAGTTGTTGGAATATGTCTACTCGGGACAACTGAGAGCAGGAGAAGACCTTCTGAAGAGATTAAGAACATTGGCTAAACATTGTAATTTGCAGCCTCTGTTACAAATGCTTGGTAGAAGTCGTCCCAAATGGAGAACACGTGCTCCAAGCTTTGACCTTACCTCTGCTCTTGGTCCAACTGGCTGCCATTTCTCGTAGGATCTCTTCCTCAACTTAATCGTACCCATCTTTGCTTTTATAATGCATCCCCCATGTTTCAGTATATGACTTTGCTTCCCAAACATTGCAAATATATGAGTCATATATTTCAAGTTCCACTTTACTTCTAATGAGACTCCTTGGACAAAAAGAAAAAACTTACGCAAAGTTGAATCTTATGGCGGAACAGGGGGAAAATTTAAGTGAAACCTTTGATGTCATCCCCGTTATCGTGCTCTAGGCAGCCCCGAACTTAGGTTTTGCATGGTCAAAGGCGCAAAAAATGTTATCCCGAAGGTTTATAAAGTTAATTCGAGAGCCTGTAGTGGTTTACATCTTGTGTTCACTAGACATGGGGCATTTGATTGTCAAGACTGCATTTTCGTGTGGTGCTGATGGATGATAGATAAATAGGAATTTAAGTGACCCTATTGTTATAGTGTCCCAATCTTTTGCACTATTGTATGTCTTGTGTCAGTGTTAAGGTCCTTTATGTTTACTATTGTAGGGACATTGTTCTTCAAGCAAAGGGTAATACATCTCTGGAATGGATGTGTGAAGCTTGCTCTCTATCACAACCACATTTACATGCTCATAAAGCCATTTTATGTGCAAGTTGTGACCATATGCGTGCTTTGCTTTGTTCTGGAATGCAGGAAAGGTACTTAGAGATCTATATTATCAAATTTACATTAGGGAGTAGATTCCTGTTAAGCTAACGCTGATTTATCATTTATGTATTATATAATATATATCATTCGTTTGCAGCCATTCGGAAACTATAACGGTGGATCTTGGCTGGAAAGCACTAGTTAGACTAGTTAACTGGTTTTATTGTGGTAAACTATTGCCAAAACCGAAGTATGGTTGCTTATGGCGTAATTTAGATGAACAAGAAAAATTAGATGAACTTATTCCATATGTGGAGCTTTACTGCCTGTCAGATAGTTGGCTTCTTGAAGATATTCACAAGGAATGCTCAAGAGTAATAGCAACCTGCTTAGATTCAGTCAACATGGCAATTAAATTAATTCAAATTGCGGCTGATTGCTTTCAGTGGGATCTGGTAGGATTGGCTGCCAACTTTATTGCACCCTCCTATCATCATCTTCGTAACTCTAGAGAGCTTCTTGAACTTGATGAAGAGCTTGTGGAGATGGTACGTGTGGCATCTGTTGCTAGACTCTCTCAACGAGGTATTCATACCTGATTCTTTAGCCATCTGGTCAGTGCTCATCTCTTGTTCTGTATATTGTTTTAGATGCAGGACAAGTATTGAGTTTACAAAATATAGAGACACGATACTTGTAAATGAACATTCTGTAGTAGTTGGTTCGCGATATAAAGGTTACATGGTGCTTGTGTGCTGTGTCTGATATCTGTGATTCAAAGTGATACTAGGTCCTGACCAGGAGTGCCATATAGTAATGATTATATCTACAAGTAAGACAACAAATTGTTTGGCCTCTAATTTTGCTCCATTAAACTCTGCTAGACTGCTACTGCTACAACAATTTCGTATATGACAAGCTTCTATGTGAGAAATTCGAGATAGATTAAAATGTTATGTCAAACCAATTGTGATATATAAGTTAACTTAGCTAGATGAATTGATGGTTTTTTTTTTTTTTAATCTAACATACCGTATATTCACTTGTCTCATATTGATATTACAAACTTTGTTAAAAAACTTGCTTTAACACACGTCTTCTCTCCCTCTGCTCTTCGTCTCATTCGACGAGGCCGCGACTGATAAGGTCTAGTTGGCAAGCCGTTCGATGACCCTATCGACAGCCTATTGGCATGGGCTATACAGTATATCCAATAATCTCTCTCATCAGCCACCTCACCAAAAATATAAAAAATTGCACCAAGGATATGCTATACTGCTATACGTACAACGAGGAACTTGCTATCTCACTCCACTTATTTGTGTAGTTATGTGGTCTTAACTGACGCATATTGGGGAAGATATCACGACGTGACAAACCACTTCTAACTTTCTTTGATTTTATATGTTAGCAATCCTATTTTGGGTTAAGTGCAAAAATCGTCCCTGTGATTTATCAGTTTTGCAGTTTTTCATCACTCCGTTTACTTTTTGACCGAAATCATCCATGTAGTTTGCACTTCGTCCCTACTTCTGTTAAGTCAATTTTCGTCATTTCACTCCGCTTCTTTAGAATCGTCCCTATGGTTTGTTCATTTTGAAATTTTCATCCCTGTTATTATTTTTTTAATTCAGACATTTTGTTCATCACGTGTCAAAACCCGACCCGACCTGGCCCAACCCAAAACCCAGCAATGTTCAGTTCGGGAGGGCCTAGGCCCTAAGTTGATGTTGTAGGACAAACAAAGTATCAGAAATGGGTGGTTGATAAAAGATGCATTTGATACTTTTCTAGACTTCGAAAAAATAAATTTGTCGACCACTCATTTCTGATACATTGTTACTTAGGTATTTTCAGCACTGATGTTTACAAGCCTCCTTTTTCGATAGAGCGAAACATTAATCTGCTTCTTTAAATGGGATTTGTGGTTTATACATATCATAACATTCGTAAATATATATGCATATAGATAAAAGATTACGCAATGTATTTCATTAAATCTGAATTTAAAAAAAATAATAACTACAGGAATGAAAGTTGTAAAAAGAACAAACCACGGGGATGATTTTAAAGAAGTGGGGGATGAAGGGGTAAGGTATAAATCCTTCACCTAAAATTATATATGGAAGAAGAGAAAAGGAAGGGAGCAAGAGAGAAGGAGGGGGGTAGAGAGAAGGAAGGGAGTAGAGAGAAGGAAGGGAGTAGACATAAGGAAGGGAGCAAAATAGAAGGAAGGGAGGAGAGAAAAGGAAGAGAGGAGATAGAAGAGAGAAGGAAGGGAGGAGAGAAAAATGAGAGGTGTTTGGAATGTAGGCCCCAGCCGAGAGTGAAGTGAAGAGAGAGATCCGAGAGTATCCTTGGTGGGTCCAGGATGGGAATAAGTCTTGGAAGGGAGTAAGCTTCCTTCATGAGATGGAAAATGTAATATGAGGTGGAGAATAAGACTCCTTTCCCCTACTCTTAGGAAGACTTCTCTCTCTTGCTAGTTGGGAGCTCCCTTGTCCTTGAAAAGACTTCTTGCCCTTGCCCTTAGGAATAAGCCTCTGGCATAACTTGTTTTCATTCCCTTGGCAAGGGAGCAAGGATTAATCAACAAGGATATGGACCGAGTATAAAAGTATATTATCATTATTCTCGAATGTTCGATTCCTCGTACTAAGCTTTTGGGCTTCAAGGCCATGGCCCATATCTGACAGGCCCAAAATACAATGTAACTTAATTGGGTGCCTATGAATACCCAATAATTGGATGTCAGAATTATTCAATCATCACAACATTCATTCACATTCATATTCAATCAATCATCAAAAACACACACATCCTTCTAGAGAGAGAAACCAATTCAGAGTTTTCTCACTCTACGTTATCCTTTTATTACCTTAGGTTCATGAAGAACTTTGTAGGTTTGCACTCTAAAGTTGAGGAGATTAAAAGGATAACACGGTTAAAACCTCATTTTGA
The DNA here is from genome assembly GCF_010389155.1 of Erigeron canadensis. Classification (NCBI taxonomy): domain Eukaryota; kingdom Viridiplantae; phylum Streptophyta; class Magnoliopsida; order Asterales; family Asteraceae; genus Erigeron; species Erigeron canadensis. The sequence goes on from NC_057765.1 coordinate 33,426,436, forward strand.
TTGAGCCTAACATCTCATGCTTAAACAGGGGAAAATGAAGTGAAATGACAAAAATGCCTCTCACTTAACTTGCACATGGGGGGAGTTAACAGAAGTAGGGGCGAAGTGAAAACCACATAGATGATTTTGGCCAAAAAATTAACGGAAGAATGAAAACTGCAAATTTGACAAACCACAAGGATGATTTTTGTACTTAACAGTTACCCTCCTATTTTTGACCAAATTTTACCATAGAGGGTATGTGTACCATACACATCCATCTCTATTTTTAATCCCGTTAAATGTGTGGGTGCAATGTGCCTGCCCTTCAAGCTACAACTACCCCTTCATAGTTTTTTTCCTATATAGGGCTTTCCCTCATTGCACTCGAAGATCAAACAATGCGTTTCATCATTTTGGGCCGATTTGAGTTTGATGACATTGATCCAAAGGGGAAGGTCAATTAACATTGGGGTCTTGGTCTTGGATTTGTAACCCATAATATCAACCTATTAAGCTTAATGGCTTCTATCTTTGGGATTTGCGAATACAATTTTTTTTAGTTGTATTTTTTATATTTTAGACAAATATGTTTATGTAATTATAGTGATGAACACTCTGTTATATAGTTTCATTTTTGAGGTAATAGTAATGAATTTGCAATATTAATGTACCTAAAGCTTATTTCTAAAATGTTGTAAAGGCAAATTCTGTAATGATTATCAAATTTGATATAAAATTTGACATGAAACTTGATAATCTACATTATTTCATGTCAAAGATTAAACTGAGTCTTTCCATTTAAAGCCAAAAACTTTGATCAAATGGGTCAATCTTGCTTGAAATTTTTGGTGAGTGAAATTTATTACTGGGAGGTTCAAATTTACATCTTTGTGGTTAAATTTTTTAGTTTAAATTACAATGGCTTGTGATGGCCGATATTTTAGAATGAAAGAAAGTGATTGGGTTGTAATTGGATGGTTAATTTGTCAAGTTTATTGAAAAGGAGGGGATGAAAAAAAATGAAATTGATGAGTCATGACTCGTGAAAATATAAAGGTTTTTTATAGGTAAGTGAAATTAATTGTTGGGAGGTTCAAATTTACAGATTGGTGGTTGAATTTTTTTAGTTTGAATTACAGTGACTCAGGCAGGAGTATGGTTGTGGTTAGCCCAATGCCATTAATGAAAATAAGTGATTTGGCTGCAAGGAGATGGTTTAATTTGTCGAGTTCATTGAAAAAGAGGGATGAAAAAGAATGAAATTGATAGGTCATGACCAGTGAGAATATAAAGGTTTTTATAGGTGGGTGAAGTTAATTGTTGGGGGGATCAAATTACATATGGGTGATTGAATTTGCTTAGTTAGAATTACAGTTGAATCAGTTAGGAGTATGGTTGTGGTGGGCCTAATGTCAAAGAAGGAAAGAAAGTGGTTTACTTGCAGGGGGATGGTTTAATTTGTCGAATTCATTGTAACATCCCAGTATTTTAAGGTAATAGAAAATTAACCTTTTTTTTGTAGTTTTGACATTAAATTAATTTCCTAGTATTTTGTTTTGAATTAAGGGATTAATTTAGTTGGAACTTTAGTGGCTAGCAGGTATTTTACCCACAAAATACAATATGGGACGTGGCTAGCAGAGAGAAAAGCCAGCCACTAAGTTGATGATTCATGTTTTCCCACTCAAGCTCTTTTCTCTTCTAACTACTCCATTTTCTCAAAATCCTTCCATGGTTCATGCAATAGAAACTCAAATTGAAGAAGTTTAATCTTAGAAGCTATAACAATAATCATCTCCTATTGTGTTAGAATTGAAATTTGGGGCTTCCTTGGAGGTGGTGGTGACCGATTCTTTAAAGAAGAAAAAGAGGAAGAATTCCAATTTGAAAACCCTAATTCTTTGTTTCCCATTCTTGAGGTATAGATTTCATAACCTTAGTTTGATTTGTCATTTAAAATTAGGGTTCTTAGCCTTAGAGTTGGGGTTTTGCTATTGGGGTATTCAAGTAAAACCCTAACTAAATTTGAATGATGTATGGATTATTGATTGAAAGAATTTGTTGTTAGTGAGAATCCCCTTTGGTAAGGATCTCATGGTGTTTGGCTAGTGTTTATAAAATAAAGCTTTATTTTGAGAAATTGAAGATTTGTTGGAAAGTGTTTAGTAGCCAAACACCATAATCTTAGAGTTGTTGAATGTAAGTAGTTGAGTCATGGAACTCATAAATGATATGTGATTACTCTTGTATAGGTGTTGAAGATTAAATTGTCGGTCTTGTAGCCTTGTTGTGTCAACTAGCCAAGTTTATGGTGAGTGTATATGCATATAATCATGTTCTTGTTACTAGAGGTCATAGGTGGGTAAATTCCTATGACCCATTAGATAATTGTTTGTTAGAACTAGTAGGTGGGTAAATTCCTACTAGTCAATTTGTTTATAAGAGCTAGTAGGTGGGTAAATTCCTACTAGCCAAATTATCCATGGCCATGTTGAAAATGAATGTATGTTGTTTGAAATGTATGAAAAGGCTAGCTTGCTAGGCTTATATGGTGCTTGATGCACAAAGTTGAAATGACATGATTATGATTATATGTGTATGCATTCACTAAGCGTTGCTTATGTTTTAGTTGTTTAACTCTTTTATAGGAGTTGGTAGTAGCAAAAGTAAAGAAGTGATCGAGTGAAGTTAGAATTTGGAAGCTCTTGCCATTTGGAAGGTTGGCATTTGGATAATTTGGGTAGATGGTCCCTTTTGATACCCATTGGCTTTTGATACATGTTCTTTGGTCAAATTATTTTTGGATGAACTCCTGAAAGGTTGTAGTTGCGTTGGAAACTTTAGTAATGGTAGAATTTGTAACTAACTTGACAATTACCCAAGTAGGGTTATTGACCCGCTTGTGAAATTTTGTAGTCAAAAGTCTTGTTAAAAGGAATGATTTCAATGTATGGGTGACTTATGCTCTAAAGGTCATGTTTTGGTATTCGGAAATGTTGAAGTTGAAATGGTGTTTTGGTTTAACATTTAGAGTTAAGTGCGGGAAAACCTGATTTTGAACAAGTGGTTTGCTGCAGGTAGCCCCCACTGCGCCGCAGTGGGAGCCTGCTTTAGCTCACTGCGCCGCAGTGGGCTTTTGGTTAATGTTAGCCGAGATATATCACTGCGCCGCAGTGAGTGTGTCCTACCTCACTGCGCCGCAGTGAGCTTTCTTTCACTTTTGGCAGAGAATTTCCACTACGCCGCAGTGGAGGTGGTCTCGCCTCACTGCGCCGCAGTGGACACCCAAAAAAAAAAAAAAAAAATTTATTCGATTTTGTTTAAAAAGGTTTGGGTCCTTACATTCATTGAAAAGAGGGGATGACAAAGAAAGATATTGATGGGTCATAACTCGTGTGAATTGAAAGGTTTTTACAGGAAATTGCTTGTCGGGAGGATCAAACTTACATATTGGTGCTTGAATTTTTTAGTTTAAATTATAGTGACTCACCCAGGAGTATGGTTGTGGTGGACCCAATGTTTAGAATTAGAGAAAGTGATTTGGTTGCAGAGGCATGGTTTAATTTGTCAAGTTCATTGGAAAAAAAGGGATGAAAAAGAATGAATTGATGGGTCATGACTCGCAAGAATACAAATGTTTTTACATGTGAGTGAAATTAACTCTTGGGAGGATCAAATTTATGGATTCGTGGTTGAATTTTTTTAGTTTGAATTACAATGACTCACTCAAGAGTATGGTTATTGTGGGCTCAATGTCAAGAATGAATGAAAATGATTTGGCTGCAGGGGGATGGTTTAATTTGCCGAGTTCATTGAAAATGATTGATGAAAATGAATGAAATTGATGGGTCATGACGCGTGAAAATAAAAAGGTTTTACAGGTGAGTGAAATTGATTGTTGGGTGGATCAAATTTACAAATTGGTGCTTGGATTTTTTAGTTTGAATTACAGTGACTCGATTAAATTTGTCGAGTTCATTGAAAAGGAGTGATGAAAAAAGAATGAAATTGATGGATCATGACTTGTGAAAATAGAAAGGGTTTTACACTTCCTTTAGGAAACTACTAAACCCAATGTTTCCTAGTATCCAACATTTATCCTTTTTTTTTGAAAGGTGAATTTCGCTTGAAACTTCATGTCGCGATTCGACAACGAGAGATCTAGCATAGGTTGTCTTAACCGAGTCCGTGCTAAAGAGCTCTCTTGAAGTAGAAATGTCTATTTTAAATACTCAATGGGGGAAACCCCCTACTAATCCGCTTGAAAGGACAACGATTAATAGGGGTAAACCCTGCCCTTCAGACTTGAACTTGAGTATACCCAAGTCAAGCTCTCATAGAAAGACTACCTATATCTCAAAGTTGGTGAAATGGGGATTCGAACATGTGACCTATAGGTAACCAGGGGAACTCCAAACCACTACACCAACTCATCATTGATATTTCTATTTGAGAGTTTTAAATCCAATCCTTGTTTCGTAGAAAAAAGGAATTTGACAGTTATTTATAAATTGTATTAAAAATAGATAAGTAGTTTAAATAAATATACGTATTATTTATTTATTTTTTGAAAGACAATAGAACTTAACACCCCTTGAAATAAACTTATGTATTCTATGGATACGGATATTTGGTGTTGGGCTATTAAAAAAATACTAGTTATTGTAACCGCGGGTTGTCGTAGGATACGTTTTTTACATGACAATGTTTTGGACCCAAATTTATGTCAAATATTCGAATTCATACTTTAGCAATAACAAGAAGAAAAATGTAAAAGAATAATAAGATGTATAAAAACATAAACAATAACTATATTAATGTTTTACATGTTACATGAACATAAGACGTAACGATGATGAAAACTATTATATTATAAAAACGTCATATATATAGACATACAGATGAAAATAATCAAAACTAAATGTTTAAAAGTAAAACTGTAACTATGTGAAAGTTGTTTGATGAAAACACGGGAACCCAATATTTAGTGTCAAGAAAATAAAAACGAAAAACTTAATGTGAGGTAAAAGTTATAAGATGGGGTTAAAATGAAAATTGGTAAAAAGTATTATGTGTATAAAAGTTAGTACATTTCATGCATAAAAACTTATAAATTCTTATAGGTTTTAAAAGTGACAAATGAAAGATATAACACGAGTAAAGTTTTTTATGCATGTCATGTGTTAATCGATGAAAAAATTAGATTTACATATTATAACACTTAAATTATTTCGATATAATTTTAATGAAGTGACCATTTACATGGTTGTAATGTTAGAAAAACATTGCAAAAAATGATAATACGTGAAAAAGTTATACACTGAAGAATTAAACTTAATTTTCATTTCAATATATATGTTAACATTGAAAAGAACAACTTTGTCTTTCAACACAAATACGATAACGATGATATGAACAACCCTTCTAGCATATATTGTCCACTTTTGTGTCCATACATATCACGACTTTGCTTCTAAACCGAGCCCATATACTAGTTTAAAACACATTTACTAATTTCAAGAAAGTTACCGAGTAAATACCCAACATCTCTTCTATTGATGGTCGGTGTGAGACACGCAACATAACAAACAAGTAACAATTACTCGATGTATTCTGCGCAATTTGGCTTAGACCGTTGAAAGCCCATTGGAATTTGCGACATTATATAAGTTTTCACGAATTCTAGATCTCTTGTACAAGCTCATTTTATGACTTCTAGACATTGTTAAACTATTCATGAAGAGATCCTTAGGGTTTTTTTATAAGACGATTCATTGATTATTATATTTGTTATTTAATTGACACGACATATCTGAATTGTCATGTTTTGTTGATTTTGACTTCCAAATAATTTTGACAAACATAAAAAATCATATAGTAAACGTAAACAATAACCTAATGTGACATTTTACATGTAGTTTGCTTAACTTTTCTTTTTTTTTTTTAAAGGCAACTTTCATTCAAACCAAAAATGTTACAACAGGTAACATATACACCAAACAATAGACTATATAATTACAAGAAGCAAAAAATTTCCATTTCTCCCATGTCAAGTTCAATCTCAGGAGCCTATTTTTGATCCACAAAAACCCGAATGTTAGTTTGCTTAACTTAGTTATTTAAAGATGTGTTACTATAATGTTAGATCCCTTTTTTCCTTTTCTAATTATTAAACTCGGTATTGTGTTATGAGCCGGTTATAATTCAAGTTCCATTCACATGCGTTTGAACGACTTTTGAATTTGAGCTCGAACAATAACTAAATATTCGAACTTAAGTTGGAACATAGTTTTTAGCAAATAGTAATTATTCGAGTTTCCCGACACACTCGACTCGAATCATTATCATCTACCTACCAGCTTTACAAATTACAAAACTAAAACGTTTATGAAATTCTGATGTGTATATATATTTGGAAGTTCAAATTATGAATCGTACAACAAGGTATATTGAATTAATTCAAATTAAATAAAACCTCTATATATTAAATAAAAAAAGATTGTTATGTTCTATATAAATAACTTATTTGTTACTTTCAAATTCATTCTAAAAAGTTTTTTTCTTTTTTAATTTATTTACTTAAGATTTCATGTATAAACACTTTTGTTATTAAATTTTTGCATTTTTATTTTTGTTACTTTATGTCTATGATGTTAATTTTTTTTTATAAAATATTTTTAATTTCTTTTAAAAACTCTAATAACTAATAAATGGACTTTTAAGTTCAATCGTCTAAATAATTTTGTCATAATAGATTTTTAATTTATCCGTATATTCTGCGGGTTAATAAACTAATTTTAAGATATAATATTTCGAGGTTATGAATACCATTGGATTGTCGCAACTTCAAGCCGCAGATACGTATTTATAAAACTTTTATTAGGGATAATGGCACCGGAGTGTAACCAACTATGACCAAAAGGTTATGTAATGTAACCAACTACTCGACTCGACAAGCTATGTAGTGTAACCACCTTTGTTTTTTGGGTTATGTCATGTAAGCTACCGACTACTTCAAGTTTCCATCCGGTTAAGCCAAAAATAAACTTAGGGATAATGACACCGGAGTGTAACCAACTATGAGCAAAAGGTTATGTAATGTAACTGATGTGTGAAATCGGGTTTACTAATTTATAACAAGATCTACCGCTTACTGACTACCACACACTTACGGGCAGTGTACCCGTTCGTATGTAATATAGTTAATTGGTAAGACCAGGATCGATCACAAGGACTGAATGTTGTACTTAAGGTTGTAAAAATGTAAATCAAGAGAAGGTTTGGTTTGTGACCGAGTTGTCACTTTGCGTTTCAGAAAGCTAATTAATCAACAAATAAAATAAATGAAATACTCAACCGGTGTCAATCAAGAGTATGCAAAAATAGTTTGAGTTGTAACAAATAATTAAAAAGCCATCTATGTCGAATCCGCTACACAAGAAGTTTAGGTTGCATATGGTTTAAGCTCAAAATTCAATAATGTTGGTGACAATAATCGTGACAAGTCAAAACCACAAACGGGTGCATAACGTTTGTAAAGTTTACTCAATCACCTAATCAACCCAATTTCTTGCAAGAAGTGGTACCACCAACCTATTACAATTCCTTGAACTAACTAGTTTGTTTGATTATCTAAATAACAATTTTATCTTTGTGAAAGAAACGTGGTACCACCAACCGTTAGATTCACTTAACAAAGTAATTTCTATTAAACTTGTATTCCTTACTATCATACCATGACCTAGCAAAAGTTGTTCATAGACAAACAACTAAAATAATACTTGCATTCAACTAGTACCACTATTGAAGAACACAAATATCACCAAGAACACAAATTTAAGTAGAAGAAATCACTTCATTAAGATCTTGACAAAATGTTAAGTTAAACCAACTTGAATTCAAAATACTATGCAACCATAACTAATTGTTTTACTTCATCTTCATAGATGTATAAAGATTTAGCTACTCATAATGTTAAAAGCTACAGATTGAAATAGAAAGGAAGACATAATGTACCCAATGTAGAGAACAAATCCAAATCGAAGTTACAATCGAGCTACAATGAGTAACAATAGCTAAAATTAATCTTCAAGTCTTCAAATGATGTTGGAGTAGTGAAAAACTCTTCAAAACCCTAGAAAATCGGCTGGAGTATAAGTGTGTGAGCTAAAGTGTCCAAGAATTAGGTTTGGGTGGAATGGTGGATGGTATTTATACCCCAGGAGAGAGAAAATGGTGATGTCAGATAGATCTCACGCCGCTAGGGACTTGGATCGCGCCGCTAGAGGTGTTCTTGAGCATTTCTGTCCGAAAAACAGCAAACTCGCGCCGCTAGTAGCTTCCCTCGCGCCGCTAGTAGCTTCCCTCGCGCCGCTACTGGGTTGAAAACCCTGGCTCGCGCCGCTAGATCACCAACTCGTGCCGCTATCTACTTCATGCTAAAGTTCTGACTTGAATTTCCTCAACTCGCGCCGCTAGAGCACCTCCTCGCGCCGCTAGAGTACCTCCTCGCGCCGCGAGGTCTTGCCTGGAGTTGCCGTTTCAGCTTCGTTCTTCTTCCGTTATTGCATATGGACCACTTCTGAGCTATTTTCTACCATTTGGGAGCAATATACCTGTTGTAGGCCTGAAACCACTAGCAAATACCATAACGCACCACAAAACAAGTATAAACGGCTATAAAACTAGTACAAAACGTCCAATTCGGTGTAGGGAAACATGTACAATTTGAGGCTTATCAGTAACCAACTACTCGACTAGCTATGTAGTGTAACCAACTTTGTAATTCCACTAACAAAAATAAAGTTATAGAATTATTCATTTTTTTTGCTTCGTTTATCTTCTTCATTTCATCACTCGGACTATGGAACACAACCCAATGAGAATTTAAAGCCAAATATATTAACCCACCCGATTTACCATATCATCATCAATCAATATATTTTCTTCTATCTATCACTATATATCTATATCTATATAAATTTCTCCTTCGCCGTTGTAGACAAATGGTTTCACCACGCCGATTCGTAGAAAAGAGAGGTCTCTTGTTATCGGAATCTTCAAAATCAAAACCGTCGCCACCATGATCAATGTGGTGTGTTTTATAGAGAAAGGAGGTATATATATACATATAAATATAATTGTTTATATATATAAATAATTAGTAAATATATATTCGTAATGTATGTGACACGTGACCCCTTTTTTAATGGGATAATGACCTCTGGGTGTAGCTAACTAAGCCAAAATGTCTATGTAATGTAACGATCTAAAAAACCGTTTATCCAATGCAACGAAAAACGTATTTGTGTCTATGTAATGTATGTAACCGGCTAAGCTACCAGTAACCGGTCACCACTTTAAAAATATTCAACTTTAATCCCATGTGGCACTTTGACTCTTCTCTTTTATTTCAGAAAACCTATTCTCCAATTTATAATCAAAATCTGAGGCAATACACACAAACTCCAAACACAAACATCTCTCACCACTCTCTTTGCTACATCAGTCACCACTTCACCACCATCTACCATGAATTACCACCGATGCCCAGTCTCTCCGATATCTCCATCTCCTCCCTATCGCTACACCACATCTAGATCTATATCTGTATTTATAGTAACCGTGGTTCCAGATCTATATCTATATCTATATTAATATTCTTTTCCGTGGGAGGTGAAAAATCAGATATGATTGATAAAAAGGTAATTTATAACCGGCATGAACAGATTTGATATATGAAGATGGATGATTAAGAAATTGAAAAAAAAAAACATAGCTTTAATCTTATTTGACAATGTTGGTGATTTTAAGATATGGGTTTTTGTTCTTTTATATGATTGTTTTGTATCAAGATCAAGTATTGTAAATACCCACCTATGATTGAGATATTGGTTGGTGCTCTTTAGAATAGTATTGTGTGGGTAGATATGTGTTTTGGTTTTTGGAAAAGATGGGTAGATGATTGTCTAGATTGATTTTTCTTTTTCTATCTTCTTTTTCGTAATTCCTCATATGATTAGGATATTGAAGTAATTGCTAGAAAAGTATACTTCGTAATTTTTAGTATTACAATCGGTTTGAATGCATTGAATCGAATCTAAAACCCACAAGCAAAAACGAGTAGGCCTTTTAGGATATGATAGAATTGCTTTATCATCACGGAAAAATTTGAGTCACCGGAAGTTGGTCGAAAGTTCACCAGGGACGATGACCAGAGATTGGCGGAGGGAAAGGTAAAAAGTATGGTGGAGGGAAATAATATAAGGGGTGGGAAATAATAAGCGGGAGATTTGCATGTGGTTAAAAATGGGAAGGAAACTGCCTACATGGCAGCTGACATGGATCAGTCTTAAGTAACCGGTCATTTTGTATAGTTTAGCCAGTTACATACATCACATAGACACAAATACGTTTTTCGTTGCATTGGATAGGCGGTTTTGTTGATCGTTACATTACATAGACATTTTGGCTTAGTTAGCTACATTCACAGGTCATTATCCCTTTTTTATTTAAAAAGAATAAAAATGAAAGTGGTAACCAACAACTTGTTTCCCATCCAGTTGCTTACATTACATAACCCAACAAATAAAGGTGGTTATACTATATAGCTAGTTGAGTAGTTGGTTACAGTACATAACCTTTTGGTCATACTTGGTTACACTCCGGTGCCATTGTCCCATAAAAATAAAGGTGGTAACCGGAAACTTGTTTTGTATCCGGTTGCTTACATTGCATAACTTAAAAAACAAAGTTGGTTACACTACATAGCTAGTCGAGTAGTTGGTTACATTACATAACCTTTTGGTCATAGTTGATTACACTCACGTGTCATTATCCCCTTTTATTAATACGTCCGGGTTGAATCCGAGTTAATTAGCTAGTATACTATATACTAGAAGAGCAGTCGCATAATGCGACAACGACGATGTTGTGGTGGTGGTAGCAGCGACGAAACAACTCTAACGAATAATGTTAATAATAATTGATATATAAAGTAAAAAGAGTTATGTAGTTAAAGTGCATTAAATTGTTGTACACTTAACATAAAATTCAAGAGTTGACTTATAAAAAATATACGAGTATAACTTTTTGTATGTATATTAAGTGCACTTATAAGGGATACATTTAAATTTACTTTGACTCTCTCTGCTCTCTCTTTCTCTATTCTCTCCTTTTCTAATGGTAACATTTCTTAGATCTGAGATCTGAATTTGTCCCGGAGATTGTGATCGAGCTTGAGATTGAGATTATCCCATCCAGTTAAGGCTTCCACTCCGGTGGATCTAACCCTATTTTTCACTTTTGGTTCCACTTCGGTGGATCTGGAAGCAACCTTTCTACCATTAAGTAGGGGTAAGGTCTGACTACATCATACCTCCCCCGTACCCTGACTTATACCAGGATTGGATACCGTTGTCGTTGTCGTCATTTAATATTTTCTAATTGATTAATTTATATTAAGGAAATAAGTGTAAAATAAAAATATTTTAAGGGATGTATCTGAAAATATTAACACTAATAAAAGGCAGAAAATCTTTATAACGGAATACATATAGATAAGCACGAGCGGGTATAAGGTTTTGGGGTGAATTCCAGTCCGAACCCCTCACCAGAAATAATCGCAGCAGCAGCAGCTTATTTTTTCAAAAAAAAAAAAAAAGAAAAAGAAAGAAAGATGTCGGTAATGTTAGTAACAAGTTTGGGGGAAATCGTCATTGATTTATACACAGATCGTTGCCCTCTCACCTGCAAAAATTTCTTAAAACTCTGCAAGTAGGCCTCTTTCCTTCCCCTTTTTATTTATTTATTTTACTTCATTATTTATTTTATGTATTTTCCCTTTTTTATTTCACCTAATAATAAAAATATTGATAGCCACCCAATTTCTAGACAGATTATGTTTTTTACAACGATCCCCTACTTTTGACTACAGTATATATATATATATATATAGAGAGAGAGAGAGAGAGAGATTTTTGGTCATTAGAATTACAAAAACTTTAAGACGGTTAAGAGTGTGAGTTAGACTTGTTTCCGAAAGACGAGGTAATATGACGTACTCAATTAGGTTAATTAGGGTTCTTTCCTTAATATGTATGCTTTTCAATATCTGTAGCTAGGTAGGTAGGTAGGTAGGTAGGTTGGTAAAGAGAAGTAACTTGTTTACGGTTCGTGTCTTTCCGCTCAGAGATATCCGCATTCATTCCTTGTGTCGTTACATGCTTTGTTTGCAAAAAAAGGCTCAGAAAAGAAAATAGTTTGATTACCAAAATGGATGGAATAAACGGTATAGTTTCCGCAGTTGGGTTAAAAGTGAAGATTTGTTGCTAGTCTTGGATATTTGCCATAATAGTTACGCTAATGTTTTTTGTTGTGGTTGATTATGATGATGATGCAGGATTAAATATTACAATGGCTGCTTATTTCACACGGTTCAGAAGGATTTCACCGCACAGACTGGAGATCCTACCGGAACTGGTACCAGTGGTGATTCTGTTTACAAGTATGACAACTATTTTGTATTTACGGTCCTTTTTTTTTTCTTTTTCAAAGTTATTGGTGGTATTGCTCCCAACTTTTGGTATATGACAGTTAACAGACATAAGAAATGGATAAACTAATCACCAAATAAAGAGTGAGTTAGCTCTTGAAATTAGTCTGCTCGCAAAGCTAGTAGGACACCCATGATCACAAATATATAAAAAAAAATCATTAAATAAAGAGCGGGCGTGGTAGAACTGCTGTTATGGGTTATTAATAATGGCTTATATGTAGTACAAAAATCTATTGGGTTGAACTTGTGTTTTATAGTTCTAATAGTGAAAGCTTGGGCCACTCAAATGTATGGAAACCATATAAGACGAAAATATTGTTTCAATTGTAGCACAAGTTAGAAGCTAATTTGTCAGAATGTCAGTGTAACAGTGACTGGTTCTGCAAATTAACATTTAATGGGGTTTCTTTTCAGAAAGTTGTATGGCGATCAAGCTCGGTTTTTCGGTGATGAGATTCATTTGGATCTAAAGCATACAAAGATGGGGACGGTTGCCATGGCCAGTGGAGGAGAGAATCTCAATGCTTCTCAGGTACCTTTACTGTTATTTTTTTTACCTTTGCTGGTGTGGAATGACAATTTGTTGGTCTATTTTTCAATATTGCGTAGAATACGTCAGTTGTGAATAAAAATGATATATTTTATACCTTATATATAAATGCTGTTATTTTTAAATTAATGCAATTGGTAATGTGTTTCTCTCATATTGTTTTACTAATTTGCTTTGTGTACTTACTATCAACTTCTGTTTTCTTGTTTATCTCAGTTTTACATTACGCTGCGTGATGATCTTGACTACCTTGATGGCAAACACACAGTGAGTTATATTTTTTATCATATGTTATTTGGTTATTGATTAACTTGTAATCTCTTACGTTGCTGTTATGTTATAAACTATGGCAGGTGTTTGGGGAGGTGGCTGAAGGGCTTGAAACGCTTAGCAGGATAAATGAAGCATATGTAGATGGGAAGAACAGACCATATAAAAACATACGGTTTGTTGACGTCATATCACCCTTTAGTTTTACACTCCTTTTTATCATGCAGGCATTCTGTTATAACTTGCACAATTAATGTTTTTATTACAGCATCAAGCACACTTATATACTAGAAGATCCCTTTGAGGATCCTCCACAACTAAGTGAGCATATTCCGGATGCTTCCCCTGAAGGAAAGCCAAAAGATGAGGTAATATGATGTACTCTTTTTTGGGTCTTGTAATCAGATGCTATAGTTCGTTTTAAGAAATGACATTATTGTATATAAAGGTGTTAATGTGCCATACCCAAATTTTCTGTTAATCGAATTGACTTGTATGTTGTAAACACCCCTATTGTGGATTAGCCAAAAGAAATTTCTCAGATTTGATTACTTGTATAAACATTAAACGAAATCTGCATCAGAATACGGCCATCTAAGTTGCAGACTAAAAAAAACAATTGTTACGTTGTAAATATATATACATGTTTTGATCATTATCAACTACACACGTACTATTGTACTTTTTTTTTTCTTCAAGTTTTCACCATAACCTTGTATGATATGTTGCAAATTCCACATAGGTTGATGATGAGGTGCGGCTTGAAGACGACTGGGTGCCCATAGATGAAAAATTAGATGCAAAGGAAGTTCAGGAGCTAATTCGTGAGAAGGAAGCACATTCCAGAGCTGTTGTGCTTGAATCTGTATGTATAAAGGACTTCAATGGTATTTGTAAATTGTAATTATGTTAGAGGTGGTAAAATCGATTCATTAACTTACAAATGGGCCAATTCATACTATGTTTTATGATTTTATTTCTAAAGGATAGAAAATAGATCATAGCTGAAAAAGATTAGGGTGAAATGGGCTGAAAGCTGTCCAAACCCCTAATTTTTTATTTAAAAAATTAGGATATTGTTAAAACAACAAAATATGTATGGCATATCAAGTATATGCAGGAAACAACATTTGTGCAGAAAGTATTTTGCTTAAGGTTTGGCTTGTGCAACCAAATACCTATTTAGATCCGTTAACCATGTTATGTAAAAATCCCGCTTGATCTGGGACGGATGTTACATTTTTTAATCCTTAAAGAGTATGGGTGAATAAGACATTCACACTTTGTTTCTTTTTGCATTCAGGTAGGGGACATTCCCTCTGCTGATATAAAGCCTCCTGATAACGTGCTCTTTGTATGCAAACTAAACCCAGTAACTGAAGTAAGTTGTTCCGTTTCCAAATATGTATATGTTGATTATGTTGTCGATTACTCTCATTTTTGACTGAAGCCCTCCTTGTTTGTTGACTATAGGATGAGGATCTGAACACTATCTTTTCAAGGTTTGGAACAGTTACATCGTAAGTTATCTATCCTGGAACCTTATTGTATCTTAAGCTGTTTTATCTCCCTATTTTAGTTGATATTGAAGCACAACTCTTGTTATTTATGGATTTCGGCAGAGCTGAAATAATTCGTGACTTCAAAACTGGAGACAGCTTATGCTATGCCTTTATTGGTGAGTTCTCATGCTTTGATTCTTATTTTATGTCATATCTCTATAAGTTACGGATCTAGGGATTTTTTGTCTGGGGCTGTTGATATATAATTATATATACAATGTTATTAGTCTCACTGTTGATATATATAAAATGGTATTAGTCTCAGTGTAATTAATATTCTAATACTTGTAGGTGTGTCCCACTAATGCTTTTGGTTGAGCTCATAGAAGTTATAGATTATCGTTAAGTTAGCATGGAACACTACTTGTACATCTTGATGTTAGTATGTTAGATCATGTTAGTTTAATTAAAATTCCCCAACATTTCTCGGTCTGAAGAACAATACCTAGAAGATATGAAACTTGCAAGATGACTCCTAACGTTTTTGACGATAATCAAGAGAATGAATTGTCAGGAGAAAGAGAAGTATTATAGACTAGAAACTGAGAACGAGAACTATTTTAATATGGTCAGAACTTCTTACACTTATAATAAATAGTATACATGTGTGTAAAGTGTCAATAGATATAATATCTCTACTCTGGCAGTAGAGACATGATATTTTCTTGTTAAAATAGGAATCTCACTAAGATTGCAACTAATAAGCTAAATGTATTGAATACTTCATGACCATATCGAGTCAGAAACAATGTGAATTTACCACAGTTGAATAAAGCTGGATTTTTGTGTGTGTGTGTGTGTTTATGACCAATATGTTTAGTGGTCTAACCTGATACTTGTATCTTTATTTCAGAGTTCGAAGACAAAGCAGCCTGTGAGCAAGCATACTACAAGGTACACATATCACATGTGGTCTGATATCTTATGTTTTCATCCCTTTTCTTGAATGCATGGCTCTTGTCATTTAGAGAAATTCAAACTCCCTGTCAAACAAGAGTTGATTAGAGTAATCTTTTGTTTCTAAATTATTTTTCTACAATCTTGATGACAGATGGATAATACTTTGATAGATGATCGAAGGATACATGTCGATTTCAGTCAAAGCGTTTCAAAATTATGGAACCAAACCATGCGTAAAGGCAATCAAGCCAGACCAGGTAAGAGGGTACTTGAGAGCACTTGAGGAATTATTTATAGTTGTCCTGTACTTCCCGATTTCTAAAACATGTCATTTTTTTAGGTGGTAAAGGTTGCTTTAAATGTGGTTCCCTTGATCATATTGCAAGGGACTGTAATGGGAGCCCTGATGCCCAGCAACCTCCAAAATACGTCTTGAAGGATGATGGTTTCAATAATATAGGTGGCAATGGTAGCTCAAGGTTGGTAAATCTGTACAAGTGTGGGGGTAGAGATGGAGAGATGGGTGGGTTGGGTAACAGGTTAAAGTAAGTTTTGGTTTCAATTGGGTTATTATCTGTCTTTTACTTTCAAAGAGAGGTTGTGACCAGTGCCCATTCTAATATTGTTGTGTATATATAAAAAATGCTATATATCTTCTACAAAATAATACTACAAATCCTCCTACACATGCATGTCACTCTTCCAAATAAGTTTGAATAAGCGAGCCTTTCCTTTAAGTATATTGGATGAATGACATGTGTATCTAGGATGATATATAGGCTGATTTGTAGGAGGAAATAACAAAACTTGTAAATACTTAATGTGTGAACTGTGATTGCAGAAACACTAGTATGCAGGAATGATTCAATCTACTGAATAGAAGAATTTAGTAGGTTGGACGACTTTCAACCCTTTTGACCTGTTTGACCCATTTGGCCTGTACCCCATTTAGCCAAAAATATAGTTTGACGAGTTTGAGATACAACCTAACCTAATTGATTCATTTATAAGTGAATGGGTTCAAAGTTACTCTGAAGGGGGGATCTGTATTCTTTAACATTGCATTTTTTGTATAGGTATGACATGGTATTTGATAAGGACACCCATGCAAGTCCACAAGGAAAGAAGCAACCGAGACACCATGAGGTGGATAACCGTCATGAACGAAAAGTGAGCCATCAGGCCACAGATGAAATGAAGCACAATGATTACAAATATAAAAATGAAAAGAAGCACGATGATAATAGATGTAAAGATCACGTGGATGAGCGAAAAAGATATGGTGAAGATGAGAATGACCGGAAAAAGGGTGATCGAAGAAATGACAGAAATCTACGTGCAGATGACCGTGGGCATAAGAGGAGTAGGGGGGAAGACCATGATCGCATGAAAAGCAGCAGAAGATATGATGATAGAGATCGTAGTAGAAGGGACAGGGACTGAGTTATACGAGTATTTGATTTCATAGGGAAGGAAGCGAGATGAAATTTTTTTGCTTTGTAGCCATTATATTACTATCCCGGATCTTTGTGGCAGGAATATACTTGCCTTTTATCAAACTTTTGACCGAGGATCGAACTGTTAGACCAATGACCTGCTTTAGTCAAGGTTGTGAAACTCGACCGATACACCCGATTTCTCAAAATCGAATCGTGTATTGGCGGGTTGACGATACGATTTTGTTAGATTCGGACTAAAAATCGGTCATGAACTCGGGTCGACTTGGTCAAGACTCGGGTGTGTCGGTTAAGACTCGGTTAACATAAAGTGAAACTTTTTGTTTTCTTTTTATTTTTGATGAATTATGTTATTGTTTCTAACTAATTATGTTATATTTAAGTTTGAAGTTTTATATATATTCTTAATTTTTTCTTACATATTATTTTCAAAAATTATTATTGTTATTTTATACATAAAAACCCAATTCAATCCGATCTGTTTTTAATTCAATTTTTAAAAATGTCATTTCGCTTTAGATTTTCAAGTTCCTTAACCTCGCTAAAAGGTTAAAAAAAATAAAATAAATAAAACCCTAGGGTTTAAATAAAATTAACATTAAAATATATATATATATATATATTTTTTGAAAATTATTTTTTTTTAAAAAATGAAAAAAAAAAAAAAAAGAAAAAAAAAAGAGGAGGGGTTTTCCTGCTCCTCCGTCTCCTATCTCATAAGACACTCAGATTAGATAAAACCTTTTATTATTACTCGTATTAGTATTATAGGCACAACAGTCTCACGGAGCATATATATCTATATATCTTTATCTATCAAAAGTGTGTGTGAAGAAATGGCGATTAGGATAGCAGCATGCCACACTATAGCTTCACTTCCATTGAAGTCTTCCTTCTTGTCAACCAAAACCTCTTCTTCTGTTATATGCCTTCCTGAAAAGTTATCTTCAACCGTTTCTGTTGGTTTCCGACGCCGTCGTTTTTCGTCTTCAATTACAAAAATAAGCATGAGCCTTAAAGCCGGAATCGTCGGTCTTCCTAATGTTGGCAAATCCACTCTCTTCAACGCTGTTGTATGTATCCGTCCCTCACTCATTCACTCACTTATACATTTATATATATATATATATATATATCGCGGGATTCTGTTTGTTAGTCTATAAATAAAAATGACAGTGTCTTTGTTAGAACTTATTGTTATTATGATGTATATAGGAATATGAATTAAACAAGCGCTGCAAAAATTAGGTTATAATTTACCAATGTTATGTCCAGGGATACCGAGTAAGTTGAGTAATTTTAGCGTAATTGACGGATTTTAGATGAACCTGCAAACACATCGAGAGGAGGTACGGAGTGTCATACTAGTGAGTGAGTTGGCAACTGGTGATCATTGGCAAACAAATTCTATAACCCCTTGTAACTTCCGGAACTGGTTTTTGGGCAGTTTCAACTGCATATAACTTCCAGAATTTCGTTGTCGTAATTTGTATATTATATATATGAAGTACAAACACGGATTTGGAATCTCTTGCTACCAAGTTTTCATTGTTACACCTAGATCGAGATTATTGTTTTTTTGAATTAATCCAAAGTGGTATTTGTGGCAAGGCATATATTACGTGTTTGGAAAATGATTACATGATTAACAGTATTGAGATCTTCACTTGGCTCACACAAATTCCAGTCAACAGTTAGTTCCTAAATTGGAGATGGACTATGAATTTTTGTTTTGTTAAGTAGACTCTGCGAGCAACGCTGTTGTATATGGAATTCATATGAGCTCAGAAGTAAAAAATTTTCTTCATGTGGGACTTTTGAGATTACGTAGTAGATTATTTCGTTGGTAAGCTATAGGTTCTCGTATTGATGCAAATTGTTTTTGATTATTAAAAATGATTCTATCATTTGGGTCTGAAACTCTACGATTGTTGCCCGTGAACTACTAATAAGTCTAGTATTACTTTTTCCCACCAATTTACAACTCCTGCTGTGTATAAATAAGTTCCATTTACATCATTAACTAAAATGCAAACTTTTTTGTATCCATCTTGTCCTAGTGGTACCATAACTCCGTAAGCATAACTAAGGTGCCCCGTAAGCAAGTGCCTAAGGGTACAAGTCCCGTTTTTGAGTTCTGACCAAAAGTGTTGAGCAGTTTGTGTTTCTTTTCCGTTAAAGAAAATTGTTTTCGACTTTTGGTAAATTTCATTATCCATGTTCTGGTTTTAATAGAAGGAGCCGGGATTTCATACTTCATTTTATAGGTTGAGAATGGAAAAGCCCAAGCTGCTAACTTCCCATTTTGTACTATTGAACCGAATGTTGGAATTGTTGCTGTTCCCGATCCACGTCTCCAAGTACTCTCTAACCTCAGCAAATCTCAACGATCAGTTCCAGCTTCTATAGAATTTGTAGATATTGCTGGCCTTGTGAAGGGAGCCAGTCAAGGAGAGGTTTGAAAGTCTTGATCTTTTCAACTTTCAAAGGAGGCTGCTAAGTTTTCTTTTGCACTTTTAGTGTTTTGTGTGTTAAACTGATACTTTATCGATTTTTTTCGCAGGGTTTGGGTAACAAATTTTTGTCACACATACGTGAAGTGGACTCTATACTTCAGGTTTGTTACTTATATCAATATCTTGTTCAATCAGTTATTTGCATACTTAACTTGCTATGTTTCTAACACATATAAATGTCACTCTGCAACTTTTATTTACAGTGATTATATGTTCTCATTTGCTCTTGTGTCAGGTTGTACGTTGTTTTGAGGATAATGACATTGTTCACGTGAGTGGGAAAGTTGATCCCAAGTCAGACATTGATGTCATCAACTTAGAGCTAGCCTTTTGTGATATGGACCAGGTATTCTATTACAACCGCTTTTCACATTTTGCACCAGATAGAGCTCCAGCCTGCACATATATTGTGATGACATGGTATGGTTGTACCATTCTATAATAAGGTGAACTGATGAAACTGAACTGACTATCGTACAAGCAATGCAGATTGAGAAAAGAATAGAGAAACTCAAAAAGAGCAAAACTAATAATTCACAAGTCAAAGTCAAGGTAAAATTGGTTTGAAAGATCCAGTTGATCACTTGATTAATCGTTTTTCTCACTAAAAACACTTGGTTAATTGGAAATCCTTGCAATCTTTTAAATTTCAGGAGGAGGCAGAAAAGACTGCATTGGAAAAAGTACAACAAGCACTTCTGGATGGGAAACCAGCAAGATCAGTGCCTCTAACAGATTTTGAAAAGGAGTCTATAAATCATCTATGTTTGCTTACAATGAAGCCTGTGATTTACGTGGCAAATGTTGCTGAGTCTGATTTAGCCACACCTGAAAATAATCCTCATGTCAAAAATGTCATGGAACTTGCTTCTGAGTTACAGTCTGGCATAGTAACGGTCTCTGCACAGGTATTGGAAGTGGCAACGTTTCACTACTTAGGAGTTAGGAGTCGAATTGCATAAATACCGTCCTTACTAAGGTGACAATTTCAACACATCTACACAAAAATATATTGACTTGGGTTGTGTTGTAATTCAGTTGGATCAATTGAAAGGTTCAGCTAAATGGAAATGGGTTGCGTTGCCCAAAGTCTATTCGTAGTGCATACAACCTCTTACTTCATTCTATTCAAATTTAGATTACTAGTTAATTACTTTAGTAAACCATATCCAAGATGGTCTAGGGATAAGGTGTCCTGATGGTCTCAAAAGAGACCTGGGTTCAAACCTCTCTGATTAAACCTTGGGATGACCAGGGAATTGGTCTACAAAACGGCCACTGGAATACCACTTAGGCTGTATACTGTATACATCAGAGCTAAAGGCTCGACTTTCTCCAGGTAGCTGGAACATGGATTCATCTCTGTTTACCTGTTTAGTTTACTACTTTAATAGATTGTGTTCTCTTGATATTAAAAACATTCTTTATAAAAACGGTTTAATTTCATAAGCACTTGGATGTAACTGAAGTAGGCATCTACTTACAGGTGGAGTCAGAACTAACAGAACTCCCTTTAGAAGAAAGAGCAGAATTTTTAACATCTCTTGGTGTAGATGAAAGTGGGTTAGGAAATCTTATCAGGGCAACATATAACCTCCTTGGCTTACGCACATACTTTACCTCTGGAGAGAAGGTATAGAAACAGACATGTTTTTCTTACAAGTGCTTTTTATACATAGTTTTTAAACATATTAAAGGATTTTTCTGATTTTTTTTATAGGAAACTAAAGCATGGACCATACATGCAGGTAATAATCTGTTGTAGTATGGTGGAAGATTGTTAGAGATACTTCAAATATAAAATTTTAGGGGATGGAAGGACGTTAGTAATATAAGCATGAGATTAATTACTATCAGTATTTGTTCACATATCACATAACTAGTGTGGGTGAACTGCTAGAGTAACTAATGTTTTTACCATTTGATGTGCTAGGAATGACTGCACCCCAAGCGGCTGGGGTTATCCATTCTGATTTTGAGAAAGGTTTTATCCGGGCAGAGACAGTGAGTGTGCTGGAGAATATGCTGATTACCTTTTCAATCTGTAAATCATATTTTCTATCAATGGCAGTTACCAGTAGATTAACATTGTTTTTCTTTTGTTATTATTAGGTGGCTTATAACGATTTTGTTGCTGCTGGTTCATTATCAGCTGCGAGGGAAAAAGGACTTGTAAGTTGATTCACTAATCTAGATCTCCAAGTTTTCATTTTGAGCAGCAAAAATTGCTTACAAGCAGTATGGATATAAGCTTTTGCACATGCTTCAAGTTTTTCCTTACATGCATCAGGATAGAGTTCATACCTACAAGTATTTCTGTCCATTCAATAAGGCCGTATTGTTCTTTTTAAAATGTGCCATGATAAATTATGGTGTCAAACACTAAATTTCAAGCAAGTCATGATTTTAGGTAACAAGGAACCGATTTAATCTACATACTCAATGTTATGCCTGGAATTCCCGCTTCCCAACTAAAGTTCTACTTTTAGTGGAAGAACCTTGTAATTAAATGTGACAATTTTAACCAATTTGTGAGCACTATTTGGGTTGTGTCGTGTCTTCAACGGTCAATGGGTTGCAAGTTTCCCGAAGTTTATTTTGTATGCATACAACTTCCTAAAATCATTTTTATTCAAAGATTCGTATTATTATTGTAATAATATTCTTTTTGCAATCATACGTAAGACATTGTTATATCGTTATTAGAGCAAATGCCATAAATCATCCTTGTTTATTATGTTTGATCCTTGTGTGTGTGTTTTTTCTATCCGTGCTTCTCCTTGTACTATCTTTGTATCACCGTCTGTCTCTCCGTTTAATATATGTTAGCTTTTTCCCCATCAAGTCTCCCACAGAGAGGACAGTGGTACAAAGACATAGTAATGCCTAGGACGGGGGGGGGGGGGGGGGGGGGGGGGGGGAGGGGGGTGATAGTTAAAGCACTAGGATTAAATATAATAAATGGACTAACCGTAGGGATGATTTGTGACATTTACTCTTGTTATTATTATCATTTTATTATTACTATTAAGGAGGAGGACAAACACTGTTTATGAAACCCCAACCCCGCGCATATCAACTATCTATAGTATTAAATGATGCATTTCACCTGTACAGTTGGTGCCGTTTTGGAACTATGTTATAATTCACAACATTTAGTAGAATGATCTAAATCAACTCAAACACGTTTTCACATGTTACCTGTTGGTGCATTTCCGGGTGACAACATCATTATAGAAGTTTGTCTTGAATCTATTAAATATGTACTTGTAATAAACATTAAGTTTTCGCATGTAATAAGTTAAACTCGAGTTGGTCAAACTTGTGTTGACTTGGTCGAGCTCGACCTACATGAGCTCGAATGAGTCAAACTCGTGTTGACCTGGTCGAGCTCGAATGAGTCGAACTCGTGTTGACCTGGTCGAGCTTGTGTGACACGAGGTCGACTGATCAACGAGTTGGCCTGGTCCGGTCCATATTTAAGCCTATATATACAGATGTCAGGTTTAGGTTTTGGAAGAGAGTTTGAGTTGCAACTCGTGAATCTCTCGGTTGTTTCGTTTTCATATTTTCGTTTACGAACTTGGTATTTTACTTGTAATTGCATTTACTGAAGTAATATACGGTTCCAGTTCCAGTTCATATTCTTGTTCGTGTTGTTGATTGCTTTTGTGTAAGAATTTCCGCACTTATACATTAGTTACTTAATCTTGTTTGATCCGGTGGCATAGGGACTTTCATTACTCAACCACCCATTTTGCCAACATTATTTGAAATATTTCCATGGCGGTGGAAATGTAATTTATATTGATGTGTAGCAGATAATTTCTTTTCCTAACTTCCTTTACATGTATACCCTGGTATATGCAGTTGAGGTCTGAAGGGAAAGAGTATATAGTACAAGAAGGTGATGTTATGTTGTTCCGGTTTAACGTGTGATGCACATTGGAGTCAATTTTGGGATACTTTTTCTTCAAGGTAAGCTTCTTATAGATGAGACAAGAAGTAATGATCATGTCTCATAGTTTTACATCTGATATCTACCTAATACAAATATTAAATACACTTATTTATTTGTCAATTAAAAAAAATGATTTGTTATCAAATTACAAAGCAGGAGAGAGTTAAGGAGGGATTCCTTTGTAGACAAGAAACACTCTGATCATGTATTAAAGTTTTGATACAAAATAGATTCAAGTTGTTGATGGTATCAATTACAAACCACTAGTAGTGGTTGGTTGGCATTATTCTAATCTTGATTGATTGGGTCTTGCTATTGCTTTTAATCAAACTTATGGTGACTTAAAAGCTAGCTGATGCAAATGTTATGTATGTTGTATTCTTGTATCCACCTGTGTCGACATCGACCATCAAGTTCGCTATCATAATCTTTGTGCATAAAAGAGACATTGTACGTTAGCTCCCACGTTCTTTTAGGAACGGTAAATAGTGATCTGATAGTATATTTGGATGATTATTATCCACCACCTTTGTGGTAGGGTATGAGTGGGGAACGGAATGATGTCTTTTTATAAACTTTCCGACAACATTTTGTACCACCGTACCTCATGGTCCAAAAGTCCTTGACCCCTGGTTCATAAGCAACCTTTACTTTTAGTTTAGAAAATGGTAAACCTTTAATCGATAAAGTTGGTTCTTACGTATACTTGAACTAGATAAAAGTATCATCGACGAGATGATAGTTGGTTTTGTGATTGTTGTTGGGAAGTATGGACCAAAAAAGGTTGGTTACTTGATGAGACAAATATATACATCGACACATTGTGCATGAGTTATTATTCATTGAAAAGGAAAGAATTTAGTTGGATGAAAGGAAACATAGTTGCTTTCGGTAAAAAAAGAAAAGGTTGAAAAGGAGAATGGTATATTTTGTCTGAATGTGGGGAGAAAAGGTAAAAAACTGGAGTGTTTGTCTGTTTCTAAATGGTGTACTAGTATATGGCGATGGTTTACGGGGCCAAATTTATGTGGTAGCCCTTGTTTCCCGGATATGGGCAGAAACCGCCATTTTAGTTTTAATTATTAATGATACAAGATTATAAGTTAGTTGTATTAATATAAAACAAATAAAACAAAACATGTTTTTATAACTAAAAATCGTCATGTATTATGAAAAATTTTGTGCATTAGTGCATGTATTTGTGTTTTTTGAATTTTTGTTCATCAGTTTTATCATGATCCAGTAGTCAAATTCTTATATTACGAGTATTTATGTAGTCTAGTTATATGTAGCAGTACATATATCATATTAGTAGCTTATACAATTATTTGGGATATGTATGTGGACTGAAAACATGATTTTGAAGTCGATTGTATGCTAGGAACATTGTGGTGTAGAAGAACGAGTGAGAATGTGAATGTTAATGTTAATATGATGTGAACGGTAGAATTCGAAGGCCAAAACCATATGTCCATATCCCCTAATGATAATAGAGGATCCCCATGTGATGATATAATTGTACAAGTTCCTAAGATAAGATTATGTTTGGCACAAGTTTTTCAAGAGCTTTTCAGGAGATTTAGCTTTTTATTTTAAACTAAAAGTTCTTAAAATATTAAAACCTTTGTTTTGATGCAACTAGTTTTAGCTTTTATTTGAAAGAAAACTCCTAAATGAAACGCTACTTAAAGTAGCATTTCATAAGCTTTAGCTTTTCGAAGGAGCTTTTAATCTTTAAAACTACACAAATACATCTTGAAGTTGCAGCTGCAACTATCATACCAAACACTTTTAGAAAATAAAAGCTACAGTTTACACCTATAACTAAAAGCTACAGCTTACAGATCAAACTAAAAGTTACAGCTACCAGCTATAGCTACTTTTGCCAAACATACCCATTATATAGATACTAAATCTTTGATACAATATATTTAGTCTCTGTGCATATTTAGTCTCTGTGCATAGTTTTGCTAAGTTTAAAAAATACAACTATATGCATGTGTGATGAATTTATTATGTATGTATTCAGATTAATTAAGCTATTGAATCTACTAATACATATGCATGTAATCAATAATCATTTCTCTTAGGGTTTAGATTTATAGATACGTTATATATTTTCTAGTTTTAAATTCTAGCTCTTAGGTACCTCTAGAAAGTACCAATGTTTATAACATACTATAGGATTTTGTCCCAATAACAGTATATGGACTATATGCATAGCAAGTTTTTTTATGATGACACGTCGGTGTAAGATTTGAACAAAGTTTGATATTGTATGCAGTTTTTATAAGCATTTTTTTTGTTGATATGGAATAGAATTTTAAAGTACATTATATATACAGCATTGGTATTTGTTGAAATACGTTGAAACAATATTGAAAGCAATAATAAATCACATTGGTATTTAGAAGTTCAACACCAGTATTTTTATTGAAAAGTATATAACCAATTTAGGCTTGAAGCCTTTCTCTTTTATTTCATTTATATAATACATATGGTTTATACATAAGTGGTTGGTTGGAATAACCCATAAAATTATCAAAGTTAGGCGTTTGTCTACAATATATGTATAGACAATGTGACAAATACGATATAAGTATTTCTTTAATATTATATATTCTTATGTCTCACAAAGGTAGTACATTATTGGTATCGTTGGTTTCCAATATGTCTAAACTTGTTTTTTGGTTATTTCCCCATTTTTTCAGTCCCAATTGTGATATAGTGATAATTAAGTTTTGAATATCTTTCATGAAGATATAGTAAACTATATAAAAAATATTCCACACCACACTTTTTTATATATACTTGTTATATTATGTGTATCACAGCGCTATTTCATAAGATTACGCGATTACTTTGTGAGATCCATCGATAAGGGCAGTCGAAAAATCGAAAATTAATATCAATAGTATTAAAAAGAAACAAACTCTTCAAATAATTAGTATAAGATAACCTAGGATATTATGATTCAAAATGGTGTAATTTGTGCAATTTTGCTACACTTTTTCTTTACCTTGTTCAAAGTTAAAATGGTTTTATTTGTGTAACACACAAAAAAGTAAAATGTTGTAAATAGACCCTAGCTTGTTTTAGAGTTGAGTTAGCGGCCAAAAGATTGTTAGGTTGACGCCTTGACAAAGTGTGCTTTAATGGTGTGCGATGGTTGTGATATTGTGTATCGTTATTGTTTACCGAATTATTTAAGTTTGAACACAAGTTTCGACCCATTCGAGTAGAGTTCTATCAAGTATATATAAATATTAATCAAACTCAAGTTCGAGCTCGAGTCAAACAATACAACTCAAAATATTTATCGATTCGAGTTTAAGCTTGTACCATATACGAGTAATTTATGTATTTGAACTCATTTTTATATGTTTATAAAGATAGTTACGAGCTTTTGATCCAAACTCCAGCATTTTTTCGAATTTGTTCAAGTGGAGTTCGAGCTCACATCATTAAACTCATTGAGATATCGAATCGAGCTACAACCCAAAATACAAGATTTGAATGAAGTTAAAAGCTTTATCTAGCTCGAACTCATTTTATTTAATTTATTTTGAATGTGTAAAAAATTTATGCAATATATACATGTCGATTAAGATTAAGATACCTTGAAATTGGAATGCACTAACAAACAAATTTAATGCTAAATTGTCACAACTAATCAGGATGGTAATGATACTTCAAATCAAATTGAAAATAAGATGAGATGTTATAATCACATATATAAAAATACAAATGGGACCCTTTATATTCTTTAACCATCCATATCACACCCACTTTCCATATTCATATATTTCCATAAACCACCCTTTACTACGCAAGAGTATATATGAAGCCATATATTCATCTATCGATATCACCATCTAAACCTAATTCGATCCCTACAACTTCAACAAACATTATTCCTTTTAACACACAACAAACATGAAGAAAAACATCAATCTCATGTTAAGAAAGTGCAAAACATTATCAAGGCAACTTGTTAGAACTTCATCTTACACGAGTTTACGTTCCAAGTCAACTAACGATCGTCAAAAAGAATCAGCCTCAATTAGCGGAGGAATAATGTGGAATACTAGCACGGTTGTAGTATACGCTTGTGGAGAAGAGCCCCAAGAGACGGTTTACGTTGGAAGTACAAGGAAACGATATGTTATTAACGCGAAACACTTGAGTCATCCACTTGTCAATGCTTTAGTTGAAAAATCGAGTGATGGGGTTTCGGCTATTAATTGTGAAGTTGTATTGTTCGATCATTTGTTGTGGATGCTTGAGAATTCTGATTTGAACCTTACTTCTACTGATTCTTTAGACGAGTTAGCCGATCTCTACTTATCTTAAAAAATCACTATGTATTATATGTTATGTATGTCATATCGATCTTATGATCTATATTAAATTTTTCTTTGAGATTTAGGTTTAATTGTGAGATTTATATCTCAAGAATTGAGATAATAATTTATAACTTCATGCAATATTAATATTAACTATGAGTTAATTACTGATTCTTATAAATTCTATCGGTTTGTCTAGTTCGTCTCTTTATAATAAGTATATTTGTTTTTTAATTTAACGGTTTACAAATAGCAAACGTCTGCCACCAATTAAGGTGATCGATTGTCTTAACCGGGTCCTGTTATGTTCTCATTGAGTATCAGTCCAAGGGTGGAAAAAACCCCACAAGTCCCCCTACCTTAAAATTAGAGAGGTTGATCAACATGGATAGAATACTCACCTTTTGGGTAAAACCTAAGTATCTCAACAAGTTAATTGATCCTTAATTATTATGGGAAAATGTTTTATGATGTTAACATCATCTAACTTAAATGATGTTCTCTCACAAACTTGCTTACATCAATTTTTACACATGTCAAAAAGCCCCCCATGATTTTCATGGTTTGTGAGAGCAACATCATCTAACTAGACAATGTCAACATCATCTAAGTTATCCCCGATTATTATTAGGTAATATTTGCTGTGTTGTTTTTCACGCGTAAAATATATTGTCAAGTTATACTTTACGATTATTGTGTTTTGGAAGTAATCAATTATTTCCATAAACGGGGAATATATGTTTAATGATTCATACATGTATAGTTGTCATACCAAAAATTAAAATACTAATATTAGTTGACATTTTCCACACTTAAAAGTTTGGAGAGTACGTACTAGCTAGCTAGCTTATGGTACGTACGTACATTAATTAATTAAGAGGAAAAAGCGAAGAAGAAGGGGATGCATGCTACACTGATTTATTTCATCGTTTATGAAAGCAACAAAGGTTTTTGTTTCTACCAAGCTGTAGCACATATAACTGTATTTGACAGAAAAAACAATTAATGCTAGTACTATATTGAAATCTTTTAAGATCATATTGGAAGATCCTACCTACATGTTATATCCTTTCTATATTTTTTAGTAATTCATATCAAATACTAATCGAGTGACAAAGTTATTAAGTGTTTATAGGTTAGACATTATGTAGCAATTAATACCAAAATATGGATTTAATTGTCATATGTTTGATGCTAAGATTTTATTATTTCAAGCATCACACGCAGAGGTGACTCAACAGTACTATGAGACTAGGCGATCGTTTTAGGCCCCAAATTTCTAAGGCTTCAGAATCTTATATATTAGACTAAGTGTTTGAATTTTGAATTGAGTATCGTTATATAATTTGTATTGCAGTAACGCCTTTTTTATTTTTGCATCAATATCTACATATTTTTTTATTACTTGTAGTTCAATAACAAAAGACGAGCTACTTTTTTTTTTTACTTTAGTTTATATGGTAATGAACTAGTCCCCAAAATTGATTTCGTTTGAGGCCTCCAAAAACCTTAAGCCGCCACTGATCACACGATCGATGATTGGATAAGATCAAGAGCCTATACAAATCTTATGTTTAAGATTGTAAAATCTTTAGATCAAGATACATCTAACAACATTGCTAATAAGATTATTCCGAGACTTAATTAAAGACTTGCGGGGTGTTTAACTAAACCTGTTATGCTGGGCCCCGGGGGAGTTTACTCCAAGGTCTTGAGTTCGAGCCTTGGTAGGTTCTCCTCGACGATATTTTTCAATAAAGGAGGTAGTATGGTGAGAAAGACTATTTAAGATCCACTTAGTGTGAGACCCTTTCGTTGTGCGATTGACACACATCAGACGCGACTGAGGTAAAATTCACTTGTAAAAAAAAAAAAATTAAAGACTTGCCACTTTAATAAGAGAATAAACAAAATTAATGACATATTTTCATTGGAAGTTTTTTTAATAGCCAACTAATATTATGTCATTTAGAAATCTTTGATCCGTCAATAAGGACGCCTCAATGGCTTATGGTACACACTATTTGGCCCAACTCGGACGGATAGGGCCCCTAACATACTTAACTCCATATTACGAGAAGAACTTACTTATTGGTCCGTCCGTAGACATAAAAACATATTAAATGATAAAACCCGTACAACATTACTTGAACCTATAGTTTATTATTAAACCAAGCTCTCATTAGTTCACTTCCATACAATCCTTTTATAAAAGGAAGTTGCATGACTTAATTTACAAATACTTACAAATTAAAAAGTAGTGGATTAATGGAGACAATGAAAATGTAAGTGTGATCGATCGCAAAAATTCATGCCTGATTCCAAATGTCTAGTGATCACGGTGTGGAAATTTTTCTTATGTGTATTGTGAAGCATGGTATATTTGTGAGTCATTCAGAGGTCTCACTTTAAAGGTAAATTAAGTTTAATGTGGATTTCTCTTTTCATTTTGGCTTGAAGGCGGATCTTGAAAGAAGTTACGGAGAAGGCCGTAAGTCACGGATAAAAAAATAATACCAAAAAAATTATATTTAAAAAAAATATATAGATAAAATAACACTATTTAACGAAAAATCAAAGGGGACCGCGGCCCCAGGGTCCTTAATACCGCCCATGACTTTACTTTTGGCTTTACTCATTCTTTTCTTGTAGATTAGAGGTTCAAATCCTCACTATGCATTCTTATAATTTTATTTTTAACTACTTATCGATGATTGATAATGAATTAGTTATTTATTTATTTATTATTTAAATAAAACTTAGTATGACTTACATGTTTTATAGCATTAAAAAAAATCATTAAAACCTTCTCCGACATTCACAAGTTCACGACTAATTCATACAATAATAATAAATCAATAAATATATCACATTATCACTACAGTTACATATTATTATATATACTAAAAAGCATGAATTGGTTTGCGTGCGTTATACATTTTCAACACTTTTAGTCTCTATTGTTAAATTTGTTGCAGCAATGGTCCTCATCAGCTAACGGCTGTTAATTTTTTCCTGCAATTATAGTCTCTGTCGTTAAATTTGTTACAACAATGGTCCCTATCAGCTAACTTTAACCTTTTAACTTTAGGTTTCTTAATATTTGCCACATAACTTTAACGTTTTAACTTTTGTCACATAACTTTAATTTCTCTTACTTTTAGCACAAGAGTTTGCTTTTATTTAGTTTTTAAACATATGTTTTTCTAACTATTGCCACGAAAGTTTCATTTTTTTTTTACTTTTTATGATGGAAACTTTTAACTTTTTGTCACATAAATTTAATTTTTTTTATTTTTGACACGAAAGCTTGTTTTATTTCGTTTTTAAACTTTTGTTTTTCTAATTTCTGCCACGAAAATTCATTCTTTTTACTTTTTATCACAGAAACTTTTAAACTTTTACTTTTTGTCTCATAACTTTTACTTCTTCTATTTCTTGCACGAAATATTTGTGTTATTTTCCCATTTACTTTTTATCCATTTTTTTTTTAACTTTTGTCACGAAAGTTTCATTCTCTTTACTTTTTATCACATAGTTTACGAATTTTTTGTCATTCTACTTTTTGCCACATCACTTTTATTTCTTCTACTTTTCACACAAAGTTTTGTTCTATTTAATTTTTATACTTTTATTTTTTCAACTTCAGCCACCAACGTTTCATTTTTCTTTACTTTTTATCACATTACTTTTCACCTTTTAATTTTTGCCACAAAAATTTCATTTTATATAATTTTCCACATGTTTACATGTTACGTAATGTCTTCCGGGACAACATCTGGGGACAAAAAACTAGTTAATAAATAAATTTAAAGACTGACAAATACAAAAGCATATGGGTATTGATAAATGGGATATCAACTTTTCATAATTTCAGTACATAGGCTGCACTTCCGCCCCACTTTGGCCCAGTACTCAATAAAGTATCTAAAATCTTGCATTAATATCCATATCTGAAAACCCGGCCCATATTCACAGTCAAAGAAATGATGAACCACACTGTAATTAATTATCATGATTTTATGTATTATATGATTGTACTGTACAACCGTATAATAAATACGAGTACAATATTGTGCATAACTAAAATGTGTAAGGATCATTACCCTTTCTCTAAAGAAGTTGTAATCGAGACGAGTTTTTGGCGAGTTATTTAAGCTTAAGTGTTTTTTTTTCTCCCTTTCTAAACGAGCTCAATGTAATAGTCTTCAAAATTCAGGTTGAATTCAGACACACAAAAAAATCATTGCTCAATTAGTTTCACGTTCGAAAAAATAATTTAGTTATTTGAGTCAAACCAACGAGTATCAAATTTAAATGAGTCCAATGAGATTTAATTGGAGAGAGTTTATGGCCTTTTACGCTATCAAATATTTTTTTTTTATCCAAGTAAACCATGGCTTGTAATTACTAGTATACTCCATATTTACCGAACTTTATTATACAAACGTCAAATTTATACGTGACACAATAATAAAATCTCGAGTTCATCATAATAACTTAATAAAATAATTAAATGAAACTCGAGCTCAACTATTATACGAGGGTGACACTCCCCTATGTAAATAAAAATGTAAGATATATAGGAAAAAGAAACGCCGGGGAATCTTTGCGTGTTTGTCACGTGTGGGAGTTAATGTCCAAAATAAACGTTGTTTGGTCACGGTGTAAAATCTAAAAAAGTTTGACAACTTTAAAGATGAAAATTTGTAATTTTTTCACTTTAAGATAATAATATCTGTAAAAATTATCGAAAGAAAAAATTTATATTTTTCTCTAATTAATGTAATTTATAAGGGAAAAGTGAGTATGAGGCTGTTATGCATTCAACTTGAGTGAAAAACTCCTCACATACTAATATTTTAATATTTTAAATAAATACATAGCCCCCCATGATTTTTACCTTTAAAAAAAGGTTATGTGAAAGATTTTTCACCCAACTTAAGTGTGACTAACATTCTCGTATTCCCTTCCTCAATCTATAATCGCATACTTTAACCTTTTTGAATTTCACAATAGAATTCCGACAACTGGACCAAGCACTCACACTATCTTCCCTAATCAGTAAGTCAAGTTTCTCCCATTTTGATCAATCGTTTTTTATAGTAAATCTCTAATTTTGCTTGCTAATTATATAATTTCAGCTTCAATTTCTTATATTCTATAGATAGATATATAGATACAATTTATGCATACATATATAGCTCTCCATATATAGCTGTAAATTATTTTATCTGATTGTTTCATAAATTGTTAAATTAGTTAGGGTTTTAGTCTCTATATAATATATCATGCACATAAGGTGTTTGTATAAATGCTTTAGTGAAATGATCATCATTTAATGTCTATCTTGTATTAGTAGCTAACCCCTAGTATTCCAGGGGTGAATTTAAGTGTGTTATAATCATATGGATCAAACACAAGTGGACACGAGAGTTCGTTCATCGGGTTCAGAGGAATCCGCATTGGATTTGGAGAAGACTTGTTATAATAGCCAGTCTAACCAGCCGTCGCTTAGTCAGCCGACGCTTCAACCTTATGCGTCGGGTGGACAGCATTCCGAGAGCAACGCTGCGTACTTTTCTTGGCCTACGTCGAGTAGGTTAAGTGATGCCGCTGAAGAGAGGACGAATTATTTTATAAATTTGCAGAAGGGGGTATTACCTGAATGTATAGGTACGTTACCTAAAGGGCATCAAGCAACGACTTTGCTTGAGTTGATGACTATCCGGGCGTCTCATAGTAAGATCTTGAGGTGTTGTAGTCTTGGTACTGCAATTGGGTTTAGGATTCGTAAAGGCGTGTTGACAGATATACCGGCAATTCTAGTGTTTGTTTCACGGAAGGTTCATAAGCAATGGCTTACCCCTATTCAGTGTCTGCCAACTATACTGGAGGTAAAGGTTGCACTATTTATTAATTTATGGATTGGTATGAGTCTTTAGTCTTTACATGCTTACTTTTTGCTTGTTAATCTTTATATTTCAACAGGGACCAGGGAGTGTGTGGTGTGATGTGGATGTTGTCGAATTTTCATACTTTGGTACACCCGAACGAACGAGCAAGGAACAGTTGTACACCGAAATTGTGGATGACCTCCGTGGAAGTGGCTCATGTATAGGTTCAGGCTCTCAGGTATTATTAGATTCTGTAAAATCTTTATTCATAGGACTTGATTGAAGTGTGACACACCACTCTTATAGTATTTTTGATGTCTTTTTCGCGAAAGAATATATATGCAATGGCTGGTTTATTGTTGATATGATAGGTAAAAAGTGTTTGTTGATATTTTCTTAGATTCTATGTCATTCATATCTTTATGTTGGACATGAATATACTGAAAGATGCCACATTTTCTATATGTAGGTAGCAAGTCAAGAGACATATGGGACATTGGGGGCTATTGTGAGAAGCCAAACAGGCAACCGGCAAGTTGGTTTTCTCACAAACCGCCATGTTGCTGTTAATCTAGATTATCCAAATCAGAAGATGTTTCATCCTTTACCACCAACACTTGGACCTGGTATATATCTTGGTGCAGTGGAGAGAGCTACTTCATTTATCCCAGACGACCTATGGTATGGCATCTTTGCGGGCGTTAACCCAGGTTAGCCCTTTATAAACGTTCTGGTGGTTATTACTTGCCAACTTTTGCAATTATTAAACTGTTTATAAGATGCATCAGCACATTTAGTTTCTAAAATTGTGTAGCACCATTTGAAATGGTACAACTCAACTGAAATGATGCTCATTGTTCAACTAGCTAGAATACTCCAATTTAAGTATTAACATATCAGTACAATATATATTTTAGTTTCTAAAAGTATAGTATTGTGTCTGTACTCTGTACACACGCTTTTGTATATGCACATGTATGTTGATACAATAGTAGAAACTGCACAACAAACCTGTGTTCTTTAAACAGTTTAGAAGATTTCTAATTGATTACTTGGTGTAGCCATTATTTTATTAATGAAGAGTTGCTTATGGTCTCTCTAGGCCACCTGTTTTTTCTCTAATCTTTACTTGTCAACTAAAATGTGACATTGTAGCTACAAACAGAATTTATTGGTTAAATGACGAACGCATTTGGATAGTCTGTTATAAACTAATAATAGAGCTTCTTTTTTTATTTGGGCTGTTAATTGATGCAAATGTAAAATTGTAGATTCTCTTTTATACTTGGATTCTATAGAAACTTTTATCGTATAATAAATCCTGTTTTTGGAATATTATTTACCAAGTTTACACATACATAGTTGAACTCACAGCTATTAGACTTTCGTATAATATATCAGATTTGGTTTACATGCAGAGACATTTGTGAGAGCCGATGGGGCATTCATCCCCTTCAGTGAAGATTTTGACTTAGATACTGTTACCACATCTGTAAAAGATGTTGGAGAGATTGGAGATGTGAAAATTATTGATTTGCAATCTCCGATCAACAGTATTATTGGTAAGAAAGTGATGAAAGTTGGAAGGAGTTCTGGGTTGACTAAAGGGACAGTCTTGGCTTATGCTCTTGAATATAATGATGAAAAAGGGATTTGCTTCTTTACTGATTTTCTTGTTGTTGGAGAGAACCAACAAACGTTTGACCTAGAAGGTGATAGTGGAAGTCTCATTGTCTTGAAAGCTGAAAACGAGGAGAAACCAAGACCCATTGGGATCATATGGGGTGGAACCGCCAATAGGGGTCGACTTAAACTTAAAGTTGGTCAACCTCCAGAGAATTGGACTAGTGGTGTTGATCTTGGACGTCTACTCAATCTTCTTGAACTTGATCTTATAACCACTTCTGATGCCCTAAATGGTTTGTGTTATCACTCAGCTTATTTCATGTTCTCTGTTGTTTTTTCATCTTTGCTTCTTATGCTGAACAAAGGCTCAATACTATGTTTGCTCATGTTACAAGAAGATGTTTTCAAACTTGTGCCCTAAGAGCACTTGTTAAAAAGTGTTTAATGAACTTAATGTTTCCTAATAGAATTTCAAAATGCAATTAATACAAGATTTTACTGTCTTAGGATATTTTTTGGTTAATAAGAAAACTTTGAGCTTATCAAACACGCTTAGCAAATGCCTTTTAAGTATAAGGTGGATTAATTAAAGATAAAATAGTATATTTTGACAAACGGAGGCCCTTTTTAGGTGGTTCCATTTTTGGCAGGTTGACCATAACAAAATCGATCATAAACTATTTGTGATACCTTCCCAAACAAGCACATGAAGATCAGGACGTTCTGATTTTGCTTGATTTTTATATGAAATAAACATTAAAAAAACCCAAAGTTTCTGGTAAAAGAAACTGGAAAGGTTAATTTGGATTTCCTGGTTAAGGTAATTTTTAGCTTAATAGTCGGGCCAAATTGCACTACCATTTTGCCTCAGTGTTCAAGGCATTTTGCCTTAGCTTTGTCATGCTCTCATGGCCTTTTTAAGTTGGGCTTATTGTTTGTTGTTTTTTTCCGTCCTATTTCGTGACACTTTTTTATGATTATGTTGGTAGATGCGGTACAAGAACAATTAGCTGCATCAGGAACAGTTGTGGGTTCGACAGGTGAGAATTTATCACCCCCAGAAATAGTTCTTCCCAAAGATAAAGCAGAGCCATTGGGACTTAACATCCAACAGCATATCCCTTCGGAAGATGGGCCAGGAACAGGTGTTGGTGGTCCGGATATCAATTTGTCCCCTACAGAAAATGCAGCCAATTTGGAAGATGGGGCTAATTTGGGCCCAAGTATTGAACATCAATTCATTCCAAGCTTCAATGGGCATTCACCACTGCACAGAAATGAGCGGCGGTGCAGGGCGGAGTCTGAGAATTTAAGTGCTTTGAAAAGTGCGACGGGTGAGGATCTTAGTTTTGGACTGCATTTGGGGGACAATGAGCCCAAGAGAAGGCGGTCTGATCCTTCATCACCAAGTATGGATGAAGAAACTAAATGAGGTTATGTCGTAAGCCAGTGTACAAACCTTTGCAGGTGCGTATGTAAATTATGGTTTATAAACCTTTCATGTGTTGGACTGGTTAAAGATGACGATGTATTTTGTTGTATGCAAAGCTTTAAGCTGTGCGTTATTACAAGTCTTTAAATCAGTGATATATGCTCGTTCTCAGTGCAGAAATAACAATGTGTTCAAAGTATAAATATACTTTTAAACCCAACTATCCCAGCCTCGTTTACGTATATACATTTCAGGTTCAACAGGTCTAAACTAGTGTTAATATAGCTGTTGTGATTTGAACCTAGCTGCAGCCGTTTTTGGCTATATAGTATGTTCAATTGATTTATGTCCGAGTTAAATGTGTAAGCTGTCTGTGTTTGGAGGCCTGGTGGTCCTTGTAACCGTTCAAAAATTCACATAAATGACAACCGATAGCAGTTCATTGACAAATCGTTAATACATAGAAACAAAAATTACTTGCAGAAGCCAGAACTCACAAAAGAACTCTATTGTTGCTATCATGTAATCTCATTTAAGCAAACACTTTTATAAGAAACATAAACACTCATCAAGAATAACAAATCATGCTGATCTTCCACAGGATGTTTTTATAACTTAGAAGCAGGCATCCAACACGCAACAACAACATAGTGCAGCGCAACTGCAAACAACGTTAAAAAAAAAAAATCAAAAATTGAATTATTGAGTTGAAACAATCAAATAGAAGTAGTAAAATGCATAAGGTATTGCTGGCAATTACCATCCTTTCCAGAAACCATCACCCCTGCTCTGAGTGCTCATGGGAACTTGATTTTCAGGGACATCGATTGTTGGGTATCCAACCGGTGGTGGTGGCATCGGTCCTTGTTTCTCCAATGGAGGAGGATAGGCAACTGCAAAAAAAAAATTCATGAATTCCCAAACCGATATAAACAAATTATAATCTTGCACAAGTTAGTGAATTATGGAGATCAAATCAAACTCACCAGGGATCTCTTGTTGATTGTGGCGGCTCATGGCTAGCTAACTCCAGTTATAGATAGAAGGATTGTCTTAGATGATAAGTGAGTATGGGTGTGTGTATATATAGAAATGGAAATAGAAGAATAAAGAGTCGTACAATATATAGCTGGGCCGGCAGAATATATAATGAATACAACACAAAAACAAGAGACTAACATGCTTTTTTATGATGCCAATTCTCAACTTTCTCTTTTCCTTGAATAAATCAAAGAATGTGACAGTTGGGTTTTGTTAACCAAAAAGATTAAAAGAAAGTTGTTTTTGATGTGATGTA
Source organism: Erigeron canadensis (assembly GCF_010389155.1). Taxonomy (NCBI): domain Eukaryota; kingdom Viridiplantae; phylum Streptophyta; class Magnoliopsida; order Asterales; family Asteraceae; genus Erigeron; species Erigeron canadensis. The sequence continues at coordinate 33,464,788 of NC_057765.1, forward strand.
CTTAAATAAATCCATATTCGTTTCATAAACATAACAGGTTAATCTTGAAGATATATATGTTGTCTTTGAGCTGAGTGTCCATTTATTCTTATCACTTCATTTTCTCTTCATAACAATATCATTCAATCATTTATGTCCATTTTGAAGTTACATAATGTTTTCAATCTCGTTTATAAGTTTACTTTGCACATGCATAACTTTTTTTCACGTTTATTTTGCACATGCGTACAACTATACAAGATTATTACGTACAAAGTTGTTGAAATAAGCATCTTGATTATGTAACTTTCTATTAACTTATTTTGTTTTTATGTTTTATGCTTTATGACATGATCACAAGGAAAAGAAGGGGGACTGATATTGTCATTAAGGAATTCTGGATGTACGAGGGATGGCTTTTAACAAGACAGTAAGAGGAAGGGCTAGATGGAAAATATGTTGCTTATATAAAGGAAGCTACAGTGGAGCTAGGGTTCACACAACACACTGCCCTATTTTTACCGTTTATGGCCGTTGCATAATATTCTCCCAATCATCATCTTCATCATATATTCATCATGTTACTTCTTGTTTTTTTGGTTATGTAATCAGTTTGTTTGTCCCTTAATCCTTCACAATATATATATAGGTTATTATAGTTTGATTTACTCTTGTTATTGTGTGTTAAAACTCCTTATTAATAATGAAATCAGTCAATCTTTTGGTTACATATCTGTTATTGTCATAATTTCTTCAAAAGTAAAGGAGTTTTGATTCATATGCTAGTAATGCAGTAATGCTACCATTAATATAATGTTTGTATAGTTTATTGTAAAATTCATATAAAAGTAATATACATCACACCTAGCTATGCATTAATATTATGTACAGTTTATTGTAACAATGGTAAAGTATAACATATCTTAGAAATTGAATACACTAACAATTCATCTCACATGGATTTTGCATTGGGATAATATGTGTTTTAGTGTTATTGTTTTGACTGCAAAATCAATAACTTTCTTTAGAGGGGATTTCGAATATGTACGTGTTTTTCTGTGTGTTTCAAGCTATCCCAATGATAAGAAATATGAGACGATTTAAGACGATTTAACTTCCTTGAACTTCCTCTAGAATGTATATAAGGATGATTGTTATAGGCACGACAAATTATCACTGATGGTACCATCACAAGCGGCGCTTCTTCTAGGCCGCACAAGGGGGTGTATTTTGGTCACGGACACACATTGATTTACACGAGCGTGCACTTTGTACCTCCTAACCTGTATAAAGTATAATGACCATTAAATTAAAATAACAACATAACATATTATATTTGATGTAAGAAACACCTAAGATAATTCAATAAAAAAAAAATGTATCGTATTTAACTCTTGTAAAGAGTTATTCACTTGTCATAGTTTTGTTTTTAACTAGGTGAAACCCATGCGTTGCACCAGTCTGTTTTATTTTTTACGTAATTCATCATGAATAACATGTAATAAAAATAATGTTATAATAAAAAGTGTATAGTTATATATAATAAAATATATTATACCCCTCTGATATATGACGATATCATAAATATTACCTAATGACTAATTACTTATGATTGTTATTTTATCAAATAATAAATCAAATCATATGAAAGACCATATATATATATATATATAGGGGAAAGATAATTTGAGACCAACTAAAAAAAGTCCAAAAAAGGACCATTGATTTTCGTAAGTTACACACCACCATCATGATCTACTAAGATATACAAGATTTTTTTGTAAAAACACTAAGACTTTCCAGCGACGGACTCACAGAAAAATCATGTCACATGATTTTTCTGTGGGTCCGTCGCTGGAAAGTCTTAGTGTTTTTACAAAAAAGTCTTGTATATCATAGTAGATGATGATGGTGTACAAAAATCAATGGTCCTAGTTGGTCCTAAAATAAGAGGTGGTCTCAAAATATCTTACCCATATATATATATATATATATATATATATATAATAAAACATAACATATGATTTAACAAACATAACTGTATTATTTACTCAAATTTTACAATAAGACAATGTAAGTAGAATAGTTTATAAAGATGACTTATTCTATCAACTTTAAATTAAATTCCTATATGTAAAATCTAACAAACATGCCAATATATATATATATATATATATATATATATCTTGCATAATCAAATAAGTTGAAACTTAGATGTATACAGATTTTAAATAACCATTATTGGAAATCATTAAATCTTGAGTGTCAAATTCACCAATTAATGAACATATGCAAATTCATATATAATAATTAATAAAAAATATTTAGAAGCGCATCAAGTTAACAAAGTCTTTTTGTAACCAAAACTACTTTGATACGATTTGAATGAAATTGGTTAATGGAACTTTAGATTGAAAATCTATATATTTAACTGAAAAAACTGTAAGTTGATAACTAATAAAAACACAGCGACTTTAATTGAGTTATCTTTAGTCATATATTTAATATAAATATATGATAATAATATATATGAATTTAATAAAATTCCTATTTCTATACTACGTAATATATATATATGTGTGTGTGTGTGTGAGAGAGAGAGAGAGAGAAAAGTGAGTATTGGGATGTTATGCACCCAACTTGGGTAAAAAAACCCTTCACATACCAGTATTTTAATAATTTGAATAAATGATTGGCCCCCCATGACTTTTATGGTTTAAAAAAAGGTGTGTGGGGAGTTTTTTACCTAACTTAGGTGCCTAACAGCCTCATATTCACTTCTGATATATATAAGTCCTGATTTATTTTGAAGGTGGTATTATTTTTAATTTTTAAAAACATTTGGAGATATAAATGATAAAATTAAATTAAATAAAAGTATTAAATAAATTAAATTAAAAAGAAAGGAAAGGTCATGGATAGATTTGCATTGAAGATGAAGCTATTATCCATAAAAAGTATGATTTGAAAACCAACATCAAGTCACTATTATTCCACCTGTAATCGTGAAATTACGTTAACATGTAGCATTTTGGTTTATGATATTGAAAATGTTGTGTAAAGGGCCATAGGTCATTAAAATGATTGTTGGGGAGCTATAACCTTTTTTAATAGACTAATAAAATTTTGCTAACTATTTAATCATCAAAAATTAATTGAAGAAATATATATATATATATATATATTAACAAAACATAAGCTTTAACAACAAAGGTAAACGAATGAACATGAGAAATTTAAGCAAATAAAATACTATTTATTTCTTTAAAACTCAAAACCTTAACAACAATATTGTGTTGGTGTAATGGCCGTTGGACTATGTTATTCAACTAAAAGTAATTATAGTTATATAATATAAAATTGATTTTCATCTTACTTGACTTGAAAACAAGCAATAATTATTTAAAACTTAGGAGATTTTAAATGGGTTACTATTGCTTCATAAATGATGGTCCAATTAGATCGAGAACTGTTTAGGTTAGTAGATGTATCTTTGCTCCATGTTAATTTTGTAATGTTTCACTACTGGTGTAGTGTCTTTTTAAGATTCAAGTATCTCCATATTTGTCATTAATAGTTTTGAAGTAATATCGTCATGAAGTTGGTTATACCCATGCATTGCATGTACTAATAAAACCTATAACAGTTTTAACTAATTATAGATTAATAAGTAGTTGGAAATGAAAACCGACATATATATTACTTTATATATTAATAAAACATTGAATCCATTAATATACTAATTTAAATCTGAAATATAACTATGATAGTTGTCGTTAAAAATAAAGTATGACCATTTTTTTTTTGTAGAAATCTACTAAATACTTAGGTGTGATTGATAGTAAAGTTGGATCCTAAATTGCATAACACTTGTCAAATTTTTAGTAATGAGAAACATGAAGTTGCAATATAGGAAAAAGTTTTATATGACAAACTAAATAATAGTCAAAGTAGCACTTTAATATATCAATTTATATTAATATATAAGGATATAAATATATGCATAAGGAAGGGAAATTTTTTTTGAACTCGATGAGAAAGAAAAATATGATAACCGAATATTCTGACCGGAACCCGAACCGACCACTAAGGATTATTAAGAATTCTAATAGTACACAGAACAAACAAAGACGACTAATAAATAGCAACAAATGAAATTTTTAAAAAAAATATCACATAGACAATCCTTTAAAAATTTTTATAAATATATATCTAAACAAAATCTAGATAATTCATATTTTAAGATAGAGAAAGAAATTTTAAAACTCCAATAAAAGTCTCTTTGGCGTAAAAAAAAAAGTATAGCGCCAAAAAGATAGTATATCAATTAAAGAGTAAAAAAAACATACAAACAACCACTTTGGCCTATTGGTAAACATACTAAATACCATAGGTGAGGTCATGGGTTCAACTCTCTTTCCCCTTTGTTTTTTTAAAAATATATTAACATAAAAAGATAAAAGCATTGGCCATATTGGCTGACATGTCAAAGATGTATTGCTTACAGTGGCGAGCGGATTAATAAGGTGATGCCACGTAGGAAAATGCTGACGTGGCGGGTTCAGAGAGTATCACGTGAGTACTTTCTGTTAGCATTTTATGTATAAAGAGAGATTTAACTAATGCCTATGTATAAAGAGAGATTTAACTAATGCCTTGACAAGAGCCATACAGTGGGAAACTAGAATCAAAAGTGATCAGTAATATCAATTTTTTTAATATTAGAATTATATTTGTGTAGAGTAATGATAATGATCACATTGTTACGGTTATTAGCAGTTTTGTACGTTTGTTAAGAGTTTTTTTTACTTTTAATAGCTTCCACTATTTCTCATTTAATTCAATATGACTTTATAAGTTACATTGTTAAAAAACTAATTTCAAAACCTTAGGTTAGTTATATTGACTAGTATTTTATATTTTTAAACTTGTACAGAAAACACAACATTTTGAAAAGCATTTAGATTGCGTGCATTTCCTAAACCCATTGGTCGGACTACCCTACTTTAAATGTAGTTCCACCGCAGGAGCCCTAAGTTACACTAACCATATTAAAATTTCCGAATTTTTGCTTAATTTATATAATTATATTCTATGTCAAACATTAGCTTTTTTCTTGTAATTGACATATATTTGTCTAACAAAATAACAAGTTTTCGTCAATATTATTTGCTTAAAAGATATGTCCTTTCGAATAACTTACAGGCTTACAGCAAAAATCGATGTTTGTATCTTGTGTTCATACTAAATCATGCATTACTCAAAGAATCGATTCCAAAGCTTTTAGTGGATCAATTAATATTTAATAACCTGTAAATTCGAAAGATAATTAGTTAAAGCCACTTTATAAGATGGAAAGTATGGATATCACATGCGATAGAATATCTCAATCTGTCTTAATCCATTTCTATATGATTTTCAATTTTATAAAGCAGACGTAAATCTCTATTCCTTACATACATAAATGCTTTAACAGTCATACTAAAAATTTATTGATGATCTATATATACATTTTTCACAATTGAGTCATCAAACGGTTCTTGACTTTTGGACTATAAAGTTTCATATCTTCATCTTTTAATTAAATAGAACATACTTGCAATTTATTCTCAAATCGAAATATCTTATTGATGCTTCAGGTTCACTATTCAAGCTCATTAAAAATTAATTAGAACTGGTTAATAGCTCAACGGTAAGGAAGTCAAAGCTTGGATTTTGAGAGACCAAGTCTAAAGGGACAAAGTTTTCTCCTAATATGTTGTCGTGCTTTTGGTTAAACTATTAGGGGAATTTTCCTCCGACTACAAAACTAAGTATTGAATGAGAGAATTCTCTAACGTGGATCCAAAACATAATATAGACCTTCTGTTGTGATATTCGGTTTTAAAAGAAGATACACTATGACTTTTTTACTTAAAAGTTTTTAATTGTTACCAAGAGAGTGCATGTGTTTGTTAATGTGTGCAACAAACTTATCTAGAAGAAAAAGAAAGCAGCTTATCTTCTAATATGTATTACCATATACTTATGGATCATGAATTTATGATAACTGTCAATTTTGTTTGTGGCCTTTTTGGGAGTCGATCACATATTCACATAGATAGCCGATCTTACTTTTGGACAATCGGCTCAATAATGTATGGCTCAATATTAAACTTGAACAATGGGCCCCAAGCCTCCAACCTTGCAACGGTCCAATATTAAAAATGTTTACATAGATTTGGGCTCCAAGCCCATCAAATGTTGATTGATGTCACATGAATTAGTAAACTTTTAAAAATATAAATTTGTTTGTAAGTTCGATTTCCTAGCACTCTAAATACCGGTTTCTTTTACTTTTTTTATTATTTGATAGTTACTAATGTTCACTAATCACTACTAGACAAGTTAATAGAAGAATAAGTAATGATACATAAGATTAATAGACAGACTTACAAATATATAAAAATCTGATGTCACATGATATGATCAAAATAAGATTTATGCATAGTATTGTTTTTTAATAGTATAACCTAACTATTAATGTGATTATGTGTCAGATTTCTAAAATTATTTTTTAATTATCTCATAAGACGCATTTATTCATAACTATCTCTAGAATAATAGAATAATAGTTTTACCTAATCATTTTCTTGTACTATTTTGCAAGAATATGGTTTGTATATATTAACTTGATATCTTTACTCCCTAATAAAGCAAATTACCCCCCCCCTCCCCTCTTATTAAATATTTCTGTCTTTGATATACCTTATTTGCCCTTGGACTTTTTTGGTTTTTTTCTTTACGTAACTACCCAAAAACCCTAATAAAGCAGACCGCATTCCCCACTACTACCAACGCATTGTGCGGGTACCATGCTTGTACCATATAATTCCACTCATGATTTACATGTCATTGGGTATATGTGACGTAGAGCTTGAAAATAGATCTCATAAAAAATATTTAACCCAAAAAGGTTGAAGAGCTCTAGAAACATATTAGCTCTTAAACCAAAAGCTTTTTAAAATAACTTTTAAAACTAGATATAAGTATTTAAATTAAGTAAATTACCAAAATACTTATTATATAATTATACTTAATATTTAAATTTTTATTTACTTGACATTTTATGTTATTTTATATAACTAGGTAATCAACCCGCATATTATGCGGGTAGCTGAATAGAATTTGGTGTTAAAAATATAGTATATTTAAGAGTCATAATATATAAATCACATTTGTTATATTAAAAATCTAATGATAAATTGATTATTCAATTCTCATACTTCTAGCTCCAAAATAGTATTACAATAATAAATTTTAATCTACAAATTTATTGATTTCAATATCAACCCTTTTGATAACACTTAACATTTTACTTAAGTTACAATGAAATCAAAAGTAAAGTTATATAATTTAGAAAAGATACTCTGAAAAATTTAATTAATCATACGGGTTTTGATTTTTAGTTTCTATTTCTTCTAAATAAATAAGTAAAATAAATTTTTTTCATATATATCTACTAAAATTATGTTAAAATCATTATATCTTGAAATAAGTATGAAATTGTTTTGTTTTGTCTATTTTTTTTAGATGATGTCATAAAAAAATTAAGATAATATATTAACATGTTATGGAAATTTCTTTTAAAAGAACATGACATCATTACAAATTTCTTTTATTAATATAAAAGATTAAACTTTACTTCCAACCACTTTGTTAAGCACTTTCATAAAAACAAAACCTTCATCTACATGCTCTAAAGCAAAAGTTTCAACTCTAAGTTCCATCAGCTGCAACTAATGTCATACCCGTAATAGTTTCATGTTACTATATGTATGAATGACATTATGTCATGTAGATTAAGTAAATAGAAGTCGATCGATGTGTTTAATACTCAAAAATCAAAGATATCGTTGTCTTTATAAAACTAAATTAACTATGAAAACAAATTGAATAGATACAAAAGTAGTTGATGATGTATCAAATAAAATAAAATCAAGGAATATAATGTTGCGGTAATTTCATGTGCTTACGACATGCGTGTCTTAAGGCGGGACCGTCGAATAGAAATTTGGATAATGCGTTGCACACTCGAATCTCCAAAAAAGATAGGAATACAAATTCTTAAAATTCAACATCAACCGAAGATATATAACTATTAAGGGCGCGTTTAGATGTGTGAATTGGAAACACTATTGAGAGAATCTAAATCAAAAAAAGACTCACTTTCTCGTATCCATCGTCAATGAAAGTGTTAGAGCCAGAGGATTAAATATTGATAGTGACAAAATATGTATGGGTCGCTGATCTTATTTATCTTTGAAGTTAGGGAAGTGAATGGGCCGGGGAACAAGCATAAATGATGGGTCAATTCTAAATCCAAGTCTGACAAACATTTGAGCCACCGGTTGCTATTTGATGCACACACGATATAGATGCTTTCCCTATATTGCTGCCTAACTCTTGTCCATGTATCATGATGCCCCATTTCCATATGTCAAATTCAATCAATTTATGTGCCAAGATTTGTCAACTCAACTTTATCAAGATTTTATTGTTATATGAACTATAAAGAGAGAAAGAAAAAAAAAAAGCTAACACAATATGTTTGAACCATTAAGTTTTTAAAAAAAATAAGTATAACTTAAAGAACCAAATCACCTCAAACTAATTGGTTGATGAGACTTTGGTATATGAATTATTTTCCAGTTAATTATTGTTCTTGCCTGAAGTAATTAATTATAGAAGAAAAAACTTAAAGCTAATAGGCTATGTTTGTCACAAGCTTTTTAAGAGCTTTTTAGGAGCTTTATCTTTTCATTTTAAACTAAAAGCTCCTAAAATAGTAAAAGCTTTGTTTGGATGCAATTAGCTTTAACTTTTATTTGAAAGAAAAAGCTCCAAAATGAAACGTTAGTTGATGAAGTAACGTTTTAGGAGCTTTAGTTTTTCGCTGAAGCTTTACTCTTTAAAAGTTACACAAATTCATTTTAAAGTTGCAACAACAACTATCATGTCAAACACTTTTGAAAATTAAGAGCTACAACTTACAGCTCCAAATAAAAGTTACAGCTTATAGCTTCAGATACAAGCTACAGCTACCAGCTACAACTAATTTTGCCAAACATATCCATAATGCTACTCGGATATTTTTGGATTTTAACCGAATCACAACCTAAAACATGAGAGTTGGTCCAATAGTATAACTAAACGTGAAGGTAAAAAAGAAGCAAATAGCAATCTATATGTTGCGCAACACATGAGCAAATCACATGGTGTAAGTTGCTATATGGTTGCTTATTTAGTTTAATGAGATTTCCTAAATAATGTTAGGACATTACTTATCGTGCATTTAATGAAATCTGATTTTTTTTAAATATAAAAATATGCATTTATCATTCGTATAAAAATAGAAATTATTAAATTCAAATAATAAGCATCAAATGTATAGTGTGATTATTTATAAAATAAAAACTTCATTAAATGTTTGATAATTAGTGCTTCAGTCTTCAGAAGTATTATTTATCAAATCCCTTAATTTAAATCCGAAAAGAGCTAGTTAACAGTTGATTGAGATATTAGTTATGTTGTTTTCATCCAAGTTTTACTAAAAGATAAATTAGTTCGACTTTGATTACTAAAAGATATTAGTTAAGTCTTTTTTCTTGATATGCCAGCTATTCTATTCATGATTTGCGTTTTTAGGAGATGCTACAAAATATGAGCCGTTACAAAAGATTTCAATCGTGGTTGTGTACTCGTTATGTATCAACTTTTAGGTTTTAACTTTCATTTGTTATAACGGTTAACCTTTTGGGATTTTGTAGAAACTTTATAACAATTTCAGCTAAAGCAAGCAGGACAACTATACATACAAAAAAAAAAACATATCAATAACTTTGCATGGAAAATGAATAGTCATAAAAGACGAGTACTAGTGGATATATATATATATGATCTTAGTAACAAAGCAAAGTTATTTCTGATGATGAGCCCAAAAGGATAAGGGCACATAACTTTTTATGAATCTTTTACATATTTCCAGTAAGTTACACCTCGTTGCGAGATCTCAACCACAACTTTCCCCGTGGTCCTAAAATCGACGTGTTTTTAGATTTGCTGATGTAATAGGCCATGGTTATCGCTTTAAACTCATGATGGTAGAGCTCACAATTGACCTATAATGATGATGATATTTTGGCATATTCATCTTGTATATATTCTTCTTTAATGGTCCCGAATGAGTAGAGCTTAGTAGACTTGCAATAACTTTAATTCTTTATAAATAGGTACATTACGTGACGGCTCAAGGTTTTTGATATCCTTAAACGACTTAAGGTTTTCAATGTCCTTAAACGAGATCAACTTTTGGGGCCTAATTCATTAACATACTAATTTTAAAATTAAAAAAAAAAAAACTCAACTTATGTTGTTGACCTAATAGTAAATATATATATATATAGGTTAGATGTAAAAACTATTAAGGATGTTATAATTGCAATGAAAATTATATAATGACTTAAGTCAAAGTTCAAACACTGAGCCTATTATACAAAAAAATAAATAAATAAGGTCTTAGATTTTTGGAGGCATAACTTGATTGCTTAGCCCTAATTATAATAGAGCCGACTATGAATGGGTAGACGGATAAATTACGTTACGTTATTTGTTCAGGCTATTCAAAGATTGCGATGTTTTTGACTCATCAGACGTAAGATATTGACATGTTAATAATGAGTGTGCAACACAAGATCGAACTAAATATTTGTTACTTAATTTGTTTAAATTCAAATATCAATAATTATTAGTGAAACAAATAATGATGGAATGGTAGTGTTTTATACTTTTATTGTGACAGATTGCCGCCCAGTCCCTACGCCACTTTGGACTTAACATTATCTTACATCCTATTTGATTACTACCTTCCTTCTTTATCTTATATTAAATCAAACTTCTTGTCATCTTTTCAAGATTGGTACCATTTGAATACGTATATATGTACGTGTACGTGATCCTTGAATTTCTATAAGAAATGTAATATAATAGGTGCGTCAGTAATTATTCATAATTATTCTAACAAGAAAAGTATAAGTTACGGATAGTAATTAATTAAGTTATATGTTACGTAGAGAAGGAATTGAAGACATGTATATATTGATGTATTTGTGCATCTAGGGCCCCCTCATTAGATGTGTATTTTGGTTTAATATCTGTACTAGTCGACATTATAATAGAAAAACGTTGAAAACAACATTAAACTTAATTTACCTTCTAGAGAAGAAAAACTATATTTGTACTACAAAGTAAGCTTTCAGGGAAGGTTCATTCAATTCTACATCACAATAATTTAATAACAGAAAATTTGATTTTGATTTCGAGGAAAATTCAAGTCTAATAACTTTTCAAAAAATTGTATTTGACATTGAACACGTACAGAAAGAACATTTAATTCGATGCACATAAAGAAGAAAAAAGTGGCTCAACATGTCTTTGGTCCTCACTATTTATACCCATTTGGTCCAACTTTGGAAAGATGTAATAAAGTTCGTTTGGTTTTTAGTTATGATTCAAGATATATGAAATAATATAGGAATTTGTTAACATTGCGTATAAGTCTTTAATCTTCATATTTATATTAAGTGGTTCTCTATATATAACTGTTTCAAAAAATAAAAATTATTCTCACTAGCACAAACATTCAAATACAAACTTACAATAGATAAAATTTACACCAAATCACCAATCATTCTAATTAGTCGAACATTGATTAGATCTACTTCAAAACGTATAGACAAATAATAAACTAAATAAGTAAGTATGTCACTAAAATATTACACTGAATTAACACAACTAAAGTTTGACCAATTAGTTAACATAAATAATCCATGAATTAATTGGGAAAAAGAAAGAAAACTGAAAAGATGAAAAATATATATTGGTGGTAGCAACGAGACACTATCACTCTTTTCCCACCACCCTACGGAGATTGTGACCCATCCACCCACACCTCCTCCTTTTTATCATTAAATTTCAGCGCACCTCCCTCTACACAGTTCTCAATTAATCCCACTTTCATTATCTTTGACCAAAAGCCAGCCAATTTTTTTAATTACCATTATTATTACTGTATCTAAATGTAACATGACGATGTACACTAATTATTCATGACTGGTCTTTACTGCTTAACTAACACATAAATGAATAGCGTGACGCTAGAAAAAGAAACGTACTTCTTTTTTTTTTCAAAAAAAAAAATCAAATCAACAATTTTATTAATGATGGGAAGAATAGCGAGAAGCTAGATTACAAGCAAGAGAAAGCTGAACTTGGAGTTACATATGATAAAAGAAACGTAGTTAGTAATGGATATGATCTAAAGTAACTAATATTAATTGTATATAACAAGGTGTAACGTACATATTATATTTGCTTAAAGTAAATTATACTAGCGGTAGAAATAGTATAGACATGAAAAAAAAACTTGTAGCAATAACAATACGTACAATTGAATTCGTTTTCTATCGGGTGACTAATTGCCCTACAATAATTTCAATTTGTCGTTAAAAAAAATGATAAGTGCGCCGGAATGTAGTTAATTAATCTCAAAAAGTTATTACGTGCACGAACTCTAGCTTTGTTTTATTGTATTCAAGAAATTTATTCAAGAGTCCCATAGTAAACAAAAGTTACCGGGTAAAAATTTAGCCGGTCACCACTTTCACGTTGACTGCTTACGTGGCATGCACACAATAATTGTTTGGGATTAGTTTATGCACACAATAAAAATAGGAAACTGATGCTCATAAGTAGGAAACCGGTTCCATGCTTACTTTAACCATCTTGTCAAATTTCCTGAATACATAAAACAAATCTAAAGTTCGTGCACACAATAACTTTTTGGGATTAGTTAACTGCATTCCGGCGCACTTATCCCTTAAAAAAACATATATTGACTATTAAAGCGTAGGGAAGGTTTTTTTCTTTAGTAATTAACTAGATTTTAAACCCGTGTCCAACACTAAACTCGTGGTTTACAATATTATCAATATTAGATTTTCATACATTTAAGTCATAAAAGCTTATAATTTTGAAGATATAAAATTTTAAGTGTTACACTTTTCAAGTTGTAGTACAATAACTATATATATTCGTCACTGTCATTATTAGCTGAGACATATTGATGAAATTGTTTGTCGTATTCATTCCACAAGGCACATGTTATAAGAATTTATCTATTATATAACTTTTTGAAACCAGTTGTACTCGTAATGTAATTTTATTAGGAAAAATAATTAAGAATTAAAATATAAACATACTTTTGATCATGTATTTGACATTCAAGTATATGTAATGTGATCATGATGCAGATCCATAACACGCATAGGTTTGTTTTCAATCACATGTCCTATGATAATTATATAACAATTAAGATTGTTTTCATACTCTTTGATAACAATTAGGTTTCTTGATTTGAGTGTCAATTTTAACTTTAAACATTAATACGCAAACCTAATATACAAAAAAAGAAAAATTATGTACCTTTTTTATTTGAGAGATATAATGAATCTTCAATATAGTTCATATTAACTTTTTTAACTAATTAAATGATTGTAAATCTTTAAAAAATACCTCAAGTTGATGTTTAAAAGTAAATATAAATTAAGTATTCAGGGTTAAAAAGTGTAAATTATTGATAGAAAACAAAAAAATGTGTAAATTAATGAGATTTTTTCTACAAAATAATATAAATACTAATATAATATTATATTTGGATAATAATTATTAAGATTTTTAATTTATAGTTAATCTAAATGATGACATAAGCGAAAGTCAATTTGATGAAATTGAACGATTTGATGAAATTGAACGATTTGATTGGTTAATAAGTCATTAGTTGAACTGTCTTATAGTATATATTAAGATTAAGATTAAGATTAAGATGTTTAATTAACTTACGAATGGAAAGGATACGGGAGAAAGTTTCCTTCATAATCACCTCAAATATGAAAGGAAAAAAATTTGAAGCAAAAACAACTACAATTTTCTCTTCTTATCCTTTCCACTCATTTCTTTTTCACTTTTAAAAAATTCTTAAGAATGGATTTACTGATTTTCACACTTAAGTAAATTAAACAAAACATATCGAGTGTATTAAGTGTTTGAATGCATAAATAATGTATATATGTATTAAGTAAAATATAGTTTATTAATAATTATTTTTATTTATTAAGTCCCAAAAAATAAAAATGAAATTTGACTTAATATTAAGTTTGTTAAATATAAAAAAAACATCTAAATCTTTTTTTCTAATTCGTCCTTAAGTATTAGCTCAATGGTTGAGATACCATCCCCTTATGTATGAGGTATTGAGTTCAAGCCTTAGGGAGGACATAAGGAAGTTCCTTTATGAAGGTTTGGCTTGGGTATACCCATGTTCAGATATGAGGGGGCAGAGTTTACCCATATTGATTGTCGTGCCTTCGAGCGGATTAATAAGGGGTTTTCACCATCAGGTATTTGAAATAGATATTTCCTACTTCGAGGGAGCTCTGTAGCGCGGATACGGTTAAGACAACGTATGCTTGACCTTTCGCTGTCAAATCACGACACGAAATTTTCAGCGAAATTCACCTTTAAAACAAATAATCTTTTTCTATTCTCTATTTGAAAATCAAAGACTTATAGATTTAACCGATTAATTTACATTATTGTTCCAAATAAAACTTCAATTCACAATCAAACCGATTAAACAACCGACCCACTTCAATATTAAATCTTTCTTTTGGTCCATCATTGCCGATACGTATATAAAAGGAATTAAAAAGAAAGAAAAATGGGTGTAAACAGGTAGAAATTAACCTCGTGGAAAGAGACACATATTATGCAAATGGGGCCAGGGCTTAAAGAAATGGAGCAAAAGCCCAAATCAAAAACCTGTGCCATACGAGACAATCAACGGTCCCATCTGACTAAATTAACGTGGCAGATAGACTAGTCATGATCATCATTCCTTATAAATAGAGTCAATTCAAAAAACAAATAACACCAAAAAAGCCTCTACTATGGACCAACTTTCACTATTGCTTTAAATCTGTGTGTTTGTGTTTGTGTTTGTACTAGTACTAGTATTGGTATAACAGTCATATCACACAATCAGCAGGCAGGCCCCTTTTTCATTACCCAACCACCCACTCACCTATACATTCACCCACACCTATATCTAACACATTCATGTGCTTGCTTTTACTTTCATTTCCATTTTATGCTCCATATATATGTATATTTGGTTTCATCATTTAGCTAGTTACCTTTATTCACATTCTAGTGTATAGAGATATTATTTCAAAAGTTTGTGCTTCATTCTAGCTTTATTTACTATAAAAAAAATGATGATTGACAAATATGATTCCGGAATTATGACGCCCGCTATCAAGACTGATAGCGGACTTACATCTGTAATTCCGGTTTCAAGGAAACTTCCATCATCGTCTCTCAATCAACCGATAATTAATTTGAACCAACATCTTCTTGGTTCTTTCATGTTTCTCAATCAAGATATCTCATCACAAATGTATCAACAACAATTGGAGATTGATCAATTCATCACTCATCATGTAAGATCACATTTATTTATCATTCATCTTATAATAAATACTCTTCTGTCACAAAATAAATGTCCACTTCATAATCAGCATATCTAGAAACGTGGCAATACCATGATTTTATTTTATTTTTTCCCCAAGAAACCAAAATAGTAACTTTTTTTTGGATAATGATTTGTGGTTTCTGAAAATTGCAGACGGAAAATGCGAGGAGACAAATTGAAGAAATGCGAAAAAGAAACTCAAAAAGATTGATAGAAGCAGCACAACAAGGAATAATGAAGAGACTAAAAACAAAAGAAGAAGAAATAACAAAAATGGGACAATTGAATCATTCACTACAAGAAAAAGTCAAAACGTTAACACTAGAAAATCAAATATGGATGGAATTAGCTCAAACAAACGAGGCAACAGCAAACACGTTACGAAATAATCTACAACAAGTCCTAAACCAACTTCAACTACAACAAGATCAACAACACGACACAACAAATATAAATAATGTTGATGACACGCAATCATCATGCTACGGAAGCAATTACGAAAATAATAAAAGGTGGTTGTGTTGGAAATGTAGAAAGAAAGAGGCATGTGTATTGTTACTGCCTTGCAGGCATTTATGTGTATGTAACGTATGTGATGATTCTGGGGGTATCAGTATTTGCCCAGTCTGTAAGTCTACAAAATCTGCCGGGGTTCATGTTAACATGACCACGACTTAATTTATTTATTGACACATCATTTATTTATTTTTTACTTTTAATAACATAGAGAATTATGATTTCTGTTTATTTTTATTTTATTCTTTTCTCGGAAAAGCATTTGTTTATTTGATTGTCAGTTTGTGCAGTGGAGTGTTGTTTGGTTTCAGGTCAGGTTAAAAAACAAATAAAGTATGATTTTATAGGAGGAAAAAAGAGGATCGAGATGGCGTTGGGTAAACGCCTAAAAACTGAGCAAAGAAAATGACAGCCACTAATATAAACGTTGATATAACTTGATATAATTTATGCAAAACGTTGATACTAATTATAATTTTATATGTTGCATGGTATATATTATACTAGTACGTTAATCGCGCAATGCGTCGATTGTCGTAGCGGCGATGATGTTGTGGTGGGGTGACTGTTGGTGGTAGATTAGGCATCGAGTAGTGCAGATAATTGATGTAAAAAGTTAATAAAAATATTTTAAAAGATACGATTGAAAGTGTAATCTAATCATTACTGTTAAAGTGGGTAGTGTAGTTAAAAATATTTTAAAAGATGCTAAGTGAAAAATATTACTTATTTTTCAATACTTTCAAAAATAAAGTGTTATTCTTTTTATAATAAAGTATAAATTATTCTTATTTTTTGACCGATTATAAAATTTTGATAAAATAACTTGCTAGTATAAAAAGTTAACCGGTACAAAGTGAATACATATTTCGATTCAAAGTAGAAAAAAAGAATTCAAACATGGCTAATTGGCTATAACAAAAAAAAACATTAACACGTAAATTGACGACTACTACTATAGATAAAAAGGAGATCATAATGAAACGCAACCAAAATGACCTTCCATGGGCTAACGTGAACATATGTTGCATCATGCCATAAGTACAGAGGGACGTAGCTGACATTCAAATTCTTCAAAATTAATTGTTGCTCGTCTCTTTAAAGCATTGTGTAGATGAGTATTTTCTTTCTCGGTAGCAGATGTTCTCCAAATTTTAAGATCGATGAGGAGATATTCGTTCTAGTTATGTAATATTTTAAATATCCGATGGAAGAAAGTCCTCTATTAGTCTGTCCGAAGACATGGGAATTAATAGAATTAAAACCTGTCCCCTCATATTCAAACTTGGGTAAACTCAGACGAAACTCTCATCGAGGAACTCCCTATATCTCATATGATGAGAGGTAAATCACGAAATACTTGTACTTCATTAACATTTACTTATATGAATTATGATACGTGATCAACTGATTATCACCACTAGGATATATCATTAGAACGTGTTACATGTAGGTTATAATTACATTTCTAGTTTCAAAACATATAAACAACTCTCATCGGCTAATTATAACTTACACATCCAAAAGAGTGATTGGACGTACACCAGTACTATAAGTCATACATATATAAAGTACATAACTTTATAAAAAAAAAAAATATAGGTCACGAGGGATGTCTTCATGACTTTATACTAAAGGGAATTAAAGAGGGGGCCTTCGAAATTGCAAAGTGTCGAGATATGGCAGCGTATTTTGCGCCATCATTGCGTATCCAACACGAAGTCTAAACTGTCGGTCTCTCTTTTTAATGACCATTTTCATAGGAGCAAATAATATATAGGGGGGAACAGAGTGCACGTTAATTAAGTGGGGTTCATTATATTATTATTTGTATAATTGTATTACTATATGACTATATATCTTTATTTGATTGGATGTATTATGTATCTATATGTGTAAACAAAGATTAAGAAGATAGTGTTAAACAAGTAGTAATAATAGATTGAGGGCCCTAAAAAGCATTTACTTCTATGTTTTGGAAAGATGAAATCTTTATATGAGTTGGCAATGGAAAAGAAAGCTTTATTAGCCAAATTTACATTGGTTCAATGCATGTGCTATATGGATTATCTTTGGTTTTATGTGGTCAGAGGCACGCATGCTTCACAATGCAAAGATGAAGTAAAAATAATAGTAGATGGTTTGGGTTGTTGTTACGTCTTGATATCAACTTTCTTGGAAATTGCCACTTAGTACTATGGCATTTTATTTAATTTTGTTTTTTTGTTATTTACACTTATTATATTGATAATGCTATTACCAATAAGTTGGTAACAATATGGTTAAATATTTGTTATTGCATCCCGCCAGAATCCTAGCTGAATTTCTGAGCCATTCCATTGTTGGGTCAAAGGTTAATTTTGAGAGATATTTTTTTTAAAAAAATTGGTGTTAAATTATTTTTGTGTGTTATTCTTTCATGTTATGTTTCTCTGTATCATTCCACTTTCATCGGATGTCCCGAAAGAACTATGGTAGACTATTATACTGATTTTGACAATTCACTTATGTATGTAAAACTTCTTTTATAAGATAATCATTAAAAGGGTTTTAATTTTGAACTTTTTTAAATAAACATTTTGGAAGTGAAAACCCGATTAAACAACATGGATATCTCAATTTAAAACTTGAATTTGCTAAATAAATATATGACCGTAGCTGAAAAAGTACGTTTGAGGTCTTTAAGATTTGGGCTGGTATAAACTTTGACCTCTTAGCATTTACGATCACTAAACCAATTATCATCATAAAGTTAGATACTAGATAAGAAAAATGTGATATTGAGCTAACAAATTAGACGACTAAGAATTTGCACTGATTGGTTATTAAGCTATATATGGATATAATGATTTGAGCTAATTATGATATAGATAAGAATTGCTAATCTTTTTTCCCTTTTTAAAAATGAAATTTTTTAAACCAAATATGTAATCTTTGACTACTGAATTACAAAGCGAAACTTTCAGATTATTAATCATGGTACTTGTGCAATGCGACGTTGGTGGCCGTGAGGGCGGTCTAATGGTACTGTAGATGGGTGATAATGACAGCGACTATTGATGCCTTGGCGGTGGCGATGTCGAGTAGTTATATAGGTTGATGTAAATGTGACTAATGTAACTAAAAATGTTTTACATAAGAACTCATTGTGTAAATTAATTTATTAAGGATAAAATAGTTATTTTACAAACTGTTTTTCTATAATAGTATAGAATGTATAATTTGTATATATAGTATTATAGAAGAATTACTTTATTACTGTGAACATTTAATTGAAATGGTGCTTCTGATCTTCGTTTGAATATATTAATGAAAAGCGGATATTGTAACTACAATTCACAATAAATATATATAGTTTAGCATGTTAAAAGCAGTTGTAATAGAAGTATCAAAGTAATAAAACTATATTGCAGAGGTGATGAAAGTGAGAAAATGATGGACACGCATTCAGTACATTATTGTATAGTCACGAGACGAGCACTTGGAAATATCAGATGTTGTCTTTTAAATTGTGACGAAAATGATAATGCGATCTGATTTATTATTATCACCATATGGATTATCTTTTGATTGTATAACCTAGCTAGAAAAAAAAAACATAACGTCTGAATGTAAAGATAACATTGGATACGTGCATACCAGATGTAATTATTATTACATTTAATCATCGATATCTATTAGTTAACTATTTTTTTTTTTACACATACTCCATAATACAACATTACTAAAATTTAAACCCTGGTCATTTTTAGCCTCTATCAGAGGGGAGGGAAGGAGGGAGGTAGATGGGAGGGAGCTCGGGAGATGAGAGGAGGTTCGGCCGCCACTCAAGGGAGATGAGAGGAGAAGGTTGAGAGCTCTCCAGTGGATGAGAGGAAGATGGGAGAGAAAGGTCGAGGAAGATGAAAATTTCAAAGGGGAGAGTTAAGTGAGATGGAGAAAAACTTGAGGGGGATGAAAGAAAAAAGGTTAAAAGTGATGGCTGCTATTAAAAAGATTTTGAAAAAAAAATAAGTTAAAAGGTTGAAATGAGATAAAATATTTTGATTCGATAAACTAAGAGAAATAAAGAGATGAAGATAGATCACTCTTTTCCCTTCACCATGCCTAAATGATGATCATAACAATTAGTCAATTGCTTAGTGTATTTGATATTGGTTGTCCCAAATATTATTTAATTCTTACCACATTTCTTTCTTTCTATTTCTCATTAGCGTTTATAATTTAGGGTTTTGCTAAACAAAGCCTTAGGGACTCTCGTTAAGATGCATTAATTAGTTGTACACTTACATAAAAATCTAGGGCCCGACGTTTAATATAAAGTTGTATAACCTTTTTATGTGCGTTGAGTGAATCCCTAGGGGCTTTTTTTAGCATTTTCCTAAAATTTATTTGTATAAAATTCAAAATTTGGACACTTAAGTTTTAGCAATGTGATTGATGACAATGGTTGGTTTGGTTGGACAATGCGAAGATTGGTAGATTGTGTATTCTCCCATTAACCACAATTGTTAGGTGAGAGGGGACGAGATGCATTCCAAAATAGTACTCAAAATTTGGATGATCCACCTAACAATATAACCACTGGCCAATATCAAAAACAAAGCAACATCTACCCAACAATTCAATATCGTGTGATTCAATGTTAGCAAGTATTTTAGACGAACACTATTTATCATACTTAACGTGATAAACTTTACATGGTGAAGGATGTAGCTCATAAACACGTTTTTAATTACATTTCAAATCGGTGTATCCATCTTAAGATTATAAAACGATATATGACCCTTGTTTTAATGGACAAAACTGTGAGTCTCTAAATCTTGAGCAACTACTCTGAAAAAATTCGTTGAGTTACAATATAGTCTCAAACACACAGCCCCTGAGGATGGACGAAGCTACTATGGGGGCAGTGGGGTCAACTGCCCTCACTCCAAATTTGATACAATGCAAATTTTCAAAATTTAAATGGTATATTTGTAACTCTTTTTTAAAAATAAGAAAAAATAAATAAGAAGTACATACAAATGTTATCTCCGTTGTTATAAGTTTATACTTTGAGATAGATCTCTCAATTAGTAAAATATTTAACTTGAGTTGTTTTGATATTTAATAGATAGAATGAAAAAGTTAAAGAAAAAGATTCATTTGTTTAGTTATGTAAATGTGTAGTACACTAATAATGTAGTTGTTTGTGGAAGAATTATTTTCTTTCAAAATATTACATATGTTTATCACAAACAAGTAATTATAATAGTCATAATATTTATGTAGGAAAGATATACATACAAGCTAATTATTAAATAATAAATACTCGTATATTTTACAGGTTTGCATTATTTACATTTTCATTTATTAAAACCTTGTCTGACACGTGTGGTCTTTATTTTTTCAAAATAAACTCGTATTTTTGAATATGAGTGTTACAATCGTTGTGTGATAAAATTCTTTTGAGGGTTCATTTTATATTCTCGAGCTAGGGTCTTTTTTTTTATATTTTCGGAAACGACTCTTATAAGTATAACAAACAATTTTTAAAATTGTTCCCTCGCAAAAAAGTTTCTGGCTCCCTATCTGTCCCTAAGTGAAGTGGTAACAAAAAAACCTCTCTTAATCAACAAAGCAATGACCCATTAAAATATAATTAGTGTAAAAAGTAGTAAAGAAGTCAGGATTCGACCCTAATAACTATTCGCCGATTGAGAAAAGATATAAAGAAAAAATCAACACAAGTTGTAAATAACTTGATAGGTCGAGTTGAAAGAATTTAAACTCTTAAATTAAAAATGAACGATTAGGATATATGTTTTTTGAGTATTTACTCTTGATTTTAATCCACGGGTTAAAATTATTTCGAGATAATTTTTATTGAATAACATCTCAAAACCAAAATTAATTAGTTATTTTAAGTGAGATGAGAAGGTAAAAAGAAAAACATTCTTTGAAAAAGCCTTACTACTGCATGTTAGATGATGTAAGAATAACATATAATGACATTATCTTGATATGTTACTGCGTTATTGCTAAGCTCATCATAGAATAATATATATAAAGGCGTGCATAGTGAATTTCGAAGATAATTAATTTTAGTCTCGGGAAAAAACTAGGGATGAAATTCAAAATGAGGAGATAACACATATATAAAGAAGTATATATATATATATATATATATTAAGTAATTGGTTCAATCGAGTTCAGAAACAATGTAGTAGTGGTAAGATTGAGAAACATAATCGTAAGCATCCACTTTACTAAAGTTTAATTAACATATGAAACTTAGTCGTGAGTAGATGACATGATCATTTTTCACCATCCACACCAATCCCATTGACATCACAAAATTCCAATGTGACTCGCACGTTTTTCTCTAGCTACACAAATTAACTCTTCATATTTATCTACATATGTATGTGAAATCAATGTTTTAAAAACCGGTATTTTAGTTATATCGGCGTGGAAAAATTTTCCGGTATTAACAGTATTATCGGTAATACCGGAAATACCGACCGGTACGACTATTTTTAATTTATTATATTTTTTGTGTAAAAATCTTACAAAACTTATTACAATTTAACAAAAATAGTCAAAATGCAATTATAATTATTCAAAAATAATACCAAATATGTATTTCATAACAAAATATAGGTTTTAAAGTTCACAAGTAACAAAAAAAATAACATTAAAGTATCATAAAAATAATTTTTTTTAAAAATCAAAATTTATTTTTTGAAAATACCGGAAATACCGGTATGGTAATAACGGAAAATACCGGGAATACCGGAAATACCAGCCGGTATTAAATAGTGAAAATACCGGAAAAATACCGGACTTAAAATACCGGCGTGGTCTCCGATACCGGTAATACCGGCCGGTATTTACCGTATTTGTGAAAAAATTGTTATTCTTTCTACCGAAATTATGTATGCTAGCTTTGTTCACTATGATACCTATGCTATAACGATGACATATCAACCATTTACAAATAAATTCAAAACTTCTTACCAGTATGAATTGTTTTGCAAGCCTAAAGGCATGTATGCAATGGCCTTTCAAATCAATGTAGTAATCTGTCACCATATAACGTTACCTCGATCCATTTCCTTCAAGCCAAGCAAAACTTTCGTTTTCATAACTGACTTCTCACTTCCCGTTGTTTATTAAGCAAATATATACATACATCGTTTCTAGCTACCTAAACATACGGCCGGATAACCGGATAAGCTTTAAACCTACTAAGCGTGATGGAACGCTTTCACCTCGTAAGTCTTTCAACACGAAAATGACGGTTTTTTAATATTAATACATGCATCTCCTATCTATTCACATTATCAATTTTGATATCTTTCATCAACACACAGGCTTGTAATCCACTTTAATTAACTTGGTAGGTATGTTTATTAAAACTATATTTTCTTCATGAACGTTTTATATATAATCTAGGTAAACATGGACAAACCGGACCGGAACTTTTTGCCATAATCTTCCATCAACATCCTTAAGCTCTAAAAGAGTATAAATATTCTTAATCAGTATAATAAAACTTCTTCAAAGAGTAATAGTCCACTACACTAGCTAGTTTGGTGATGTTCAACTTTCGACTTATTAAGCTTAGTGGTGATATGACTTATTTGATTGCTTTTGTCACAAATGTGAGTGTTTCTTTACTATATAATCATTTAGCCCGCACCTTATTGGCTTAGCATGCATCAAAACATGTGTCTTCCACATTCTTAAATTTTCCACCCCAAAAAAAAAGACTATTATGATACACAAATGCTGTGCCACGACCAACAGTATTGGCAAATTGATTCACGATATTTTTACAATAGTGTCACAAAAAAGGTGATAATTAATTTAGGGAATTAACTTTAGGGAAGATACGAAAATAGTGTATTTTGATATGAAAGAGATGGATGCATATATTTGATGGACCAAGTTCATCATCAATTCAATAGCAAATCACTTTTATGGCAGGCTAGCTATGTTGTCAAGTCGTCCATCCATTTTATATAATCCCCCACTGTCCCATTCCTATTCTTATTCCTATTCCAATAATCCAACTCTCATATATAATTTGGAATTGGAATAAAAGAATGCTCCTCTTTTCTAGTCAAACGGCATTATGACATTGAATCCCTTCCCTCACTTATTAATCTTCTCATTATGTGTGAATAAAACTTTTTTTAGTGTTTTCCATACTATCTCGCATAAACCATGCTCTTGGTATCAAAATATACTTTTTCTAAAAATTATTTGATTTAATTGACAATTCTTAATCAGTCAACATGAGCACCTTTGTGAATACACATATATTCTATCAAATCTTGACAATTATTTATCGTTGCAATTTCAATCTTTCCTTCAATAGTATAATAAGATTCCTCAAAAATCTCGGTAAACCCTAGTGTAAGGAATAAATTTGGCTTTATGTGAGTGGTGGGTCTAAGAGTGATTATTATTGAGATTAAAAAACGAAAGATTGGTTTTTAATGTTTCAAAAGACTCCAACTTGCAAATTGGGCAGTCAGGGCCCAGGAGACACGCGTTATAAATTATTTGTAATCCTGAACATAAATAAACAAAAGAAATAATTCAATCCCATGTCCATGTGCTCATTATTCTATCTTTCGTACTCCAATCTTGTTGATTCCTCTACATACCTTTCATCTACCCAACGATTCTATAAGACGCAAGACAATGTGACACGTCAGTTTGGCCGTCGGTCAAGCATCTAAAACAATGTCATCAACACCGAGATTAAAATCCTTTAAATAGAACACAACTTGGCTAATAAAACTGGATAATTTTGACTCGTTAATTAAAATCGAGGTTCAAAATTTAATATTGATTATTAAATCTTAACTTGTGATTTTAAACCAAATGTTAAGATCTTTCTAATTCTACTGACAAAGTTGTTTCCGACTTTGGGGGATATATAATCTCTTCTTTTATTTTATTTTGGAACAACAGGATTATATTAATAAAATTTCTTACGACAAAGAGCTGAAAGGAAAAATTAAAGTTACATCAAGTATGACGGGCTAATTTGTCATAAGGACCAATCTAATGTTTCCTTATTGTTACGACAATTAATCCATAAAAAAGGCGGAGAAACTATAAAGTTAAAAACATCGACACTTGAGGTAGAGCTCCCGTTAAAAGACAACATTATTATTATTATTTATATATATATCATCTAAAAAAACCCTCACATATTCTCAACCCTAAGAAAAACCTTACAGAAGCAACGATCGACTACCAAAAAGGTTTTTTAATTTATTTACTTTGTTTATATTTAATCATTATTATTTTGATAATGTCGTCCAATTTAATAATATATAAGAGGAGGTTGGAGGCACACTTGACATCTCTTAAAGCTCTTTTTAAGCTTAAAGATCTTTTCTAATAATTACTCTAAAGCTCTTTTTTTTCTACATTTTATATATTTTTTATTTGTTAATTAAATAAATAATTATATTTAAAACTCTATTATAAATCTTTTTTTCTAATCAAAACAAATCCTTTTAGATTTTAAAAATGTATAATATTCTTAAAGCTTCCCAATAAATTATTATATATACAAATTAAATTTTTATTAATTATTCTCATTTATATTATTTTTTTTCTTCCTATCTTTAATAAACAAATTAATTTAAATAAATTTCTCAACAAAAGAATCATACGGTATTTTTTATATCATTTTAATTTTATTTTTGGTATTTTGTTTGTGTTTTTTATTATTTTATATTTGTTATGTTATTGTTATTTTTTATTTTTTTAATTTAGTTTGTTGTCAATTATAAGTTGATTATGACTTGTTCTTCTATTGCAAAATGGTTTATTATTTTAAATTTGTATTGTTCATGTTTGTTATTTTTTTACCTGTTTTGTTATTTATTATTTACCTTTGATTTATATATTTTGAGACTATCTGTCCATCGCATCGAACGAGCTTGAGGACTAGTATATCTATAATATAACTAAATGAGGGGTTGGGGATACACTTGGCATCCTAATCCCAAGCCTTTAGCATAATACTCTCTCCTTATTAATCTTTTATTTTTTTAATATTTATTTAAAATAAAAAATGGCTGACCTTTAATAAAAAAATCTTATACAAAAATCTTTATTATATATATATATACCACCTAGAAAAAACTCTCACATATTCTCAACCCTAAGAAAAACCTTACGGGAGCTACGATCGACTACTAAAAAGGTTTTTTAATTTATTTACTTTGTTCATATTTAATCGTTGTTATTATTACTCCGTATTATTTAACATTGAATTCTTATGTTATTGTTATTATTATTTCTTTTAATTTAATTTGTTGTCCAATATAGGTTCATTGTGACTTCTTATTCAACAACAAAAAATAAGATCACATTAAGTCATCTTGAAAATCTTAAGCCAACACATGTTAAACATGATCTACGACTTTGTGTTGTGCATGTATGAACTGTTTCGGAGTAGAACAACTCGAATAAAATCAAAACGTTTTAGATGGTCTTTGTTGATGAATTGAGATGTATTTTTCAAATTATATACTCTACACTTTTTGTTTCTCTTTTTATTTAATTAAAGTTATAAAAAAAGAGTAAAAACTGGAATTAATATTTATATGAAATTAATTTTATATGTTTTATTTTTTAGTTTTTGTATTCATTAAGTTGTGATATCGATAATATACTTTTTGTTTCATAAATATTATAAAATTTATATATTTTAAAAATACCCGGCATGAGCTAATATAAGTATATATAACTAAAATATCATAAATGCTAAATCCACTAGCAAACAAAATCTCGTGTCCCCGGCTCCTTTATACCATCACACACTATCTCTATATTTCCATTCCATATATATATATCACTCTTCTTTACGACTAGTATATATCTACCTCTCTCCAAACAAACACACACAATCTCTAATCTCCAAATATCTTAAAAGAAAAATGGCTGTTGAAGCTGCTAATCATCTCACACTTTTCTCTCCCCAATTCCTTCTCAACAAACACTCACCAATGGCAATCAACACCGTCAACAACCAACCATCAACCACCGTAGTCAACAATCTCTACAACTGTAATTATATAAATCCTATTTCCGCCGCCGCCGATACTCTACTTCCGATGTATTCCGCCGGTTTCACTGAAAATGATAGCGGACTTACTTACAGTACTCTTCCGGTTTCTAGAAAACGTTCTCGTGATTCTGATTCTTATTCTTCTATGTATCCGTTTTCCAACGGTCCGATCGCCGGTAACCGGAATCTAAATAACTGCCGATCTCATTTCACGTTTCTCGGCGAAGATATTTCTTCTCAGATTCAGCAACAGCAGCTGGAAATCGATCAATTCGTGGCTATTCATGTAAGCATCTCATCTTATTAATCTCCATCTCTACATATACATATATATAAAATCAATAAAATCAGTAATACATACAGTATATATTTAAATAAAATTGGTTTTTATTTGCTAGATGTTACTTATTAAACAGATGCATTTGTATTAATTTCACCTCATTATTATTTTTTAATATAAATTTGATGATTCAATTTATTATGTTAAAAATTAATACGAGTAATAAAAAAATATATGCGGCTATTATTCGTAAAAATAATTTGTTTATGTAATTGCTAAAATTTGTGTAAATTCGTTATTAATCGTAAAAGTTTGATATAATTTGCTAATCTTTGTTTTATGAATATTCTAAAAAAAATTCAGACGGAGAAAGTGCGAGCTGAAATAGAGGACAGAAGAAAGCGAAATTCACGGACAATAATCGCAGCATTAGAAGAAAACATAACACAAAAATTAAGAGCAAAAGAAGACGAGATCACAAAAATGAGGAAACTAAACTACGCATTAGAAGAGAAAGTGAAATCCCTATCAATAGAAAACCAAATCTGGCGTGAAGTAGCACAAACAAACGAAGCAACGGCCAATTCATTACGTTTCAATTTAAAACAAGTTCTTGAACAAGTGGTTTACAACGAATATAACAAGTCGTCGGGATGTGATGCTGACGTGACAGTATTATCAGACGACGCTCAGTCGTGCTGCGAAAGTAATAATTATGAAAATGCGTGCATGTTACCCGAGCAAGATAGTGGGAACAGTAATGAGAGGAGGCTGATGTGCAAAAGTTGTGGAAAACAAGAGTCATGTGTGTTGTTGCTGCCTTGTAGGCATCTTTGCCTTTGTACAGTTTGTGCTTCATCTGTTGATACTTGCCTTATTTGTAAATCACCTAAAAATATCAGTGTTCATGTTCATATGTCCTGATATATTAATTCATTTGTAATTTCTTTTAGAAAAATTCTTTCAATATTAGAATTAATATGAAATTTGTTATTTTTTGTTGGTTAATTAATTACTGTTATCGTTCATGATTTTTTTTCATTGCAAGTACTAACAAGCTATGAAGATGTACATAAATTTATCTCCAACTCAAAATAGAAAAACTTCTTACAAAATAATTTCCGACAATATATATTTACTTCTTTTCGAGAAGTCATAACTATAAGAGATTAATATGTGCATGTATAATTAGGTATCTTCCGTACAAAGAACCCATGTTACTAAATCGACTAATTTTATTATATCAAAAGTTATTACAATAGAAGTGATTATTAAATATTGCAAGTTTGGTACTATACTATTAAAGCTTGTCATTAGGGATCTTTAGGACCCAGTTGTATTATTTTTAAGTTTAATACCATCATGTCGTATAATTTGGGTTGTTGCTATAATTTATTCGGGAACCATGTGGAAGTACAAATATGGTAATGTCATATTTATATTTTCAAGACTTATTGGTAATGAAAATAAAAAGAAAAGAAAATCGGGATAAAAAGTTAACTTGGGGTTACCGAAATCAGATGCTAATGTAACATATAGTAATAAGAAAGAAAAGAAATTGATTCGCCTTCCACGGGTTTTAAGTCCTAATAAATTGACAGTATGTGAAAGAAGATCAGGATATTTACCATTGATTCAACCATGTGGCTCTAACATATAATAATAAGTTGCATAATAAATATGTTAAATTTTAATGAATATTTTCGGATATCAACTACGAGTAAAATATAACAATCATTTTTATAATTCTTTTTAACAAAAGTATAGATATAAATTGTTAAAATTTGACAACGGGTATAACTTTTAGAGTAATTGCAAGAAAAGAAAAAAGAGAAAAAAGAAAAGAAGACAAAGTAGATATGGGTCAAAGAGGGAACCGTTGAGTGTGGCGATTTTAATGTATTTGTCAACAGGGAAACAGAAAATGACACGTGCTGAGAGCAAAGAAACACGTAGATTGGGTTGGGAATATGGGCCTATTTAGACGAACCTCTTGGGTCCACGGTCTATTTTATTTATTTCTTTGAAAAGCATAGTCCACTGTGTATGATTTGGGGCAATTCATGCCGTAATTTTGTAAACAAACTAGCTTATAAGAGCATCAGGTTGAGAATCAGGTATGGTTGCTGCATCCAGAACCATCTAAAATGCTAACTCAATGCCACATCAGCTTATATCATTTTAACACTTTTTAGCCATTATAAATGCAGAACGCAAAATCTTCATTATTTATTTATTTTTTATAGATTACATAATTTAGTTTTTAAACTCTTTTTATTCAATATAATATACAAATACAAAATACTATCTAAAACGATTCACTAGTAAAGAAAACTAATCTAACTATTTTGTAATATGATAATAATTCAAGGTTCAAATAGAAAATTTATGTTAAAAAGAAGTTTGCTGTATTCTTTGACTTTCTTTTCCTATTCTTGCAACACTTGTTTTAATTTATTTCTTGGATAGTTGAATCACTTCCCAGCAATACTATCCGTCTTCTCTACTTTCTTTTCTCTCTGCAACTCTATTACAATTTACACACATACATATATAAACAAAGTGGATACAAATAATAGTCAAATAAGATCCTGGCCCACTATATTCACTAAACGTCAAGAAAAAAGCTTATGCCGGACATCGGCATCTACACAAAGAACCCCGAATTCTTGATCGGTGTCGGATGGGGAGTTATGGATAGGTGGTCGGTACCGGTTGCCAACTCACTGTCCGGGGTCGGCATTATCCTACCATACCCCATGCTCTAACCCGCGTAAAATGCGGAGAATCATATATATAACTAGTTAACTTGTATATATATAAAAAGTTGGCAAAAATATTTAAAATTAAAAGGTATAAAAAATTAAGAGAAGAAAAAATTTATCGTAATAAAAAAATATATTTTCTTTAATTACCTTATTTATCTTGTATTTTAATCATCATGTAAATAAAAATCTAATTAGAATATAAAGAATTGATCATAATCATCGTATTAAAAAAAAATTAAGAATCTATAAACTTGTAAAAAATAATACTCATTAAAACATGGATCGGAGTTTAAAAAAAATTCGTTTAAAAGAGCGTTTATCAGATTGCTTTGTCATTAAATTATTAGACACGATTTTTTTGTAATAATTCGTTTGATCGCACTTAAAAAGTGTTTCTCATGTTACTTACAAACTATATTGCTTGCAATTTATATTACGAAAAAAATAATGGAAACTTGCAAAAGGTCGAAATGTATGGATGTTTGAAAAAAGTAATGGAAGTTGGAGGACTAAAATCGTGTTTGACTAAAAGTCCAGTCAAAAATGATGTAATCATTTTGATCCTAGGGTTGAAAATAAAAGATGAACTTCAATGTAAGGTCCGGATTTTTCATTTTTTTAATTTAGGTTTATCTTTTAATATATATAAAACATCTTAACAAAATATATTTACTTACAAGAGGCAGAAAGCAAGTACTAGAAATATTTTGTCTTAAAGAGACAAAAGTCGAGAATTAAATCATTATTTTAATTAAATTGGTGAAAAGGATTTTGTAAATAATCTCTTCAGATAAATATAAGTAAACTTACATCTTAGTTTTTCCATACTTCAATAAAACGAGATTTAACATCATTAATTTTTGGAAAACGATATATTTTTTTAAACTTTAGCCTAATAATCATCACTTCAAGAATTGACATATGTAACAAACTTTTTTCATCATCTCATCTTTTGATCTTTTCTTTTCATATGTCCTTATCTTATTATTAAAAAAATTCATATATAGGATGATAAATTGAAACATCTCTTTCAGAACGGGTAGATGTTAAAATAAAAACAAGTCATAAGTCAGTTCAATGAACTTAAAATCACTTAATCCATCATAGTTTGTACGTAATTGATCACTTTTATAATAAGTATAATAATAATATATATAAAAAAAAAGACAAAATAGGTGTATTGATGACATCGCGGTTACTTAACATCTCTTCCGATTAATATATATTTCCTTCCAATTAATATAAATGAACAGTTGATCTATAATTTGTTTTCAATCGGCTGGTTCTAAGATTGATATAGAAAGTATAGTGAAATGGAATACGGAGTACATCGATTGATATACAAAAATATAGTGAATTGAAAATTTTTTTTGAATCGTGACCTTGAATTCAATGTTTTAATTATTAGGTTAGTATCTCAAACTACTCTTAGTCGTTAGCTACGGAGAATCTTAGGGTGCGTTTAGTTCAAGAAAACTCCCTTGTTTTCCATTTTCATTTTTCAAGAAAACATGAAAAACAGGAAACGCGTTCAAATTGTAATTTTTTAGAAAAGTTTTCCTAGAAAATGAAAATTCTCTTTTCCAACTTTCGCACTAAAATTAGAAAACTGTTTTTTTCAGTTTTTGTTTTCACTTTTCTATTTTCTAAACCTAAAATTAGAAAACAAGTGAATTTGAACATGTTTTCTAATTTTTCTAAAATGGAAAAATGAAAACTCCATCTTTATTTTTGAACGCGTTTTTAAAATTTTCAAGGGTATTTTAGAAATGAAAAACCTTTTCATTTTCTTGAAAACTAGAAATGGAAAACTTAAAAATATTTTCTCCAACTAAACACGCCTTTAGGATTTATGGGTTTGGACGAATTGAGAAAAAAAAAAAACCTTAGCGGCTTAGCCTAAACACAACAATTCGGCCCGGCTACATAGAGACCAATAAAAAGACGCATCCAAAAGTATTAAATATATATTAATCATCAGACTAAAATGTACATAGTTGATTATCTATCTATACTCCTCTATAAAGCATATTGCTTTTTTTATTTTTGGAAATTAAACATTTTTTTCAGTATTCCTACAATACCCCTTACACCCCTACTTAAACATAAAACCCTTATATACCATTTTTCCCCATTCTTTCTAATCATTATACGCTCTCCTCAACCTTCTATCACCCTCCAACGCCGCCCTTTTTCTCCACCACCGCCCTCGATCTCCACCACCGCCTCCTTTTATATTAACCTCGCCTTCTAGCCGCTGCAACGCGTGGACACTATGCTCGTTAAAGATAAAAGTCCTTTCATAAATTTTGAGTCCTAAAAATAAAAATTCGTGGAGAGTTCACCCTGTCTATGCCGGCTTAGATGGTGGCCGCGACCGGCCAAGACCCGATATTTAAGGGGGGACTTTTTTTTTTCTATTTTTAATGTTATGTATATTAAAGGTTATATATTCGTATATGTAATTAACCAAGTCCATTATAATTTCTAACAATAATCTAATTTAAAACATATAATTTAACCCGCATACAAAAGCTACTTAAATACTTTTGTAGATAGAAAAAAGTTTATTCGGTACGTTATCTCAGAATTGGGCAATCAAGCCGTCATGGCATTGTCACTTGATTGTCTACTTTTTTGGTACAACATAAGTAATCATTTTCCTCATTTATTGTAAACTATACATGTATATATTAGGAGGAATGAGGAATATATAGTTGTCATGTACATAAGCTTATGTATAAAACTCATACATTTTAATTCATAAAAACATTGAGCCCAATCATTTATTCATTATACAAAAAATATTTAAAATATTAATATGTGATGTGTTTAATACCTAAGTTTAGGTACATGACAATCACATATTCACTTTTTTCACATATTATTTAAGAAAAAAAATAACATAGCAATTTGTTGCTTATCATTTTTTAAAGATTTTTTATATTATTTTGAGCATATTGAAAATTTATTTATGCTTTAAATTTAAATTTAATTATTAAATTATTAATCGTCTCACAAATTAATTTTTAATTGTCAGTTTATTTAATATAATTTATTACACTTAGTTTAGGAGCTTTTTTTTTGCTCGGACTAGGTCCATAAGTCCTTAGGGTGGAGGGAGTATTCACTCCTTACCCAATCCTACCCAATTCATCCTCCAATCAAAACCCTCCAACTCACAACTATCAAATTCTTACCCAAATCACTGACAATACATACCCAATTTTTACCCAATCCTACCCAATTTCCTGTTCTTTTTCATTTTTTTAATTACAAAAATATGTTAACTTCTAAAATTATAAAAAAACAATACATAACACTTTAAATATATAATACATAATAACTACAGGGACTAAAAATGTTCAAATTAAAAGTATTTAATATTACATATATGTATTTACAAAGTTCTGAAACTACAGGGACTAGTCTTGGTATATTTGGAAATTCCCTATCTTCTCCAAATACTACCTGCAAACCAAGTATATATGTATGCGCGCGCACACACACACATACACACACATATTTTGATGCATGAAAAGTCCATAAAACTAACATAGTGCTTAACTAATTATCATTAGTTAAGTGTTTAACAACACATTGATCCGTAAAAATCAAAAAAATCACATTTTTTGTTTTGTGCATCCATCTTGGATGCAGATTCATCAAAATGATGCATCCAACAAAAAACGTGATTTTTTCGATTTTTACGGATCAATGTGTTGTTAAACACTTAAATAATGATAATTAGTTAAACACTATGTCAGTTTTATGGACTTTTAATGCATCAAAATGTAGTTTTTAAGTGTTCTCATTTTAATTCCATTCTCATTTGATAGTCACCATATATATATATAAACGGGAAGGTTCAGGAAAAAAAAAAAGAAAAACAGGAACAAGGGGCGGCGGCGGCTGCTTTTCAAAGGTCAAAAATCCAACCCAAAGCTCGGCAAGTTAACCCGATTCCCTCTACCCGATTGATACCCGAGAGGTTGCGGCGGTGTACCCGATCGTGGTCGGGGTACCCGACCCCTTACCCGGCCTGTATTCCCTCCAGCCTTAGAGACGACACTGTATGACCACCATTATCAATAATATTCGAGAAATCGCATTATTAAGTAAATGGTTGTTTGATCAAAGAACCGCACGGTCCTCCGATCAAAACAAGGGGAGGGTTTTGACTGGTTCGTTGGCGATTCTCTATCGGTGTAAAGCTTTGTGAAGCTTAATGCCACAAGATCGGGTGTGTTTGTGTTGGCGATGGACGACTCCGTAGAGAAGACGACCACCTTTGGTGTTCGGGTGAATGGCTTAGTATCTCGTAGAAAGGACTTATGCCTATTCGTGAGGGGATGACCTCTATTTATAGGGAAAACTTATCTTGGAGGATAAGTTAGGGTTTCAGGGGGATACCCTAATTATTTGGGTACAAGATATAGTAGACATGTTTATGGGATTTACATGCCATATAATAGATATATTATAATAATAAAAGATAAGGAATCTTACCTTTTCTTTAAGAGAAAGAAAATAAGAGATTTCCTCCATATTTGGCGGAGCTCCGTTCTGACGGATGAGCTCCGTTCCAAACGGAGGTGAGCTCCGTTTTCCTGAGGTGACCTCCGTTCTGATGGAGGTGAGCTTCGTTCTGACGGAAGTGAGCTCCGTAATTCTGGCAGATTTACCTTCGGAGATAGAGCTCCGGAGGGGTATATCATCGATGGCTATGTACAAATACACTCTAACGTAGTGGTGTAGGTGCATGGGGACAATGAAGGGAGGCCCTGGTTTTGATCCCGAAGCTAGCAAACAAGTTTTCCCATTATTTTATTGTCGTGTTTTTTATTTTAACCATAAATCCTAGCTTCATATATCTCTCTCTCTCACAGAAGAAAGGTAAAAAAAAAAAAACATTGCTGTGTTTTTCGGCGGAAGGGTTAGTGATTTATCCTAAAACGTGGAGCTACTTCTGTGTACTTCTAAGTTTTGATTAACTTAACTTGTGATGCTTTTGTTGCTATTAATTAAGTCATCAGGATAGAGTTATGGGTTTTGGCTTGCTTTTTGGCTCAACGTTCAAGTCCATCTACTAGCTAGAGAATCGGGATAATATATTAAGATCAATGAAAAGAGCAAAAGAAAAATTACAAAGTATAAGCTATTTATCAAGCAAATAGTGAATTAACATATCTGTATATTTATATATTGTAATTATTTTAAAAAAATATGATACTATATGAACTTAACAAAAGTTTGACATTTGTGCCAGTATATTAACTTTAGTTGAATTGAGAGTCCTATAAAGTATGCAATGAAAGCAGGAAGGCTATAATATATTACATGCAACATTATGTCAACATTATGTCACTTAATTAAGGGCTATATATCCATCTAATCTATTTTACGAACGGCCATATTTCAAGTATTCGTCTAATCTAATAAATAATGGTTGCTAGCTACACTACTAGAGTAGCAAATAAGTGTGCATTATATATGTTTGATAATAAAAACATGTTCTGATAGAAGATATATGTAATTTATTTAGTTGATTTAAAATCATGCTTAAAAATCTGATATTGATATACGAATTACACTTCATTTTTTATTTTAACTTAACCTTTGATCTGTCATCAATATTTAGGTGAGTCTTTCAAATTAATCATACTTTTCATTTTTGATATGTTAGATGAAAAATAAAATACTTTTCGTTAGAATGTAACTTACTCTACAAGTATAAATGAAGTTTTGTACATGTTTGTCTATTTAACTCAACAAATGATTTACATATAAACTAACAAACATAAAATTGTGTTTATGTTCGTTAGAATGGTAGCGAAGCATCAACCATGGGTATAGTAGTTACTAGTTAGGCTAATTTCCAAAAACCAAAAATACAGTAATTAGCAGGCAAATAAAAGTAATAGTATACCAATGGGTGAAACCCCAATGATACCGTTATTATGTGATCACATGAGTTCATAGATGAAGGCTAGAGGTCAAAGTTTAAAATTTGCTAAAGGTAAGTGCAAAAATTATATTTTGTGATTTCATGTGTGAGAATAATGACTTACCGAACATGAATTCTATGTGCTGTACGCTCTAAGTACCAAAATGATACATAGGACCAGAGGGTTTCTACCCATATACCTTTAAAAGTAACAATGTAGTAGTACTGTGGTTAAAGTAGCTCGGTTTGTCCTGGAGTGGGACCATGTATGAAGTGGACCATCTGTCGCTTTATAAGACTCTCATAGATGTCAGAAATGTGATCTACTGACCCAACTATTATTTTATTTTTAAGATACCGCCTCATCCTAGGCCCTCCTGTGTGTGTCGTCTATGTCTATTTATTACCAATTACTCTTATTTTGCCGTGGTCAACATTATTGGTCCGAAATACAAGTTAACGGGTAATAATTTAATAATAATTTTATAATTCATATTAAGCTAAAGTCTCTCCTAAGATAAACTTACTTCTTCCTCTATTCTTTTACTATTCATTACATTTTATTCCTTCTAAAACATCCTAAGAATACCCTCGCTTTATAACCCCATATTCTTCCTTTCACAGACGCTTCAGGCGCGTGTCTAAAGTTAGAAGAAACCCGTAGACGCCACCGAAGACACACCCGTGTTACTAGTGTCTTCGGCGATGTTGGCGTCAGACGCACGTCGAATGGAGGCTAGAAGCCTTATAAGGAAGGGCTTAAGATAAGAATATTTATATTATGGAAACTTTGAAGATATTTTAAAATCAAATTTTTTCATGAGTGATTTCTTTAGATTTTTAATTACTAAAACAATTAATTTTGTACAAAATCAACTTTTATTTATATTAAATATATTCAAAATGTTTTTTTTCAATTTATTTTTATAATCATATAGTCGGATGGTATATTTCAATTATTACTTATTTTCACATGTAAAGATGGAAGGTCTTATTTAAGATATATGACTCTCTGCGTCTCAACCTCCTTAATAAATCGTCCAGTTCTTTGAACCCAACATACTTAAAATACAATATTGAGTGCTTATTTACTTATTTTCAAGTGATTACATATTATTTTTCTGTGCACGCTTAATAACGGTAAATTGATAGGTAACGTTTGATCTCATGTAACGAATTGGTATCTACATAACTCTCAGTATGTATAATGTCAAGGTAAGTCAACCACTTAAATTCAATTCTGTCTTTGACAAGATTCGAATCCAAATTGCGCCTAGAAAGTGACACCTGGTGACTAACTCTTCGAGTCTTTCACGAAGAGTTTGGTTTTTTCTGTGCACGCTTTATCAAATAGATATAATTAACTATATTTTTAAATTTAGATTTTTATATTGTTTGTTTGGTCTATGACAACTTGCTAGACGGTCTTTAATGATGAACATATATGGATAGTAGAAAATAACTCTATATGTACATACGTACTGCTTTTAAAGCAAAACATAACAACTCATTATATTAGATATACATTAATGCATAGGTTTTTTTACTACTAAACGACACATGCGACTCATTATAACAAATATTTGTTGGTCTAAAAAATATGTATTTATTGGCTTTGGATTTACTGTATATATATCAGTAGGGTAAAGAATCCAAAGAGAAATTTGTTTTTGCAAACTAATTTTGGTTAAAATATTCTCACAATCTACGTACATATGTTGAGTGATTGTTTATTACTTAATTAAACTTTTTTAATACTGTTATTTTGGCTCAACTAATCATATATAAGTATGTAAGATGCAAGACAAAATGATGTTATTATTTTGATGTTAAAGTTTTAAAGATATGATTATTAATGAAAGGGAGCTAGATAATGTTGACCCACACGTATTAACAAAAGGGATTAGTTGAGCTTAATCTTGTTCTTGATATGACCACTCTAATCCACGTTACAAATATAATTAAGATATTGAGATCTTGAATGAAAAATGATGAAAGCTTATTTAAGATAAGTTAGTGATAGATCCACCCTCCAACAAATCAATTGAATTTATATGCATGGCCACCATGTAAATATAAATATGTATAATAATATATGCAAATGATGCCCATCATAAATCAAATCGATCTATATATATCATCACGCGATAATGACAAAACATTGATGGTGAAAAGTCGACGAGAGATAACTACAACCTGTTTTGTTTCAATCAATTTATTACGAGTATATATTACTTATGGCTTATAATTCAAAACTAGTGGTTTGAAATGTTGTCTCCAAGCCAAAATTATTCATCTATATAAAAGTAATGGTCCAAAACATGTTTTGCTATAAATAATCGAAAATGAAACAACTAAGTTTTGTCATAATTGTTATGATGGCATACCATGGCGCATGATAAGGACTATATAGTTGATGTGTTTTTCTTTCTTGGTCCTCCTTAATTAATTGGGCCTTCTATATATCTTGATAAGAGAGATCATGAGTAAATAAGTAATTTTGATTACTTGCTTTAAGACGTACTCGTAATTCTATTCTTATGGCATCCTAAAAATACAAATTGTCATGATCATGTGTTACATATACGAGTATTTGAGAATTTTCAAACTTGTGTTAAAGTTTTCATCGTATCATAAAAGTCTTCTAACTATATTTTTTTTACAATATGAAGTGCATTTGGAAACAAGTCAACAATGCGTGATGATAAGTATCTATACTATCAATAAAGCAAATTCACCCTTTATTAAATATTTCTGTCTTTAAAATAACTTATCTGCCCTTAGACTTTTTTGTTTTTATTTATTTACGTAACTACCCAAAATTCCTGATACAGCAGATACCGTCTTCTCCACTACTGTCGCCGTATTGCGCAGGTATCATGCTCGTATTAATAAACAAACTACCATCATTTCTTTCAATTCTCTACTTTTAAAATAACCAAATTATCCTTAATTTTCAACTCATTCTTAACTCACACACTAAATTTACCCAATATATTCCTAAAATATTTTACACCCATATTTATCCATCCAAACTATCTATCTCCTTTATTAATTAATTTAAATATTTTCACTTAATATCTCTATAATATACCTTAACCATAAAATAACTACACTACCATTTACGTCAATTACTTTTAGATTAATAGCCACATCGTTACCACCATAGCCACTAGCACCACCCGTAGCCGCCACTATCGCCGTATTGTGCGGGTACCCATCTCGTATTTCGTAAGATATTGGGCACCATATGTCATATATTTATGTCTACGAATTTATGGGTGTGGGGAGCGCTTAACATAGCCCTTTTCATGCAACAAGTTGTATTATTATTGTATATTAGTATACACAATCAATCTTCAAGATTAATATTGGTGTCCATTATTTAATATATTTTCACAATCTTGACTTCTCTCAAGTTGTAAAATTATTTATATATATACTTTAGCAATCTTGTCTTCTCGAGTTCTCTCTAGTCGTAAAAGGCCGGGTCTCATGCTTTTCATTTCCTTATTTTTTTTTTCTTTTCAAAAAATGTGCATGAAATATATCAGATTGTGATGTAATACAATAAGAGCAAATTTAAAATATATGAATCAGAGCTAGAAAAGTAGTTGGGATGGAATAAAATAAGAGTGATGATATAATGTACGTATAGTATAGCTCTAAAATTCACGAGACTGTATTTAACTCATTTTTTTTTTATCCTCTTTCAATCTAGATGTGTGCCTTAATATACAATTTAGGCATATGGTTTAATCATATGTATTATATTCATAAAATACTTTTAAAAGTTTGGTATGGATGTCTTAGTTATTTATTTAACACAAGTAAAGAGTTTCAAACTTTCAATCAAGCGGATGTTATTTTGATAGATATTTGTAAAATGATTGTTTAAGTAACAAAGATAGATGATTTTCGGAATATTGTTTAGCTTGTTTGTTGGTTTTAAATGTAATTGGTACAATGGTACTCCGTATATTTGAATGACTTTGTGGTTGACATGCATGACAATGATTTTTCTTTTAGAAAATCAATCCGGCCTATCATTGAATAAACACTAAAAAGATGTT
The DNA here is from genome assembly GCF_010389155.1 of Erigeron canadensis. NCBI lineage: Eukaryota > Viridiplantae > Streptophyta > Magnoliopsida > Asterales > Asteraceae > Erigeron > Erigeron canadensis. The sequence continues at coordinate 33,505,065 of NC_057765.1, forward strand.
TAGATTACAATATTATTTAATACTAATATGATCAACCTGATCAAACAACGCATGTTAGAAAACTCAATTGGGTTTAAACAAACCAAAACCTTGCCAATTTAGACAAAACCCGTTGAAACTTCACGCCTGACTGTTCAGCTATATATTAAATCGAATAGTGACATGATAAGATGTAGAGAAAGTTTTTGGCAAAAGTACCAAACAATTTATGAATGTCACAAGTATACATCTTTGCCAATTTGTGTGTTGTAGTTGGGGCATTGAACAAGTAATAATGTTGTGGTCTTTTCATCCTAATGTTCATTGCATCTTATGTTGAATAGTTACATGTAACAAAAAATAAAAATGGTCCCTTCCATTCCAATAATGTGAAAGGTTTGATGATGACCGTTTTATATTGAGAAATTGAAAGAGGGTAAAAAGGAAAAGTAGCGTGTAGTGAGGAATGATGTTGATATAGGACAAAACATTAATGAAGTCCTAATTGGAATGATCAAGTGGTCCTTGTACTTTTTATATACAAATCTTAACTATCTTTCTTTCTTTCTTGTGTGTGTGAAATGATTAAATGCATATAGATGAAAAAGTAGTTGGCAGTCCCACAATATGCCGAGGAAGAGGAGTGTGACCCAATGACACATAATTGTGTGACCACCTTAATTGCCTTCCCATCTTTCTGTCTGTTTTCGGATGTGTCATTCGCATCCATGGTGTGTCACAACATGCATGGTGTATATCTTTTATTTATTTTATCTTTTGCATTCCCAACCTTTCATTTTGGACACACAAATATTTGTTGGATCAAAAGATGAATATGTCAACTAATCAATATGATTATTATGGTTTTGAGAAGGATAATGTATACATGGAACCTCCTTTTAAGAATAGGAAAAGTAACAAAGCATCATTTTTGCTTTGGATTTAAGCTACATGTGATGAATTATAAGGTGATCTATGAGTAACTTGCATTACTTACGAGTTAGCATAAATGGATATCAAAATAATAGATTAGTCAATTGAGCCTAGCTTAATTAACAAGAATGTCAATGATGCATTAGTGCATTAGGTAATGTCACCTTAGATCTAATAAAACATTGTTTATCAGATAATGCAACACTTTTATTATATAATGCAACATTTTGGTAGATAATGCAACACTTTTTGAAGGATGTTGCTTTTAATAAGGTCGTAACTAGATACATTTTGTAGTAGTGCCTTTCGCTAATTAATGGGACATTACGTATGGACTGTCTGGGCAATCATGCTAATTGATTCAAAAAACCTGAATACATTAAGCAAGAAGAGCTTAAGGGAGCAGCAATGCGAGAGTTGAGACCATCGTGGTCTAAGGATCAAATGTTTTATTGACTGGCGAGTTAAATGACGGGCTCAAAATTATTTATTAGCTAGGCTTTGGATTAGGAGATAAAATTTAAATGACTTAAAACTAGAAAAAGAAAAGTTTTTTAATTTTTTTTTTTTTTTTAAGACGGAAGATTTTGACTAACAAAAAATACAAAAAAAAAGAGCTATAACGGAGCCCATCAAGAACATAAAAACAGGACTAATTAAGAGTTCAGTGAGCTATTTAACGACAAGGATATCCGTTCAAAATTATGAAACAATCCTAAAGCAATGTATCTTTTAAATGGATTAGGCATAATAAAGCAAAAGGTTTAAGGATTTGGCTTGTAGATATTGGTGTTACTTCTCTTTTCAAAAGATTAGACGATGTCAAAAAACTGACTAGGCAAAAACTTTTAATTGTACATTTGTACGTATATATTAGGCCCCCTCTCGATAAAGATTATAAAATGTGAAAAATCTAGTCGGCCTCCTATATATATAGTTGATTGAGCCCCCACCATGCGAAAATCCTCCTCCAAATTTGGCTGACCTTTCGACGTATTTTAATCAAACAGTGGTCCTTTTGAATTACACATAGTTCACATATACATGACCGAATCAAGTGGCACAAACATTGACTTTGATAAGTTTGATATGGGATCCTAACAAAAGTTCAATATATTCACATTTAGAAAGATGATTAAAATCTTAATGGTTCGTTATGTACCACTTAAGGCCTATGTAAATTTTACAATTATGCTAATTAATCCGTTATACGGTTAAATAAATAGTTATGCTAGGATGCAATATGATTATTGTGTTTAATTTGGTGTTGTATATAATGTATATACATAGACTAGACATTAGCTAACGACTTTTATTGTATGGTTGGGCCATATATTGTATATATTTATAGGTTTAACTCATGGATCATGCATGGGCCAAATATCCAATAAGACTATAAGAGTCACGGGACAAATCACAAATGTTTTGTCTATCCAACAAGACTAGTACAATCATATACTTATATAACATCTTATATATACCAATTATTTATGGTTATATAATTCATTTTGTGACATGAACTTAGGTACAATATAATTCCGGCCAATTCAAATTACGAAAATGCATAAAAGCTAAATGCTTTTTTATTTTCATACATAATAGACAAGCACATCAATATCCATCATTGTGTTTGCATCCCACTAACCTCAAACCACTATATATGGAACTTTTGTATCTTGTTTTTAAAATCATCTGTACTTGTGCACAAGCAATACTTTTTACACCACCCACATAAGATGGAACAAAGCCTTCAAACGCCTTTGTATATTTGCATCAAAAAGTTAATGCTTTCACCAAATCTTCATTAATTATGATATAATTTGGAGGGGGCTAGCTAGAGAATTGATGGATGGTGACATTACGACTATAATTTAAAAATAGGAGTACGTATCTGTTTGGAATTGTTAATGGGGTTTTGTCAACAAAATGGTGACAATGGGTCCATGTGATAAATTTGGATATAAATCTCAAGTTGCATCACTTTGTATTATACAATTAAATATATAAAAATTATCATTAGTCATTTGATGTTGATGCATTGTCCCACACACCCAATTTAGGCACAGTACAACCCAACCATGTGGAATTGGTATGGTAGGTGATTCTTACTATTTAGTATTTAATAACAACTTTTTTCTGTTCAATCAACTACTAAAAAACAAAAGAAAACAAAAAGAAACAATTCATATTTTCTCAATTGTACTTTTGAATTAATATGGAAAATTGTTTCTTACATTACATATATAATTGCATAAGTCTTAATCTATAACTTTATAATATATTATCGTATAGTTGTGATCTACAAGTGTTGTAAAAGTTTCATTAATGAAGGGAAAGGATATATTCACTAATAATGTGCCTAAAATACCAAACCAACCTTAAAGGACTAGTTGTGAAGTGGATTCACTCAACCACTGCGTATCACTTAAGACATGTGGACACCAGTTCAGATTTTAGAATCTCTTATTATAGATCCACGTCATTCAACTTCCAAGGGAATAATTAAACTCGAAACTCTCATTTTCAAGAATCGATATTTGTACCATTAGTTTTGATTTATTTACCACACAGTACATCAACTGATACAACAAACCGTACAAATGAATGATACATGAGTGTGACAACTTTATTGAATTATATGGTATTCGTATCATCTCCTTTCATCTATGCAATCACTCCCAGGAAAATCATTGTCTTTGTACTAAGAGAACAAGAGCTTCAGGATCAGGAGTCTGAATATGATGATATCATTCTACGAAAGCCCATAATAAAGTAATGGACCAAGAGCAATAGGCCCATAAAAAGATAAAAGACTTCCGGCCCTTTATAAAGCTCAGCAAACTAGCAATCCAATTTAGTTTTAGTAATCAAGGGAGACTGGGAGAGGATCTAATTATCTAAACACATCTAGAAATTATAAGAACTTGCAACGTTAATGATGTTTCGCACTCATTAATCCTAGTTTTCAATAAAGAATTATTACATAAAAGTGAATAACAATATCTAACGCATGCACTATTTGAAGTAGTTTAACTTACATAAATTAAAGCTTTTGGTAGCATGCATTATGTAAAGTTTAATTTACTAACGACACCAAGTAAGACCCCTGCCAAGGGTTTTCATTATTTGCTCGTCCGTCTCCTCACTTTGTTGACACGGTTAACACGGGATGCTCAGTTTGGGTCGTTGATTGGAATGGCTCGGCTAAGCGACGAAGTAAAGTGATGAAAAACGGGATCCATTAATTTCACATTTTCACGGATATATGTAGTGTGTGTGTGTACTAAAGTGAAAATTTGTTGTTGTCAAGGATGTACGTTTAAAAGTGATTATGTGACTTTGATCTAGCTTGTTATTATTATTATTATTATTATTATATTATTATTATTATTATTATTATTATTCTGTTATTCATCCATCGGAGTGGCTTCAACATATTGACGGATAGTGGATTGTCTAGCTAAAAAGACCATTATTGAGCTAGTTGTATTTTTGCGATTGGTGGGCTTGAAGCATCGGTTTTCTCACTTAGGAAGCAAAAGAAAGATTATCTTTTTGATTCAATTGTTTGTTATACCTTTTTTATGGTATTCTAGAGAATAGATAAGAAATATAATATTTTGTGAATCGTGTGGCTTAAAAATCTATTCTTAGTTATGTAACTGTACTATCTGTTGTCAAGGGTTGAACTCTTTTCAACCGGTAAGTTAGTTTTTATTTACTAATATCGTTCAAAAAGAAGAAATACAAAACTAATGTAGTGTTGTTTGGTGGGGTCTAAGAGTTACCCTATTATTACTTACAAGACATCAACAGAAGGTTTTAATCGGATTAAAGGGTGCTTTTTAGCTAATTTTAAAGGTTATTAGCATCTCGATAATACAACATGTTATTTTTTGCGTTTAACTAACTCAACTTATCATTTTAGGCTAAATCATCAATTTATTCTTTTTCATAAGCCATTTGCCACTAGCTCATTAAGCTTATGACCATAAAAACAAAGAAAACTATGAAAGGATATGAGTTTTAGCTACACCAAACGCTAATTACTAACTTATATGCTTATGAAACGTAAGTTATGGGATGTTTCTTTTTTTGCCAATCAGCTTAAGCCAGAAAAATATAACCTAAGCCTAACACCATCTAAAGAGATCTTCAATATGTGCACCATACACCAATAAAGTATAATTCGAAGCAAACATTCTCCAATAAAGTCATTAAAATAATACAAAGTTCTGATATAGTTCGATTCAAACTATCATTTTGTTTCGAATTTAATGCTAAAGTAAGCAAAAGTAGAACCACCGAACGCAAAACAGGGGACAGAACAACTCACAAGTCACAACTCCATGCATCATTCACCATTCATCCCACTTTTGCGGCTCTATCGAATAAATGTCACAAGCCCAATGTTAGAATATAAAGAAAGGCTACCCAAAGAAAAAATTAGAGTAGCCAAAAGAGGCCCAAAACCTCGATTGTGTACCCCTAAGGCCCTAACTTATATAATCTTTATGAAAGAGTTAATTCCGACATAGAAAAATATGAACATTTGGATAAGAAAAATGATTAATCCTCTTAACCTATAAATTATAAAACCTTCTAATACCGTATGAATATGACAAGTGGAATTTAGTTAATCTTTTTCCAAATCTTTCCTCTTGAACATCTACATTGAAGGATTTTGGATTAAGGAATTAAAATGATTACTCATTTCCTTTTGGATAAAACTCAACTTTAATTAGAATCATTAGATTTAAATACCAATGTCATACACTTTTTAAAAATTTTATAGTTTAGTTCTAATTTAATTAGTCATTAATTAGGGAAGCTAATTCCTACATTTTATAAATATAAAACGTAAGTATATTTAATGATATAAGTATGAAAAATAATTTCAAAATTTCAAAGATTTTATTAAACCACAATTTTTATTTTCATTTCTGTATAACATTTTTTCAGTTTTATGTCGTACGTTGTTATCAAATTATGAATTTCAATAAGATTTTTATCATATAACGTAATAAATAAATAAAAAGGTAAATGGGTGAGAATTGGTTATAAGTATTTAGTTTTATATTGTTAATATCTTATGATTGTCAAATAAAAGATATTATTATGTATATTCTTTAAATAAATGTTTTGAGCCTCATGATTTTAATAAGTTAAAAATAAAATGTGAGAGATTTTTAATTTAAGCTAGAAGAGGAACAACCAATGAAGGATTCACATCTAGTGTTAGACAATGTTAAGAGAAATGATATTCGTACCATTTTACTAAATCTGCCACACATGTCAACCAACTGAACACAGTGTATAAGTTATTAAAACAAGTGTGTGATAGCTTTATGAAAACCTATGATACGAATATCACTTCCCAATGTTGATACTCAACTTTATGTACAATATTGGCCATGTGTCGGGCCACTATTAATTCTGGCCCTACAAATAAAAAAATGTTTTGGGCTATTTTTCATCATACTTTTTCTCCCCAATATTTTAGTTATGTTTTTGTTTATTTTGGATTTGATACATCCTTATATTTTTTATTGCGTTTTTTTTCATTTAAATAAATATACTAGTGATCAGGTCCGTTCAATGGACGGGTAGTCTCAAAATATATTAATCAAAGCTAAAAAATTGAAATTCAAATATATTAAATAGATATACCGAAATTAACTTGAAAATTTGCTAGCTGAATAGCCATTCCATCGGTCAAAATACTCCAAAAATTATCCGCCCAACGAAGAAACATACGAAAATTAACTCCATATAAATATTGATTTCAGTTTACCCTTTTTTTTTCAACTTTAGTTAAATAAAAAATTTACAGTTTCTTATATTATAAAAGTGTAAACTATATATATAAAAGTATAATTAAATATAAATTAGGTTAAAATGTAAATTGGTGATGAAAAATCAAAAAGTGTAAGTTAATTATTTTAAATTGGGTTAAAGTGTAAATTGGTGATGATGGGAAACTAAAAAGTGTAAATTAATTGTTTTAGATTGGGGTTAAAGTGTAAATTGATGATGGAAAACCAAAAAGTGTAAATTAATTTAGATTAATATAAAAAAAATTAAAGGATTAATAAGGAGGGAGGATTAAACTCAAGGAGGTGGATTAGGGGTGTCAAGTTTACCCCCAACCCCCTCTTTTAGTTATATTATAGATTAGTTTTAGACCCGTCTAATAACATATAGTTTCGAAGGACATGTCTTTGTAGATTCAATTTCAATATATTTTAATAAGGACATAAGGTTAATAACAGTACATTCATACAGTATAATTTCTAAAACTTTTTGCCTTGTCAAATGTCAATAGCTCATTATCTTATTCTATAATAACATAATCAAATGCAATCCTGCTTTTAATATAGTTTTAAGCAACGAATATTTCCTTCTAGAATGTACTTATGTTAATCTTCCGAAAACCATATCATGAATCATGATTGACTCTTTTGAGTATTTGTGTCTAAATAAATGCATAACCCCAACTTGATACATATATAAGTAAATGGGTGAAAGTGTTGATTTTAAGAGTAAGTCGCACTTCGATATGGGCAAAAGTGATTCAACCAAGCCGTAAAAGTTGAGTGTGTATTCACGTATTGGATATGTGTTTTGAAAGAAGAGAGCAACCTGCTTAGGAGCATCACAAGCAAATCGTTATATAGCCTTAGAGCATTCACAGTCGTAGACACTCATCCTCCAAGAACTAGTCCCTGTCAGCACCACATCAGCCCAAGGACTAACCAAGGACTAATTCCCCCAAACACCCACAATGCAAGGACTAGTCTAGGACCCACCATTTATTTAACTTTACATTTTCAACCCAATATTCTACCATCTATTTAATTATACACTTTTAACCCTCTAACTTATACAACTTCAATAATTTAATAAAAACACACTTAAAAAGTTCATTAAATAAAAAACCATACAATGCAATACTAAAAAAACAACACACAAGTAATTAAAAACAAGAACACAGTTTCATAATTTATTATTATTAAGACAAACAACAACAGATCACGAGAGACGCCAAGTATGCTCGACAAGATCATGACGAAGACCGTGGTGAACCCCTCGGTCTCGAAGCTCTTTATTGGTCCGTGCGTGGACCACCATCCTCTCTCGGAAGGTACGAACAGGTACACGGGGGTGGGTGGGTGGTGGGGGGGGGGGGGGGGCTCAGCTAGGATTTCTAGATCATATGAGGTTATTGCATGACCCGAATCCTCAACGATCATGTTATGTAATATGACACAAGCATACATGGTTCGACGAATCTTGTTGACACTAAACGACCTTGAGGGGTGTGTAAGGATTGCCCAACGACCTTGGAGAACTCCAAATGCTCGTTCCACATCTTTTCGCGCACTTTCTTGATACTTCTTGAAGTTTTTTCTTCTTCAGGTCTTGTGGGCATGAAAAAGCCTTGACAAATGTCGCCCCCTCAGGATAAATACCGTCGGCTAGATAGTACCCCTTCTTATAATCGGTTCCGTTAACTGTAAATGAAGTATCCGGAGCCGTATCCTCAACGATTTCCCTAAACAAATGTGATTGATTGAGTACGTTTATGTCATTGTTCGAACCTGCCATTCCAAAAAATGCATGCCAAATCCATAAATCGTACGATGCTACCGCTTCAAGCATGATGGTTGGTACCCCTTTATCACCTTGAGTGAACTGGCCTTGTCATGCTTTTGGACACCTTTTCCAGGGCCAATGCATACAGTCGATGCTCCCAAGCATCCCTGGAAAACTATGGAGTTCTGCGTGTTTCTGGTAGATATGTTGTATATCATCTGTTGTTGGTCTTTGTAAGTACTCTTCCCTGTAAAGATCAAACACACACTTACAAAAAGCATCAAGCGCGTCTCTGGAAATTCGTTCACCCATTTGTAGATACTCATCAAGTGAATCGGCCACGTTGCCATACGCTAGCTGACGTATCGCAGATGTACACTTTTGAATTGTAGAAAAACCGAGTTTACCCCGTGCATCTACACGTTGGTTTCGAAACTCAACAAAATGACGAGACACAGGCTCGTCACCAACTGGGGAGAAAGAAGCGATATCGTTAGCTATACGCATGAACAGCTCTTTTCGCATGCGAAAACACCGCCTAAAGAAGTGTGGCGGGTACTTTGAGTTTTCGACAAAGTAATCATTCATCAACTGATTCCCTGCACCAAGTCGATCTCTTGGGATATAAACACGAGTGAGAGGGGTTGAAGAGTCCCCATTTTTGAACAAAACGATAAAGTCACCCATTATAGTGATAAGTTCTTCATCGTCGGAGTTGTTCCCAAATAACTCCTGTCGTGTTTATGTGTTAGCACTCGACGGAAGTGAAAAAGACATGTTGATTTTAGATATATGAATTTGTGTTTTATGTTTATAAAAGTGTGTTTTTTTGTATAAAAACTATAGATGTATAGAGACATATATATATATATATATATATATATATATATGTGATAAAAAAGGACCAATACTGAAAATGTGTATAAAATTCCGAAATGGCCGTTATAGGGACTGATTGTGTAACTTTTTTGAAAATTTTGGAAAACTTAACCGTTGGCTAACAAAAAAAAAAAAACAAACGAACGCTCTCACTCGTTTCTGGGGGGACGAACGCGCGCAAACGCGCCTAGGGACGAGCCACACCTAACCGTGTGCGCTCATCTCTCAGTCTAGAATGAGCCCTGAACGAGCGTGAACGAACCCATTGTGAACTCTCTTAGGGGCACGTTTCCGCACGTGAATCAATAATTCAATAAACCTCTTTGTAAAAATCAACTCCTCAAATAAAATATCGTATGTGCATGTGAGGTCTCTAAACCTAACTACCTATGCCCTTAAGAAAACCCCATATACTTTTAATCTGTAAGCGGCGATCAATTGTTGGAGTCTTTGTCTCTGGTGATAGATAGAGGTTATGAGTTTGAACCTCATGCTCAGTAAGGCTGGAGGTCCTTTTCTACCTTTAGTAGAACATGGAAGTAGCCTCTCTACCTTTGGTAAGGGTAAGGGTGTCTAAATCTCAACTTCCCCCATACGCCGTCAAAGACGGTATTGGCACCCAAAACCCGTGGAAAACGACATTAGGAGTTACTTTACTTTTGTAATTGAGTAACTATTATTATGTGTGTTTTGCTAAATACAACCTTTTGTTGTTAGAGGGAAGTGAATGCGTGCTATTATGCACCTAGGTTAGGTGAATCCTTCTCACATGTTAATTTTTTAATCCATAAAAAACTTGGGGGGCCAATTATTTATTCATTATACATTGAAATATCTCTCACATGCTAATTTTTTAATCCATAAAAGACATGAGGGGCCAATTATTTATTCATTATACATTGAAATCTCTTTCACATGCTAATTTTTTAATCCATATAAGACATGAGGGACCAATTATTTATTCATTATACATTAAAAATAAAAAAATTAATATGTGAGAGAGATTTCAACCAACTTGGGTGCATAACAACACAACCTTCACTTTTCCCTTGTTATTATAATTAAGGTGTATAAAATAGTTGTATACTTCTACACTAGTAATAAAATTTATGCGGTAAATTTTTAATATAAAAGGTATAAATTTTTTAGACATGTTAACTATAACAATTAGGGTTGTATTTAACATTTTTCTATTATTATTGGGATTTGGTGCAATAAATGAGCTTCAAGTTTTCTAAAATAATACTCATTCCGTCTCATATTAAGTGTCTTATTTTAATTTTTTTTAGTCTTTTTCTTCAACTTTGACCGTAAATATTTTATTTTGTGTTATATATATCACTTGATATAACATATATGAATTGATTAAATTTTGAATATAGTTTTCATTGATATAATTTTCATAAACTAATATATAACATATATAAAGATATTTACGGTTAAAGTCAGAAAAAAAGACTTGAACTGTCAAAATTGAACAATTAAAATAGGACGAGGTGTAATTAAAAAGGTATATATTTAACACTCATTAATTTAATATAACAGTTATCATCCCTACATAATATAAATGTCACTTCAAAAAAAGGTAGTTACTGCTGATGTGGCATGCCTTATAATTCAAGAAAGCCCAAAAATTTCTCCATGATTAATAGATAGGTACTCTACGGATTGGTTATTTTCTAATATACCCCACAAAGCAGTTATCTCCGAATTACCGATCCAAAAATATAAACAGCTATCCCTTCCCTTTAATTGCTCAATTCATTCTTTCTCTCTATATTCTTCATCCAACACTTCCCTCTCGCTATTTCTAATGGCAGTTTTTTTTTATAGAATCGGTTATTTACAACTTTCAAGCAGTTACAAGGTAGGCCATGGATTCCGAATTCTCTCTTGCTATTTCTAACTTAATGAATCTGGTATGTTTTGTGTGATTATTGATCGTGTGTGTGTATATGTGTATATATAGTTTGATTAGAATTAAGATATGTGTTGATTTTTTTTATTAGTTGTTGAAAATTAGGGTTTGATTGAGATAATGGCAATAAATTTTTAATTTGGGTGCCTACCAACTTTGAGAAAATGCTGAAAGCAGAGTCGGAGGCTTTGATAGATTGTGTAATACTTGTGTCTATCAATTTACATATTGAAACTGACTCTAGGTTGCTACTTGATATTTGCAGCCTCACCAAAAGCTACCTGCACAATTCCCATGCCTTTAGTATTCAAGGTTACTTTACCCATCTATATTTCAGTATGAGCATTTAAATAAAATGAACACTATAATAAAAGAAAGGGTTGTCTCCGGTCACAATACATATGTTTTTCACCATTATTTTCGTGATGTTTAATGTAAGTAGTTCTTACTATCAGTTTTTTTTTATTGTTCTGTGAATACATGACCATAAGGGATTTGGAGAAAACATAACATGCCCAACTGGTGGGTTAGTAAGGCCGTTGTTCATTGGTCACTTTACAAATGAGGGTAGAAGTATAATTCCCTTTTAAAATGCCATGTCAATATGGTGTGCGAAAAAGTTCATGAAGCAAATGCCACCATATGTTTAGATTACTTGCATAAGGAGGTAAGAGTTAATAGTTTCCTTGGCTGTGAGTTTCTTCTTTTCTGGGCAGAAAAGTGGCAAAATGAGTGTGTTAAAACAGGTCAAGATGGGCCTCGCCTGGCCTGCAAGTTTTTTTCTTTTGTCAATTATATAAAACTCAATAAATAGAAAGCGTTGTAAATAATTATCTGGGTTGTTTTTGTATTAGTGTTGCGAGTATGGGTTGAAGGATATATACAATGGAAACTGAAGGCTTGGCGACACTAAGACTAAGAGTTGTCGAGCCGGTGTTAACAGGTAACCTGAAGCATTTTTATCGTCTTTTCGAGTTTTAATGTCCGTTTGAAAGTTCAATTCGTTGAATTTAATTTTTTAATGTCCTTTTAAAGGTTAGTATGAATCTAAAATTCAGGTTACATGATGTATTTTAATTATCGTAATGCCTTCTACACTTAATTTCATGTTGTATGATATAGGGAGTTCTAGATCAAGGTGGACAAATGGGCATCATTTAGGTTGGATTGGGTAATATGTAAGAAGTTGAATTTGGTTAACTTGGAAATAATTTATTATTATTTTATAACTTAATGGTGTAATACGTGAAATTACAAAAACTTTATTGCTACAACACCCGTGTAACCTTTTTTAATAAAAAAAATCTAGAAGATTGTATGTATTTTGAACACACTTTGGGTGAATTTTGACCCGTTACATACCCCTTTCTTCTTAGTTATTTGTTTTGCCAACGTGACCCATCGAGGCAGTCATTAATAAGTATCTGGGTTGAAATTGCCAACTTTTTACTAAATGTATCAACTTCAGCAAATATGTAACATAGGTTCCAAACTTCGGACAATCATTACATGGGATGCTGAAACTTATTTTTTAGTTACATAAGTTTCTGGAGCCTTTATGCTTTTTATTTTATTTCTTTGGGTTGTGGCTAATTAGCGTCTCTGATACAGTATGAGGCCTACTGGAAACAAAGTCGTTGATATTGATTCGGGTGCCACAACCTCCTTTCTTTCGCTATACAACTTAAACACCAAGCATAACGAAAAATTAATTTTCCTTGCGATTATTTAGAAATGGCTTTTTTTTGGAACAAAGGAATGGTACTTTTGTACACCAAGAAACAAGATATATCCTAATGGGTCAAGACCAAATCGAGAAACAAGAAAGGTTTATAGGAAGGAAACAGGACTGGATAAGCCCATTAAGTCCAAATCTGACATGAATTCAATTACTGGGATCAACAAAGCCTTTTGGAAAAGGGACCAAGACGAATTGGATTGTGCATGAATATAGACTCACTATTGTTGTCAATACTTCTTCCATCAAGGTCAGTTTCCACATTTTTCTGTTTCTATCTTATATCATATTTGTTGGGTTCAAAAAGTTTTCATATCAGACACGTATCACATCAGAACTGTTTGAATTTATGGCAACAAACCTATTGTTTGTACATTGAGATGTTTATTTTGTCATTTCAGACCAGTATAGGGATTACTGCTATGACAGTCGCTCTAGGAGACATAGGAGCACAAGCCTGCTCCATTGGACAGGTGAACAAGTTATCTTTATGCACATTCATATTTAATTTCTCATGATGGAAATTTCTATAAAAATATTTTGCAGGTTAGGATCCAGTGATAAACTGATACCAGATGGCAGAGGTATATGCCCAAAATACACTTCTTGAAGAAACAACTTGCGGATTTTTACTGCATTGGTTGTAATTGCAATGCATTTCCATTTAACACTATTTATCTGCTATATTATTGAACTCTTCTCTTTCACTGTGTAACTATCATAGTTCTAATGATGTTATCGATAGCTTCACATCAATAGTTATGAGGAAATAGACAAGAAGCATTGAACCCAAGGTTGCATTGAACGACTGAGTTAACAATGGCTTAGCTAATGCTTTGAACAGCAGCAACCCAAGCACCTGCCAAAATCAATAAAACCATATTTCCATGATTATTTGCAAAAACATTAACAAGAAAAAGTGAAGCTCGGAAGGTAAAAGTCTGGTATTTATTCATTTTGCTGGTTTAGGATTGACCCGGCTAATGCCACTTAGATGTGGTGTTGATCTGTTATTATGCAACCTACCAATAAAAATCCAGTGCGTTATTGAATACTCTTATTGTCGTGTGGCAAACGCATTGTTGATTTCAAGGTGATGAGTTGATGACAAACGAAAAAGGAAATTGCATTTAAGCGATGGTTATTTAAAAAAGATATTATTGCAGAAAAGGATATATATTAACTTTGTCATGTTTATTAATTGAGCTTTTAACTCCAAGTGAGCCATGTGTGATAAGCTCTCATGGAATAGGGTTAGTTATATACATGTTTTTTGTGGAACATAACAATTTATTTATATCATTCAAGAGTTTGTTAGTCTACATCAGTTTGCAGCAGCTACTGTTTCTAGAGAAAAAAGTTAAAATGGTTAAATGACAACTACATATACATTTAGGGATTATAGACTATAGTATATTATTGTTTTTCGATTGGAGAAGCAACCCATTTCATCTTCTTTTAAGTACTTATTGTATTATAAGTACTTATCTTTTCATACGGTAGAAGTTATTTGATCAACGATTGATTAATGCTAATATTTTTTTTACGTGTGATACCTTACAGGTGATGTTATCGTGGTGACCCGAGGTCACTGCTGATTCACAACAAAGGCAACCATTGCAGAAGTTGCTCTTGCTTCAACAATCCTTATAATAAATAACGAAAGAGGTAACAAATGGTTGGTTGCATTATAAAACTGATTTAGACAGTAAAGAAAAGAGGAAGCAAACATTTGTTTAATTTCTATGCTTTGATAGCCCAGTCTTACATCTCTTTATGCTTTTGTTTAGCAACAAAGGTAATCTGACCATTTTTTAGAGACTGATCAATTTTGTTTTTCAGTTTGATTTCCGTGCTTGATAAAAGAGAATTGTGCATTTGCCATGTATTCTGTTTTTTAGTCTTAGTATCTATACAATATTGATTATGTCCATAGTCTCATTAGTCACTTTTACAAAATGAGCTCGATTATGGAGTATAGACTCTCATTAGTCACTGCTACAAATTAGGAGTGATAAAATAGTTATATTAAGAAAAAGGGTCCTTAGTTGGATAGAACCTTAGTTGCTTTTAGAAAAGCAATAAGGATCCCTCTTTTACTAATGATAAAAGTTAGCAAAATCTAATGATGCTAAACTATTATTTTATAGATGTTTGATGAGGCAAAATGTCTAATGCAAGTAAAGTTAGACTACTCAGAGCTCAAAGGTATAAATGATGGATGATATGGAATTTTGTTCAAAACTTGCTAAAGTGGAGGCTGTCATCCTTCCACCTGGTAAGCTGGTTCTGTTTTGCAAAATAATAATAATAATAATAAAAAATAAAAATATTTGTTTGGTAATGTCATCCTTCCACCTGGTAAGGCTATGCTGAACTAATATTTGTTTGGTGGCCCAATTAAAAAAATAGTGAATGACACATATCATTTTTTGCTAATCTAGCAGGGTTAGTAGTTAAAATAAGAAGTAATGAGGTTTGTTTAAGATGATTAGTGGGTGTATGAATTTCTGTTTTAGAACCTACTTGAAATGATAAAGCTTTAGGCATTATCTCCTTCTGTTTGTGAGCAATGTACATTATCTTTTTGCCATTCTTGGGATTTGCCTTTACCGCATGGTGACGGAGGTTCATCCAAGCTTAAATGATGCAACTGGTGTATAGTCTAAAAGAAAAAGTAATGACACACTAGCTAGGCTTGCTAAGACCGTCTCAGCTTTAAAAGATGATAAGATACAATGTCCAAAATAAGTGTCTACAACTGCCATCTTATATTTTATTTTTCTATGTTGCTATATACTACATGATAATGAACTAAATCTGGTTTAACTTGATTTATTCATTTATGATGAATGAAATTTGTAGGTTCTCTAAAGAGTCGAGTGAAGGAAGACATGGAGCATGCTGAGATGTTCATGAATTACTAGGTAATTGATCATTTATTAGTAATTTGCATCATTCACTTTTCGTGTCTTCGGAAATTGACGGGTGATACTTTCTGTGTATAATATATTTATACTTTCGTGGTTATTAGTATGCACTCTTCGGTCTTTACTTTGTGTGTTTCTCTCTTTGTTGAAAGGATTTATGCAGTTTTAATGTTTACTATCGCTTCATGTACACATTTAATATGTATGTAACTAGGCGGGCATTGTATAATAATCTAATAACTCGAGACATTACTGGCCAGATGGGTTGGGTACTCGGGTTAAAGTTCGTATAGGTTGAAACAAAGGTTGGGTTCCTTAGATTGACCGGACCCAGAAAATCCTCCCCCCCCCCAAGTTTTTTGTTGGTTTTATGGAAGTTAATTATGATTATAGATAACAAATTATTATAAGGACAACCTAGATATTGGAATCAAATCATTTGTGATGCTATATCTATTAGAAAAGACATGGGGAAACTTGCAGCCTGTTATACATGTTGATCTAGTCACCTGTATTTGGTTGATTAGAGTCACTGCTTATATACAATCATACTATGGTTTGGAGATAAGAATTGAACAGATGGACCTGATACCAGAAAGAGGCTGCTTACTATAATGGGAAGGTCGTGAATGAGTTAGTCAAACATACCATGTTTAATGAGAGAAACTGAAGAGGAAAACCAGTATGCGTCATTAATGCAAACCATTCGAGTCATCCCTTTTTAAAAAAAGTACGTGGCCAAGTTGGTCCATGTAGTTTGAATGATTGTTCCTTCTTGGTGTATGCTCTACCCTGTGTGTCTTTAACTTTGGAAGATTGTTTTGACTATTTTCATTAAGTTTTTAATCAATTTTACTTGACTGCCCTCATGTTTGTTTTTTTTTTTTTTGAATTTTTAGATACAATGTTGTTTTGATATTTTAAGACAATTAATAACTCATGAATGGCAAAACTGAGGTGACTCTTATCTTTGTCGTGTAATTAACGTTGTATGTATAGGATACTACAATCAAGATACTGACATATGTGGCGCGTAACTGGATACAAATGATGATATGGTGATCCCGAAGCGTTTGCCATCCCTGGTGCCCTGGTGGACAACACATACACTCTCAAGCATACAACTAATATGAGAAGTATAAGGGTTTCATTTGTTCTCGAATAATCTTACCCATGGATGCTGCTCAACCAGTGAACCTCGCTTCATCCAGCCACTCATGCAGAGCTAGATGGTGTGTCCAATAACAACTCTTGGAAAGGCAGATGTACCCGGTGAAAGGAAAAAATAACGTATATAGCCAATTAGATATGGTGAAACATTTGCACAGGAACTATAAAGACCCTCTTTGTTTCTCAGAATTTTTTATGAAATGTTGGTGGTGATGAAGTAGTGTATGAAAGCTCGATCCATACTAGGACAAGAAAGAGTCGACACGTGTAAGCCACATAAATAATCATGTCATTGGTTGTTTTGGTTATACCCGATTAACTTCTTTTTTTCTCATGTGTGGTACATGTACCTTGGATGAAGGTGATGAGAATCTTGAAATAAAGTAACCAGTTCAGCATGCTTGATGCATCATGTTGGCATTGGGGGTTAAGAGTATCTGATGTGTGTTGGAAGATGTTTTTTACTTTGGTTCTATTTTTGTTTGTGTTACCACCAGAAATGGTTTCTAAATTTAGATCATGGGAAATCATGCTTCATCTTAAATGTTATTCTTTGATTATGGAGATATTTGACCATTTTCTAACATCACTAAGGTGTGTCATATACATCTTTGTAACTACTAATTCTGGATTTCATCATTTCTAATTCATTTACGATTCGTTGTTATGTTTGTATCAAAGAACTCTCATCATGTATCCATAAATATCTATGAACGGAAACTATACTCTTGATATTCCAGTTGAGATGAAACACAAAAAATACAGATCATTACATACATGTTATGAGGCAACATTTTTCCACATTAGCAGAACCCACATTGCTACATATGAGTTTCATTAGCGATTTAAGAAAACTGGAAACATCATACATGCAAACAATATATTTAAAACATGACGTGATTAGCACGGGCCTAAAAATCCTCGTGTAAGTTAATTGTTTTAACTTATTAATTAATGCCAAGTTCTTTGTAACTATCTTAAACATTCATTTGTTACCCACCCTTCTTGGAAATTTTTGTGACTAATGTAAAGAATTTAGAAATTGAACGTGTAGTTTTGACATATAATGTTTTATATAGTGGGTCATTGTACTCTTACATGGCTAAACTTTTTGTTTTCAGGAACTTGGTAATAACGTTGAGACATGGTTGTGTTACTTGGGAACAAATCGACTTAATCACATTGATTGCTAACCAATATAACCTTGGTAATAAATCTTGAGGTTAATCTATTTGAATGAATTATTTCAGGCTACAGTTATTGAAAAGACGATCACTGAGTTGACTTTGGATGAATTCTTTAGCTATGGTCCTTAGAGAAAAACATGCCAGATTGGCAAATCTTTGCTCACATAATCAAATGGAAATATTTTTGGTTGGGACGTTCTAATCAATTATCTTATGGGAAATCTTATGGCTAAACATAATCTTATGTTTCTAATGCTTAATATATTATATATTAATTAAGCTTAATAATATAAATTTATATTTTGTTGTTAAGCATAAATTATTTTTGATTTCATTATCTTAACATTAAAAGTAAATCTATCTTATGTCTGTACATAATTAAATTAAATATTTGTACTTATGTATTGATAATTTGAATTAACCTACGTGTACAACAGCCAATTGTGTATAGTTACATTTTATGTCCTATCTAAACCAAAAAATAAATTCTACATGTCCTACATTTATGGACACTATCTATGATCGACATAACTTTGAAACTACCAGTTATTTTTACAATTAACTACAATTCACATAAAAAAGAGATACCATTGGCTTTTCACTCACAAATTTCTGGCTCTCCATCTTCTAAAATTTATCAATCATCTGTTCTTCCACACGAAATTAATATATTTGAAAATGCCGAATCATACTTGATTTATTCATGCATGAATAAAATGCATTTCAATCAATGTTTAGATTCATTTCAATCTCTGAACCCCTCTTTTGTTGATATTGCTTCCAATGGTTTTTATGACGTCACTTTGAGGAGAATGTTTATAATCGCACAACCAATTAACAAGTTTTCGTATGCATCTAACAATTTAATCCATCTTTTCTCTAATTCTGGTGTTTGATACTGTCACCAATCTGTCTGCATTCATAACTGAAGTTATTCGTGAATTTTATTTTAATTTACGACTTTGCATAACTGCATACACATCATATGTTTCATCGTGTTTTTGTAAGAAATCATGTTTATAAATTCTCGCCCAACATCATTGATGAATACTTTGGATTGTCTGATAATGAAAAAGCCGACATTGATGATATTCATGATGTTGCTTGAACATTATGAGGTGGAATTGTTCATTCATGACCCAAAGAAAGTTTTACTTCTAACATACTTATTCCAATGTATAAGGCTTTTTTTAAGAGGGTTCCATCTTTAAACACCAAAGTGGTTTCTGAGTTGATGGCTAGAGTTATATATGCTATTGGTGATGGTAATGATAAGTTATATAATATTGGATCACAGATTTTTGATCAAATTAATTAAAGTTTGTGAGACGTATATTGAGTGTCGTCCTGTTATATTTCCTCGTACTATATATCGTATCATAGTGAATCAATATAATCCGCCTTCCATATCTGAACCAATTTTTATTTCACGAGGCGAGATTTTGCGGTTGGAAATAATAGTGACAACGTTATTGATATAAAGCAGCCTTGAAATTAAATAACTCAATGAAAATGGTTCTAATAATTCATCATGTTCTTGCAATAATGTTTCTGATATATAAGAAGTTCATGCAATTTTACAGGATGATGTAGCCAAATCAATGATACATAAGAAAACAAATTTGAAGTCAGCTTAATAGTTTAATGTTTAAACCACTGGCTTAAACCCCAGTGGCCAGGGGTATTTACACTTCCCATTATGTAGGGCCTGGTGGTTTTTCTCCCAAGGTTGTGGGTTCGAGCCTCGGCTGATACAATCCTTGGGTTTCCCATCTAGGAATTTTCCACAAGGAGGGGGGTTGAGAGACTGCAGCGTATGCTCAGCATCTCATGAGGTCCAACGTTTGTTGGTTAAAATTGCCTCCAACCACGTCTGAGTCGAAATACACCTTTCAAAAAAAATAGTTTAATGTTTAAGTATTTTGTTTGTGGCTTTTCTATTTTTATTTACCTGGTAACATTATGTTCACCTTGATTTATAACTTACACTATTGTAATTTATCTTCCTATTTATGATGTTATTAGCTTACGAAGTTATGTTTCTAATTGCTTATGTGTGTAATTGTTGAAATAAGAAAGTTAAAAAAATTTCTTATGGCTGCAAGCACATCGCGCGGGTCTAAGCACTAGTTTTTATATAAAACTTAAATGCATGGGTTTTATATTTAAAAAAGTTTAAGTTAATCGATTGTGACGTTAGTTGGCAAATTTCAATTAAAAGTACCATAACTAATGTTCAAAAAAATTAGTTATAAATCTCTTTTATTTTGATGTTGTTGCTTATCTTTTATGGTAAATCGTACATATCATCAATGACTTCTAATGAAGATAGGTAAAATGATAAATGTTTCCTGCAAATCTGCAATGTGTGTAAACGAAGATGAGGACGAAACCTTTGCCACATAATAATTTGGACAGAAAATCAATGATCGCAAAACTGTTTTACCATTACTCTATTTTTTATGGTTACCTGCCTAGGAGTACGGAAATTTCATTGGACACTTACTCAAAATAAATACTTGATTGCCCCAAAAATAACATTCATCTTAAATTGAAACAATTAATACTGACACTAAATAAATAGATTAATGTAATGATTTTTTTTTAATGTTTAAAAAATTGTACATTTGTATATCAAAAATCCACTTCCTAAACTTTATAATTATTATACAACTATTCAATATTAGCAAAACTTTTTTTTAATGGGTTTTGCTAAACGAAATCCTAAGGGCTTTCGTTAAACTGCATGAAATAGTTGTATAGTTACCATAAAAGTCAAGACGTGTGTTTTTGATATGGAAACGCACAACCTTTGTATGTACGTTAAGTGAAACTTTTAGGGCTTCATTTAGCATTTTTCTGTTTTTAATATAGAAATATTCTTTTTACATTTGAATGTGGGAGCTGATTTATCTACACCATTTTACTTCATATACTACTAATATTTTTAAAAAGACGTCTCTACCCTTATGGCTTTATGAAAGAAAGGATTTATATTCTCCATCTTTACCCAATTACTGCTACTTTTTGTTTTTAACTAGTTTTTTGTTTCCGGGCATTACTCGGGAGACATTACGTGACATGTAAACATGTGAAAATTATATAAAATGAAAATTTCGTAGCAAAAGTTAAAAAGTAAAAAGTTATGTGATAAAAAGTAAAGAAAAATGAAACGTTGGTGGCTGAAGTTGAAAAAATAAAAGTATAAAAAGTAAATAGAACAAAACTTTGTGTGAAAAGTAAAAAAAATAAAAGTGATGTGGCAAAAAGTAAAATGATGAAAACTTCGTAAATTTATGTGATAAAAAGTAAAGAGAATGAAACTTTCGTGACAAAAGTTAGAAAAACAAATGTATAAAAAGTAAATAACACAAAATTTTTGTGCAAGAAATAAAAGAAATAAAAGTTATGTGACAAAAAGTAAAAGTTTAAAAGTTTCTGTAATAAAAAGTAAAAAGAATGAATTTTTGTGGAAGAAATTAGAAAAATAAAAGTTTAAAAACTAAATAAAAAAAGCTTTCGTGCCAAAAATAAAAGAAATTAAATTTAAGTGAAATAAAGTTAAAAGTTTCCGTCATTAAAAGTAAAAAAATGAAACTTTCATGGCAAAAGTTAGAAAAACATATGTTTAAAAACTAAATAAAAGCAAACTTTTGTGCTAAAAGTAAAAGAAATTAAAGTTATGTGACAAAAGTTAAAAGGTTAAAGTTATGTGGCAAATATTAAGAAACCTAAAGTTAGCTGATAGGGACCATTGTTGTAACAAATTTAACAACACGGACTATAATTGCAGGAAAAAATTAACAGCTGTTAGCTGATGAGGACCATTGGTGCAACAAATTTAACGACAGGGACTAAAAGTGTTGAAATTGTGTGGTGCACGCAAACCGATTCATACTTTTTAGTATATATAATAATTTCAATTCCTTTTATTTAATTTTTTTCTTCTTTTTGGGTCCATTTCACTTCCACCAAAAAAGAATCATAATTCCCGTCATACAATCAAGGAAGTTTTCTATTTTTTTTCCTAAGCAAAATTGAACAAAAAAAAAAGTAAATATATAATTTCGGGTGCCTTTCAAGTACATGCATAGCAAATACCAAATGTTGTTAAATAAGCGAAATTTGTTGGAACCACGTTAGTGTGACCGTCACTGATCATATATCATCATGATATGATAATTGACGATAAATGAAATCCCAATGTCTATTAAATAAATAATGGGCTTATTTACTCTTAGAGACGTATTATAGGGTTTCCCATTAGGTGATTGTAACTAAGAGGACTAATGGTGCACACATTAAACACTAAAGGGGTTTAAAGTGTAAATACTTTCCTTACATATAGAGAGTCATTAACCCTAAGTTAAGGTTAATCCCTACACACATAATATCCTAATTTTCGTGTGTCTCTCCTCTCTAAATTCGTGCATCAAGTTACAATCGAATAATTCATCCCATTATTACTCAATCAACTTTTTATGGGACCCGAAATCAATAGCAATTATGTTTTATGCTCTTACAGGTTGCATATGACAATTGGGGATGTTTTATCACTCGAATTAAATCATGTTTATTCCAACAAAATTGTGTTCGAATTTATTAGCTACAAATTGGTGTTTTAAAGATGAATTCCATTCAGATTGTTACTAAAGACGATGATGATGATGAATCAAATGAGGAAGAAACATATATTTCAAATTACAAATGTTTCACAATCCTTCATATTACTTGGGTGTCGTTAATATTCAAATTCGCATTATTAATATACATATTAATTATAAATTGGAATGTGATGGGAAATAATTACGAAAAGGGGCATCATGGAAGGATTTAAGATACAGATTTTGGCGGATATTGTTGATGTCAAGAATGTAATGGATGTAAGGATAAAAATATCATAATAAAATGTTTGTAGTGTGTAAAGTAAAAAGAGTAGTATATAAATCACTTCCATTTGAATATTACACATAATCGATTAGTATTTTTAAATTACATTAAATATAAACTTTAGTTTTCACTACGCCTTTATCAGATAAAAGATAAAAAAAACTGTTCGGTGTCATTTTTCGTAAGTTTTTAGCGTCAATACCTCGACGATGTATGAGGCTGGTTAAGATGTAGGCAAACTTTATCCCTACCAAGGTAAAGAAGTTGTTTTCAGTTTTTACCTAAATGGTAGAAAAGGCTCCCTGGCTTTTGCATGAGATGAAGATTGAAACCGTAATCTCTGTCTCTACAGACCAAGATGTTTACTATTAATCCAAACCATGTTGCTTACACCTATATCAAATAAGTAAACTCATATTGACTTTTATATTAAGAAGATTGAGATAATAGTCATATTTAATCCAAAATCATGATATTTATTATAATATAAATATAAATAGATATTCACTTCTATATTTTTATATTTGTATTTAGAACATTCTATTCAAGCTTATATATATAAGAGCATGCTGTAACTCTAAATTAATCTCTCATTAATCTAATTCTCTCACTAACTCTTCTCTTTTTTATTTTCTCTATATTATAATACGTTGTTATCAGCACAATACTTTAATCAATTGAGGTATTATAATATGGACAAAATAAAAAAGAGAAGAGTTGTGAGAGAATTAGATGGACAAAATAAAAAAGAGAAGAGTTGTGAGAGAATTAGATTAATGAGGGATTATCTTAGGGATAAAATATAGACTTGTATTTATAGGCTTGAATAAAATCTTATAGTGATAAATACATAAATATGAAAGTGAATATTCAACTATATTTTATATTATAATAATACTTTTATTACTTGTAGGTTTCCTTTATCACAATATATATTTGTTTGTAAAAAGATATCTTAAAAAATCCTTATTTATTTATTTTTTTTACTAATTTACCCAAAATATATATACCCAGGGGCTAATTATTGTTAGCTAGTGGAACACATTTGATTGTGTCGAAGTGTATCTTCTAATTTACTATGTGATCTCCAGATGTGAGTTTAACTAAAGTCTTGGGTTTGAGCTTAGGGTTTTCATCTTAAAGGTATTTTCTATAAGGAGGAGTTAGAGGTCCAAAAATATGCGGTTAAATTGCTTCCAACACATCTGAATCGAAATTCATTTTTTAAAAAATAGTTATTCACTATGAATTTATCATCATTATTATTTTAATCTATTAATGAAACGTTTACCAAGTTAATTATTAATGACCATAGAAAAAACTTCTATTCATATTCGTTTGTCTCATTTACAAACCTGTTCAAAATATATGCTAAGAGGGGTATCCTTTTGACTAGTAATAGAAAATCACTTTAACTAGTTAATCATAGTTTAAACCACTGGCTTAAACCCCAGTGACCTGGGGTATCTTCTAAATCCATTATGTGGTTCCCGAGGGTGAGTTTACTCAAGGTCTCAGGTTCCAGTTTTGGGGTTATCATCTCAAAGGAATTTTCCATGAGGAAGGGGTTGGAGGTCCAGAATTTATCTGGTTAAAATTACCTCAAATACGTCTGAATCGAAACTCACTACACACAAAAAAAGAAGTTAATCATAGTTTATGTAATGAGTTAAAATTAGAAAATAGAATTAGTGCGAGACATTTGTTAACAAAGCTTTTAAGATAAAAATAGAGAAAGCTAG
This sequence comes from Erigeron canadensis, assembly GCF_010389155.1. NCBI lineage: Eukaryota > Viridiplantae > Streptophyta > Magnoliopsida > Asterales > Asteraceae > Erigeron > Erigeron canadensis. The sequence continues at coordinate 33,530,027 of NC_057765.1, forward strand.
TACAATGATATATTTCAGGTTGGGGTTGGGTTAAATTGATCTTGATTTAACAAGTATTAAAGTAAAACAAATAAGACAAGTTCTTGATGCTCAGATCATGGTTAAAATGATGCACGAAGATTAATGAAGCAATTGATGTACGATGATTTTCATGATGCACGGTGATCTTCAGTAAAGATAAACTTATTGTTTTATTTTTATACTTAAATACTTGTTTTATTTTACCCAAAACTATTTCAGGTTTATAGGGTCTATAAACCCCGTTCCAAATAGTGGGACTTCCATTTCAAACCTATTTTTTAAAAATTAGATGATGACATAAAAAAAATTTAACGATAAGACTAAAGAAAATTTCTTAGTGGAATTTATATATCGTATTCAAGTAGAGTTTAATCTCATAACATCACGTAAATTTGTGGGGTGGATTAATTGAGAATTTTTCAAGAGTCTTGGGTTTCATCACAAGCATACATATAATTTAGGAGTAGATCTAGGTTAGAATGAAGTTATAAAAAAAATGATAATGAATTAACATTTGATATATTTTTGTTTTAAAAGTAATTACTTTATATTTATTTTTGAAAAACTAAAACTGGATTGAAGCCCTTATTGATCGCCACATGATACCATATTAAAATGACACGTATCCTTTTAGTCATATTTATTAGAATAAAATCTATTGATTTAATTTAAAAATAAATAAAATATTTATAGTAATATTTATAGTATCCTAATTCAATTCTAATGCATAGACACCTAAACCCAACCTATAGACTTGTACACACAACTTTATTAGTAATTTGTTGATATTTAAATGGTTTGCTAGATTTTTACTTGGTTGGTATTAATTGATTTTTGATTTTCTTACCTTTTTACTTATTGGATAATAAATTATATTTGTATTATGTGTATGATGTATTTCAATGTTACATTCTTTTAATGAAACTAAGAGTCATAATAGCTACTTTCAAAAAAACCCTAACTATTAACGACATGTTGGTAGATGATACTCATTACTTTCGAAGCAATTGATCTTTATATTTGTTTGTGCATAAATCGAATGTAGCAAACACTTTCTTTTTCCAATCCACTGTTGAGCTACAACTGAAAGAAAAGTATCTAAGACATAGTGTTTCCCCGACAGCTGCAGGAAGCGGCTAAGAAAGTCATCAGGTAGGTAAGCAAGCCTGATTTCTTGACCTTGTAGCGAACTTCTTTTGGTATATGTAGTACTCTTTTCTTATTTCAGAGAAGCTTGCCTTTTTGTTATCCAAAAGCAAAAGTCGGCCGAATCGGTCATGCCCCTGCCCCGGAACGCTTCAATGATCTCTTTCTTCGCGTCGATAGGCCGGTACGGTGCTCCGCGTGGTTATATTCATACATGTTCCGACTTGCCCCTATGAATAGATATTCGTTGTGTATGTATTTATATAGAATAAAAACGAAAAGAAAAGATTAGAGAGAAGTACCCATAGGTAAGGATTCTATCTCTCTCCGCTTTCCTAATCAAAAGATATAAGAGCACCCCTTCTTCCGAAGTTACAGGGTCATTTTGCAGAGTATAACATGTTTAATAAAGCTTGTTTCATTGAACGTACTGATATCACAAACGATGTTCTATATAACCTAGATAATGGCTATATCTCCTAAATAAACTATTGGGAAAATCATAGCGAAAAAGTCAAGACCTAACAAAAGAAGTAAACCTGAAGTGTTGCAAAAGACTGGGATGGGAAAAGTAGAACCATAAATACTATCTGAAATTGTGAAGGGCGCTTGATAATATTCCAATCCTTGAAAAGGAAATCCAATTAGAGATAAGCTTCCCATGAGCATCATGGCATTATCTTCATTCTGTTTTATATCATTGGATGCCTTAACTAAGTTGTAGTCGCTTACAAGGGATTTTCGCAAATTTTCAAAAAAGGTAAGCGTGCCTACTTTACGACAGCCTCTGGATATTCTTGGATGGTCTTCTCCATCAAGCACGGAAGTTTAAGGATAACTGTAGATCGGTGGCTACCTAAGGAAACTCATTAGACACTTGAGGTTATCTTTATTAATCAAGAGGTTTGCATCATATATTTTTTTATAACAGTAATGTTGATGATTAAAAATTTATTATTACTTATACTATGTCGTGCTATTGCTTACATAATATATGGATCAAGACAACTTTGAAGAAGGAATTAGTCCCAGAATTTTGCGATAAGCTTTGGAGGGTAGCATATTACTTCTTGATGATTTCATGTTAAAAAAATGCAAGCATATTTATCGATCAAACCTTATAGGAATTATGAAATATATTTAATATAAATACATGAGTCAATCCATGCATCGCGCACGAATATTATACTAATGTACAACATTAAAATGCATAGGTCACATGCACTCCAAACTTGTGCGGCATCCGATAACACAAATCTCATACTACAGCCCGTACCACGTTCTTGCATGGTATGAGGTCTATCTCGTGCCATATCGTGGGTGTTTCCATCACCCATCGACCTCAAGCATATTGGCAAATCATAGGTCCCATTTGGCTATGACTTAATTGACTTAATAAAAAGTAATTAACCCGTTAAGCCAATCAAACTTGTTTGTTTAAGACCTAATAAATGAAAAAATAACGGTATTGATTTAATACGTATATACATTATTTCTTTTTTCAGTCACTTAATTCATTCAGTCACTTAATAGTTAAAAAACAAATAGACCATATAATCACTGGGTCAACAATGTATTTTTTGTGTTTTTTTTATCGATGTATATGCCTCACAATTTTTAAAATTTGTACATCATGACACGTTAAACTTATTTTTTATTGATGTATATGCCCCGTAAAATTCTAATATTTTTACATGATTTATACTTGATCGGACACTTTTGTTGGTCATGTATGAACTATGTATAAATAACGGTATTGATTTAATACGTATATACATTATTTCTTTTTTCAGTTACTTAATTCATTCAGTCACTTAATAGTTAAAAAACAAATAGACCATATAATCACTGGGTCAACAATGTATTTTTTGTGTTTTTTTTATCGATGTATATGCCTCACAATTTTTAAAATTTGTACATCATGACACGTTAAACTTATTTTTTATTGATGTATATGCCCCGTAAAATTCTAATATTTTTACATGATTTATACTTGATCGGACACTTTTGTTGGTCATGTATGAACTATGTATAAATATCAGAATTTTGTACGACATATCAATAAAAAAATTTAACGTGCAACCATGTATTAAAGGAAAAAGTTTGTGAAGCATATACATCATTTACAAGAATACATATATACAAAACTTGGACGCCAAGTCATAATATTGTATCCGCCACTACGTGCAGGTCGCTCACTAGTCATTATAAATTGGTCCTAGCTAGGTTTTAATTAAGTTGTAACTAATTCCTCCCAATTCCCATGGCTTCCCTACCCTTCTATGATATGCCTTTCCTTTTCATTGTTTTGTTAATTTCCATTGCCACAGTTCTTTACCGGAGAAGGCGGCTTCCTATTACAAATTGGCCTTTTATTGGCATGGCACCAGATCTCCTAGTATATGCGCATCGTATCCATGATCGAGCAACTCTTATTCTCAAACTTAGTAATGGTACTTTCATGTTTAAAGGCCCTTGGTTTGCCAATATGGATATGCTTGGCACTTGTGACCCAGCCAACATTCATCATATGCTAAGCAAAAACTTTCCAAACTATCCCAAGGGCCCCGAGTTTCGCAGCATGTTTGATATTCTTGGAGATGGCATTTTCAACTCTGATCATGAGTTATGGGAAATCCATAGGAGAACAACCATGTCTCTACTTAAACATCCCAACATTCCAACATTGCTTGAAACAAACATTAGGAACAAAGTCGAGAATGGACTTCTACCCATTCTGGATTTTGTTTCTTCACATAATCAAGAGATAGATTTGCAAGAGATATTTCAGAGGTTTGCTTTTGATGCCATAAGCTTATTTTTATTAGATTATGACCCTGAAAGCTTGTCCATTGATTTACCATACATTCCATGTGAGAAAGCTTTTACGGACGCTGAAGAAGCACTTTTTTGGAGACATGTGTTGCCTGAAAAAGTTTGGAAGTTGCAAAAGAGACTTGGGTTAGGGAAAGAGAAGAAGTTAAGTGAAGCGTGGAAGGCTTTCGATGAATTTATATATACATGCTTGTCTAGAAAGGAGGTAGTACAAGAAGATTTAGGGTTGTTAACGTCATTGAAGAGAGATTATGAAGGACAAAGTGGTACTTCAGGAGATGCAAGAAAGTTTTTAAAAGACATTATACTTAATCTAATGGTTGCCGGGAGAGATTCAACTGGCAGTGGTCTTTCCTGGTTTTTCTATCTTCTTACCCAAAATCCAAGCGTAGAGAAGAAAATTCGGGAGGAGATAAAAAAAATATTGGGGGGTCGAAATTGGAAAAGCTTGGGCGTAAAAGAATTAGGGGGGTTCGTTTACCTTAATGGGGGTATACATGAAGCATTAAGATTGTATCCGCCTGTTGCTTTGGAGCGCAAGTCTCCAACAGAGGCGGATATCTTGCCAAGCGGTCATGTTGTTGATAAGCATACAAGGATAATTCTATCCTTCTATTCCATGGGCAGACAAGAAACAATATGGGGGGAGGATTGCATGGAATTTAAGCCAGAGAGATGGATTTCACAAGGCGGAGGGATAAAAAACGAATCATCTTACAAGTTCACCGCGTTTCATGCTGGGCCGAGGACATGTGTAGGCAAGGACATGAGTTTGATTCAGATGAAAATGTTGGCGATTGCAATTATATGCAATTACCATGTTGAATTGGTGAAGGGTCATCAAGTTTGTCCAAGTGATTCCGTTATACTTCAAATGAAGTATGGTTTGAAAGTCAGGCTCTTCCCGGTCAACATCAACGGCCAATCTTAATTTAGCTTTGAAAATTAAAACGACGTACCCTTTGGTTTTTCTAAATAATAATTTCTCTTGCAAATCTACAATTAAGCTAGCTTGTGATTCTACAAAAACTTTCGATAGAGAGTCTATTATTATTCATTATATATGAATTATGGGTTTCATGACTATAATCTAATTACTGTATCATTTTACCATAGTTTTTGGTTAATTATGGCATTAATTAGTTGTATTGCATCCGTACTTGCAATGGATTGTGTGAGATATACTGGTTTGTATTACTCAACTATTACATCATGTGAAATTAATGAATTTTTTTGTAAATGGTACAAAAAAAACCCAAACTTTTTTCTAACTTATTTAATGCGCGTGTGCATACTAAAACTTTTTATAGCAAGACCAACTTTGTTACAACAAATCTTTTCTAGCATGATGATTCAACACTTAGAATACACTAGCTAACAACTTAGAATATAAAACAGACATCACAAGTTACTTATGACAAGTGTGTATGTAGGAATCGACACTTTTTTTGTGCTTCAAATGTTGCCTTTGAATAAACTTGCACCGGTTTTCATGGTCGTAGATGTTACGTCTTGTGTTTATATTAATTAATAGGCTTTATTTTAATAAATAGTACAAAATCGACACTTGTGTTTGACAATATATACGGACAGCCGATCGCACCAAAAAGATACACTGTTACGTCTTCCACTACAGCGTTTGCATGCTTTAAACCAACATCGATCACTCACATACTCTTAGGGATCAGTTGTGTATATATTTGCAACAACTAATAATGTATTTAAGTATTTTCAAGACTTATTATGTGATCGATGTATTTTTATCGACTAGTACGTAGATAATCAATTCTACATACATGCATGAGTAAGGTTCATATATATAAACTAGATTAAACCAGGACGTTATGTGGGATTAACTGAGAACGTAAATAAAAAAATAACTGATAATTACATTATTATTCATAATTTATGATAATATGTAAAATAGTCAATTTAGAACTGATGCAAATAATAAAATTATAATATATATTATACTTATCAAACATGTTAAAACATGACTAATGAAACGTAAATATTTATAAATCATAAAATTCTTTTTCTATGATCTATATATATTAAATATAATATAAAAAACAATCTTACTTTAAACAATGATCATCATTTTTTAACTTTTTTTAGAACGGCACAATGATAATTATCATTGAATTAATAAAAAGACGCGGTTTAAAGAATATATAAACATCTTTGCGTTCATATATTATCAAAATACAGAATCTTAGTTATAAGAAGATAAATTACAAATATAGATCTAAATATCAAAAATATAAGTGTGAAATTGATAAAGTAAATATTTAATTTAACATTGATAATATAATCGGTTAGTAAAATATTAGATGTAATTATCAATATAATCTAGTCTTATATTATATTAAACTATATTATATTCCACGTATAAAGATAATTAATATAAAGGAAGATAGAAAGAGATAAGTTACAAAGATCGACAATATATTATTAATATCTTTTAATTAGTTTTAAAATTCAATGAATATGTACCGTAATTTGCAAAATATAAACAAATATTAAGTTAGATCAAGTGGTTTGTGCATAATATTAAAAGTTAGAGGTCATGAGTTCTAATCTTGTATTTGGTTTTTTTATTTGCAATTTAAGATTAATTAAAAAAACAAATGTGGCAAATAATGACGTGGGAAATGAAGTGCCACATGAGCATTAAAAAATATATATCTAAATGTCAATATATCTAAGAATAACTTTAAAATTATTAGAAAATGACACCTAGGAAAAAAGCCTAGTTGGCACAAAAAGAGAAGTGTCACATAGGAAAAAACATATCCTCTCTTAGTTATATAGAGAGATTACTAGATTATGCCTACACATTATATTAAATTGATTATAAATATAATATTTTAAGTAATGTTAAGGAGGAGAAAGAAGATATATATAAAGGTGAAGAGAGCAATTAAATTATGTGTGTGAAATTGGTAAAGTAAATATCTAATTTAACATTAATAAAGATAGTAAAATATTGGATAAAATAATCAATATAATCTAGCTTATATTAATTATATTAAAATTAATTATATTCCACATACAAAAATATTTAAATACAAAAGGAAAATAGAAAGTAATAAGTTACAAATATTAATTATCAATGTCTTTTAGTTAGTTTTAATATTCATTAAATATTTACCGTAGTTTGTAAAAAAACCAAATATTAAGTTAAATCAAGTGGCTTGTGCATAATATTAAAAATTAGAGGTCATGATTTCTAATTTTGTATTTGGCTTTTTTATTTGTTATTTCAAATTGATTAAAAAAAAACAAATATCCACGTAGACAAATAATGACGTGGCAAATAAAGTGCCACATAATTAAGCACTAAAAATATATATGTAAATGTCAATATTTCCAAAAAAAATAAATAAATAAATAACAAAAAAATTGACACCTAAGCAAAAAGCTTATTTGACACGAAAAAGAGAAGTGTCACATTGGAAAAAAACTATCTTCTCTTAGTCATATAGAAACATATCCTATCTAGGGTAAGGTTCATTTGAGAACCATTCATATATGAACATAGATAATATTAGTTATAATTTGACATGTTTATATGTGCATGAATTTGTTCGCATATACTATTTACATATGAATACCAAGTTATAATTAAAAGATTCTCATGGTTCTTTAAATTCAAATGGTTTTCACTTGAACTTTTTCCTATCTATCTCTATCTCTATATATTAACTAAAACAATAATTACCAAACCTTTTAAAAACCTCGCAAACCTAATCCCGAACCTCCATAATCTTTTATTTACTCCCAAACCTCCCTCATTAATTTGAATATATTATATTAAACATTAAAACAAATCTAATAAAATTTAGGTATATAAATATTCCGTATCTCATCGAGGATCCATATTTTGGCAATAAAAAAAATCCACATTCCATAAATTGTAATCAATTATTATATATGTCCAATATATAATACATACTCTTAAATTTTTATATTGTAGGAATCTAAATCTTTTCTAACTAAAAAAGTGATATCTCTTACTCAAAAATCAAACTAATGTGCATCTTTTCTTATATTTACGAGTATAATATCCGTGCGTTGGGGTGTAATATTGTTTTAGAAGTGACAATTTGTTATAAGGGTAAATATGATAATTAGTGTTGTAGTGTGTGGAGGGGTATTTTGGGAACCATAAATATGGTGAAAGGGTTTTTGAGAAAAAAAATGCTTAATTTCTTAACACATACCATAAATAACGAGCATGGTACCCGCGCAATGCGTCGACGGTAACGGCGACGACGGTATAGTGGAGTTGGTGACGCGTGGTGATGACATCGACAATTGGTGTCGAGTAGTGTAAGTTGATGTTAAGATAATAGAACTATTTTATAAGATAAAGAATTAGAATGTAAATTAGCAAGATAAGGGTTTAGGATGTTATTAATTCATTAAGGGCAAATTTAGTAATTTATAAAAACCCTTCCATGGTGGGGTGTTTATTAAAGACATTTTGGTAATTTCGCATGTGACATTTTGGTAATACTTTTCATTTTGAGGGAGATGTATAATCATTAATAAGGAGTATAGATAAACACAAAATACTTTATAAAGGAGTAAGATAAAGATATATACAAGTCACACATATTAGAGTCCCTAATTTTCTTTAACGATTCAAAGCATCTCCTTTAATTTTTCCATTCAAGTAGTAAATTATGCTTTTGAAAGGATCTTTTAAGCCATTGCATATATCATGAATCCTACAAAGCTAACTTTAATTCGGTCGACTCTATATAGAAATTTTCGGTATTGTTTCCGCATTGTTGAACCTCTTTCCAGCCTTAGTCAAATAGCCACCGAGGCAAGGGGGCGCAGTTCTTAAACAGAAGAATGGCGATAAAGTGGAATTCTTATTTCGTGTTTGTAGTTTGAATCTTTTAGAGGGTTGACGAACTCCCATGAAGTAGTACATCATTAGGCTACACTTTGGAAGGTTAAATCCATTAAAAACAACCTTCATTTATATATATTGGGTAATTAATGTTGCTGGTGTATTTTTAAAATCTTTTGGCACATTATTTAGATTGTTATGTTACTAAGCAAGGATCCATTTTCTGCAAGACCATTTGAAGGACTACAATTTGTAGATGTTGGTTGTTATTATATATATTTTGTTCTTTTATAGATGGATGAAGCCAAGATCGTTATCATGCATTAAATAAGTTAATCGTCATTTTATGTATTGGTTCATGTCTTCGGTGTATCTTTTTAATATTTTTGCATGTGAATATAGCTCTTAGGTTCATGTCTTCGGTTGATTATTAGGTAAGTTGATAAATCATTACTCTTTTGACAATTTGGAAACTATAATAGTTGTGGTTAGTTGAGGACCTTTGATGTTCCCATACATAAGAGTAGTTGTGGTTTTTGGTTGGTAACCTACATTGTTACTCGTATGATTTACCGGGATCAAAAGTTACAACTCACAGTAAATATATACAAAGAGATGCCTAAAATAATCTCTTCTCTTCTCTTCTCTTATATTAATAAAACAAGATTGTTTTCAAAAATTATTCTTAAAAAAAAGATTAAATGACAAGCCTTGTTTTTTGCTAGCACAACTTTTAAAAGAATATGACATCATAATTTATTTTTTTTATTATCCTATTGCTTCCATTTTTTCTCACCACCTATATTTTTACTTCCTTTATCCATTTCAAATTTTCATACGGATTTTTTTCTAATATTATTAAAAATTTCTCAGTTAGAACAAATAAAAAAAAATTGTTTCTAGAAATTTTTTTCATATGTGGCATGCCAACATTTTTTTCTAAACTATTTTTTTAAACATATATGATGTTATAATCATTTTTTATTTTGTTTTAATATATTTTTTATTAGGCCTTATGTCATCTTTTTTTTTTTTCATTTTATTTGTCTAACCTTAATTTTTTTTTAATTAATATGAAAAATGATCGACTTTATCTTAACTCTTTATTTTTAAATCTATATCTACTATTGATTTATCTTAGTTCTTTTACCTTTTCATCACCTTAATCGGGTTTTATATATTAATGTTCATCTTTACAAGTATCTTGCTATCTCAATATCAAATTATAATGTATCGACAACAAATTACATACATATTTCTATATACTTTTTGGTTTTAACTTTTTAATATCAAACTATTTTTTAAACATATATGATGTTATAATCATTTTTTATTTTGTTTTTAATATATTTTTTATTAGGCCTTATGTCATTTTTTTTTCATTTTATTTGTCTAACCTTAATTTTTTTTTAATTAATATAAAAATTGATCGACTTTATCTTAACTCTTTATTTTAAATCTATATCTACTATTGATTTATCGTATTTCTTTTACTTTTTCATCATCTTAATCGGGTTTTATATATTAATGTTCATCTTTACAAGTATCTTGCTATCTCAATATCAAATTATAATGTATCGACAATAAATTACATACATATTTCTATATACTTTTTGGTTTTAACTTTTTAATTAAGCGGCCCGGATTAATTAGCTAGTTTTGTATTGCAGATATTTGACCTTTAATAACAAATATTTTAAAGTAAAGCCAAGTGCTTCGATCTAAAGAAATATGTTTGCTTAATTTTTTTTTCGTGTTTCATTTTATGGTTTAATATAAAAAATTTTAAATAGTCAGCATTGCGCAAGAAAAAAACCTTTTATATATATATATATATATCAAGCTAATAATACAAGCTCCAAAACCACAAAAACTATACCAATAAGAAGCCATAAACAATAAGCACATGCACGTACTAAGCCATCAAAGTGACTGAAAATAACTAACATGTCTTCCCCTTTTTGTTGATGGATTGATACTTGGGACAACATGAGACTTTAAGACTTTGTGTTCGAAGCCAGATGTGAATAAAATGTTCACCAGGCTAAAGATAGTAGTTTTATCATATGTTATTGGGAATATTCCTCTGGAATTAGACATCTACCAATAAACTAAAACAACGTTGAGATGTTTTTCAAACGACACATGACGTAATCCTTAAGCGACATGTGTCATTTTAATTTATTTTATTTCATTAAATTAATTTTTTTAATTGTATATAAATTCAATTTCCTTATTAAACTTGGAATTAAACTCTAACTTTTAAAACGACACATTGCGTAATCTTACCACGACTTCTTTTAATTTCTTTATTTTATTAAATTAGTTTTTTACTTGTATATAGATTCAATTTACTTCTTAGACTTAAAGTTAAACTCTAATCCTCGGTTTATAGTTTATAGATACAAAACACGTTATAACCTTATTTGCTTGATTATTTTCTCATTAATAAAATTGTTTCTTTTTCTTTTTTCAATTCTTCAATTCTTATTGCTTATATTACGTATAATATAATAATATTTTATCAACATGTAAACTTAAAAAATTTAGAGTTTACAATTCGAAATTACAAGATTATTTGTCGTTATCCACTATGCTTCTAAGTTTCGATTTTGATGTGATTGCAAAAGTAGTAAATTTCAAACTCTAACCAAACATATATTATTATTATTATTATTATTATTTTTGAACGACAGTAATGATTAGACTTAGCGGCATGCCTCTTCATCGTCCGGTAGATATTGACCGCGTCACCAGCACAGTCAATCCGAGGGCATGGCTGGCAGTGGAAGTCCCACTACATGTTCTGGAGGAAACTAGCTAATGCTAGAGAAAACCCACATGCTCCACCTCATTGACAAAGACTTCCCAATATGTTTTTCAAAGGTTTTGAACTCGTGACCAACATTTGACTGAAAGACATAAGAGACATTAATGTTTATTAGAATTTAATTTCGATCATCGGTTTACTTTCACCACCATATTTTATTTCATACTCATGAATCATGTATGTGGCATATTCGAATTTTTTTATGATACAAATTATATAACTGTCGTACATCGTACGGATATTAGGACTAGTATCTTTATATATACTAAAAGACAACTGATCTAATTGCTTATTAACCAATCACAAAAGTCAATTTGATAAAATTAAATTTTGATGATGTCACTTTTATATTTACAATTTAAACCTTTACAATTTATTTAATCTTTAATTATAATTAATTAAACTAACTTTATAATAAAAAGTGTGTCGTCTTTGTGTTACAGGAGGTATACCGTATATAGCTGAATTTTCAATACATATCCACCCGGGATAGTATATAGCTTAATTTCAAAACATATTCATCCCAAATAGATAGATATAAATAATTTGGAATTATTATTATACTATGACTCTATGAGCATATAATCTTCAACAAATTAATTGTTAATTTACGTCGTCATATTTTTTCTTGAAATCAAGTTAGTAATATTTCATCACTTAAATTCATTGTAACATAACTCTTTAATATTTAAGATGACTAAAATAAAAAACAAATATTTCATTAACGAATATATTTTTATTAACGGTTACAAAACACCAAATTATTCATTGGGTACAAAACTGGCATAGAACTAAATTTCTTTTAATATACTAAAAAAAAAAGTTGCCCTAAGAATTTATCGGCCAATTACAGCTCTCAATTCTATTAAGTTGACTTTCATTTTCAAATTTAACTTTAATATACATGTTTTTTTAATCCCCAATTTACACCTTTTAGTTACATTTTTAACCAATAATTCTAATATAATAAATCAAGAATAATACTACATCCATCCCATTTTAAGTGTCCAAATTTGACTGTTTGAGTTTTTTTCTTTCAACTTTGACCATCAATATTTTTGTTTGTGTTATATAACACTTGATATAACATGATATAACATATATGGATTGATTGAGTTTTAATTGTACTTTTCATTGATATAACTTTAATCAACAAATATATAACGCAAACAAAGATATTTATGGTCAAAGTCGAAAGAAAAAGACTTGACCGATCAAAATAAGACAATTAAAATGGGCCGCAGGGAGTAGCTAATGTATATCTAATTGAGTAATAGTTAATATATATCCTAATAGTCCATTCTATCTTATAAATACGAATTAATCAGTTAAAAATAAATAAAATTCAATAAATAAAATTCAATGTAAATATATTTAAGATTTTAAAGTAATTCTATTATTATTGTTCTCCCCAAGTTGACTTTTGTTTTTCAATTTTGATTTTAATTTACACTTTTTGATTAATTTAAAAATAATTAATACTTTATCACAGAATGTCTATCTAATAACAAAATATATAGCTAAAAATTAGAGAGGTTACAACATTTGGATTAATACGAATTAATATTTATATAAATACTTTATTTTATATGATTTTTATAGATTAATCGACATTATGTTATTAAAAAAATAATAATATATAAATATATAAGAAACCTAACGGATTATAATTGAACTTATTCAATATACGTATTATCATTATAAATTTATAATCAAAATATATCTCATACATATTGTTTCATACAGTATTATAAATTTATTTATTTTTTTAAATTAAAAATTTCAACAAAGATTAAATTAAGATTGTGTTCACAAATTTGGAACGACTAAAATTCTAAATAAATGGACTGATTTTGATAAACTATATGTCCCCCTAATTCTACTATCATCCATTCTTGATATGATTTAGCATTCAGTATTTATATTTGAACATCTCAATTTCTTTTTAAATATATTTTTACATTTTAACGTATAAGTATTTTTTTTTCCATATGTTAATTTTTATATTGATAATATTGTATAACCCGTGTATTTGACACGGGTCTAAAATCTAGTTGGTATATAAAAAGACAATTTGACGTTGTTTAATTCCGGGGTAGTATTTAACAAGGAAATTGTAAGTATAATATATGAACTGTGTTACTTTCTCAAAATCACGTTTTGCTACTATCATCACGCAGATAATTGGTTTTATTTATTTATTTTTCTTTTTTTTTAACGGCAAAAATATATTATATTTATTAATTTTCTACCAAACAATAACTTTATCTAATGAGATATTATTCTATTCTTATTCCACTATTGGTTACTTTTTGCGGCACTATTTTTGTTTGACAAAAAGGTTTTAAGGGATTATAGGAGCTCAAAAGCTCCAAACATTTGAATATTTATCATACTAGACTTTTATAAATATTTCAATTACTATATTTTTGATATAAAAAACTTCATCTCTCTTACATATCGTGTAATATAAAAAAGGTATACTGCGCAAGACTTGCTTGAATGTGATCCTTGCGCGCTAATTGGAATGTTAAAATGTTATATGCATTGATCTATTATTACTAGAAGAGTACTTATATGATATATGCAGGAACGAAAGTAGCGATGGTGATAATTGTGATAATTTATAGTCATTTTAAGAAATTAATGATAAAATAATTGTAAGGGATAATAGCATACGACTGTAATCACCTATGACAAAATGGTTTTGTAATGCAGTGATCTATTTAAGTGGCTATGAAATGTATGCACCTATGTTTTTTGGGCTATACTATGTAAAATATGTACAGACCTTACATAGTATAGCAAAAAAAAAACATAGGTTCTTACATTGATTGACCCAAATAAAAAGGTCCTTACATAGTATAGCCAAAAAAACATAGGTGCATACATTAGATAGCCACCTGAGTAGTTTACTACATTACAGAACCATTTTGTCATAAGTGGTTACATTCGTATGTCATAATCCTAAAAATTGTAAATACGAGAGATAAAATAAGATACATCAAGTTTTTTTGAAAAAAAGATAAAAAAAAAGAAAATAAATGATTTATATAATAATATAATATTATATTATATAATAATATAAATTTAAATCGTAAACCCGTTGAAACAAAATAAAGCTTAATTTTGTAGTTGGCTTAATTACTTAAAAAAATAAAAATAATAAATTTAGTAATTGGCTAGGTATTGTCGGTCACCTAATCTGGCAAATACAGTCTCATGAATTGTCAAAGTTAATTCCCACATGTAGATTCCCTAATTTTATTTAAAGATTTCAGATATGTACGTACTATTGCCCAACTAAATTATGACTTTTTATTAAATGGCCAATACGTACTTTACTTAGGTGTCTTTTTATTACCATCCCAATTTTATATTACCATCTATAAACTGAGACGTTTAAAGCAATTGGGATGACGAGTTTGGATGAATGCAATTGAGGTGGGGCATTGTGGCACTTATATATAATAGAACGGTGTCCGCGATGCGACGGGCGGTGATGAGTGATGGTAACGTATAGTGGTGGCCGCGGTGGTGGTGATATAATGACGGCGGCGGAGGTGGTGGTGACGTGTTGTGGTGGCGGTGACGGTGGTAGTGGCAATGGCAGTGGCGGTGTTGGGGCAGAATGGTGGTATCGGCAGCGGCGAGTAGGATAGGTTGTTGATGTAATGTGACTTTAACGTATTGTACATCATGCATTAACATGTATGTTATTCAAAAGCTGAAAGTTAAAATTTAAAATGATATTTGCTTTATAATATAGTATATTTGATAACAACAATATAGATCCATATTTAAATAATTAAGTATGTTGGATACATTCATAACCAAAAATAGTTATAAACTTATAATTACAACCCTTGGATCATTTGATTTTTGATTACCAATGTTGGACAACTCGTAAATTGGGGTCGAATCAGTGAAGGAGAGTAACAAATCGGATTACTTTTTTCTTTTATATATAAATATAAGGGTTTATTCCATAAAAATGTAACCTATTTACACGAAATTCCTATTAAAGGTAACCTATTTTGTTTTCGTTTATTTAAAGGATCCTATTTTCAAAAAATTCCTAATAAAGGGTATATCGTTAGTTTTTGACAGACGGAGCTCGTTAAGTGCCACGTCACCGATGTCACGTCATCAGTTTTGATAACGTGACACTTGACTTTGACCGGCCTAATTTCGATATATATATATGAGTCGGTCAAATTCAAGTGCGACGTTATCAAATCTGATGACGTGACACTTAACGAGCTCCGTCTGCCAAAAACTAACGATATACCCTTTAATAGGAATTTTTTGAAAATATGATCCTTTAAATAGACGAAAATAAAATAGGTTATCTTTAATATGAATTTCATATAAATAAGTTAAATTTTTATGGAATTTTCCCTAAATATAATAATCTATGAAATTGTATGTAAGAAACTTTAAACTTAAATATAAATGTTTAAAAATATTAATATAATACTTCGACGTTCAAACAATTAAAATAAACTTAAACTTAAGCCCATTTTTGACCCATTTTGTCGAGTTTAACTAATGTTGGATCAGATTTTAAGAGGTTGACCGATTTTTATTCACGCCTCACGGTGAGATTCTCAACAAAGAGGCAAAAAAATTGTTTCAGCTAGAAGCCCAGGACCATTTTTTGGGCTACATGAGATTCTCACTTTCACAATGGCCCAATCCAATAAATGCTACAATTTCAATAATAGAATAAATAAATAATTAAGAGGCGGTTGCCCAAAAATAAAATGAGCCAAAAGGCCCAAAACGTTGATTGTGTAGCTGTGTGTCTGACTGCCTGTGTACCCTGCCCTCAGGCCTCAACTTAATATTACTGTATTAAGTTTGAGGAAATCAAATACAAAGAAGCTTGTACCAAATAAAAGTCTTTCAGATTTAATAACTCTATCAAATACCACAAAACGTATCGGTACATAACAAAAAATGGTCGGTATAACATAAAGATTTTAACAGATCTTCTAACACCAAACTTTTAAGGCAATAGAGCG
The DNA here is from genome assembly GCF_010389155.1 of Erigeron canadensis. Classification (NCBI taxonomy): domain Eukaryota; kingdom Viridiplantae; phylum Streptophyta; class Magnoliopsida; order Asterales; family Asteraceae; genus Erigeron; species Erigeron canadensis. Next base: position 33,546,753 of record NC_057765.1, read on the forward strand.
CAATTTGTTTTGGTGTTGTTTATGATTGTACATCAAACCGATATTAGATTTAGAAAGGGAATGATGGGTGTTTTTGGTTGTTTGTTGGCGATTCCCCAAATGTAGAGTTATGATCTCTTTACATCAATCAATTATGATTTGATTGTTAGCCGATTGAGATCATGCTATTGTGTTTTAGACCTGATTGATCGTGTATGAAGTGTGCTCTGATCTATTTGATCATATTGAGTCTATAATGAAAGAGTAGGAATGAATGTCTTTTAGGTCTTTCGATCCTCCTTTTATAGGAGAATTTATCTTGGAGAGAAAGTTAAGACTCTTTAGGGTTTCCTTAAGTCTTAGGCCATAAGAGTCCATGAGGATTCTTTCCTTCTTTGATGGTCTTAAGTGATAAGATCAAATCCCGAGTTTATAGAGGAACGACTTTTACCTCCTTTATCTTCTGCGGAAACCTTCGTTACGGACAACCTTCGAGTCGTAACGTTTTACTGTTCTTTCGTGTGACAGGTCCTGCATACAGCTGGGATGGTATATCATCAGTTTACACAAGACAGTGGCGACGGAGGAGTCAGTGTTGGTGCAGGTGGCAAGTGACTATTTCATTTGTTGTGGTGTGTCTCACCAGGTAAACAAATTAGTAGTCGTAGGATGATTTTGGATTACTTTTGTTTGAATGATCTATTTGTGAGAAAGTGCGAGAATAACAAATAAAAGATGAATAACTTGGTGTTACATTTTTACATTAGATCGATTGTACAAAAAAACCATACCGAAACTAACGTTTTAACAATGATATTGAAAATTAATACACAATATTCAACATAAAATACACGATTACACTTAATATAAAAATATAATTGATTGTACATCTTATTGTAGGTTGTCATCTCGAGGGGATGAATGTGTTGGGTTTATGAAGGCCTTACGGGCCTGCTGGCTATGTTTATTGATTAGGAAGCCCAAATTGGTTTCCTTGTTCAACAAGCAAAAACCCTAGTTGTTCTCCTATATATACCTTTCATTGTAAATGTAATCTTATGGTTCACAGCATTAATAAAATAACCTAGTTGCAGCCGGTGGATTAGGCCCCCACTGGGGCCAAACCATGTTAAATCTCGTGTGTCGTTTATCTATTTTCTGGTTGTTATCTTCTTGTTTAATTGCTTCCGCTGTGCTAAGGCTAAGGGCAGTTCCTAACAAGTGGTATCAGAGCTAAGGTTGGTATAACTCGATTGCTGCTGCTCGAATTGATTTGGTTACTGCTACTGTTCGAATTGATTCAAATTCTGCTGCTGTTCGAATTAGTTGATCAGATCTGGTTTGCTGCTGCTGTTCTGCAGCTGTTTTCAGCAGTTGCTCACTGCTGATTTGCAGCTATTTGCTGCTGTTCCAGGTCTGATCCGGCTCAAGTCTTGTTGTGTGGCTGTGTTTTTGGTCAATTAGGGTTCGGTTTTGCCCTCCCTTGTTCGCTGGTTTATCACAGCTGTTCAAGACCACCACCAGCCGCCGTGTTTGGGGTTTTTTACCCCTGTTTAGCTGCTGGAACTGCTGTTGCTGCTGGTTTTTTTGTTCTTCCTGATTCGATCTGCTTTTTGGGTCTGGTTTGCAGCTGTTGTTGCTGCTGTTCCACCACTGTTTCATCATCAAACAGCCACCTGTAGTCGACGCTGTTGCAGTCGTCACTGCTGCTGTCAGCCACCATCGGTTAGGAACTCTAGCAGGGTTTCTGATTTAGGGTTTTGGTGTTGATTGATCAATTGGAAGATGATAAAAGCACTGTTTTGGTTTTCTGGTTCGAGAAGGTATTGGCTACTGTTCTTGGTTACCACCGTGACATTCTTGTTCGTCATTAATCAGAGGTTGAGGTACGGTCTCTGTTCAGTTTATTGTTTGAGTTGGATCTCCGGTTATTCTAAATCACGATTAGGGTGTGTTTTTTGAGGGTGGTTGTTACTAAGTTTGTTGTTGTGATATTACCTTGATCGATTAGAAAAGAAAAGATAAGTACCATCATTTGAAGTTAGTCCACTAAAACAAGGTTGATTAGGGTTAAGCCTTTGTTCGACCGGGTTTATACAGGTGTTTTGAAGTGGATTGGATTTCTGTTGGATGTGGTACCGTTTTTTGAAGAAAATAGAACTAGCAGGTTTGGAGTGCTTTGTTTTTTGAGTATTCCTGTTTTGGGGTTGCTAGTGTCGACACGAGTTAAAAAAGTTAGCCAAGTCATGGAACTAACACTTGTTTTCTCTACTGTTGTTATTGATCGTTTGTTGTTAATTGGTCTGGAACTGTGGATGGTATTCCTTGTTTAGTTTTGATCAGTGGATTGACTTTTGAGTGGATCTTTGTACAGGTATTGGGTGAAGGATTTCACTCGTTGAATACGAGTGGAGGTTCATCTCATGAAGTCTGGTTTAGCATGGGTTGGAATAACAGAGAGTGGGAGTTGTGCGTAGTTGACTTGTGGGGTTGCATGAGGTGCTCGGGATCTAAGAGTCGTCCGAGGTTGATAAAATTCTGCTTATGAGAATGTGTCTGGGTTGATGCATTGGGGATCATTGGAAGGCATTGAAGACTCTTGTTACAGATTTTGGTTTGCTTCATTTAATGCTACCCACTAGAGTGAAGCACTAATCTGTTGATTAGACTTTTGGAGTGTGCAGATTACTGTACTACCGGAAGAACTGAACCAACTTTCGGAGAAAAGTCTTGGCTCGCGGATTAGAGAGTTATACGAGTCTGGTTCGCGGTAGAGGACTCTAGGACTTTCAGGTAATCTTTTTGAGCGTATTCGAAGGTTTGAACTTGGATGGGATTTTGTAACAGTGGGAGCACGAGGAGTGTGTTGACATATGTTGAAATTGACGTTAAATTCTGAAGACCAGGGTTCCGAATGAAATCTCTCCTGTGATGCTACCGCTAGTGGAGAGTGTTGTTATTCCTCTGGAGTCTCTGAAGCCGGAATTTGACATCAGTAGGAGCTGGTTGAGATTGAGGATGAGTCATTGGTGGACTTTGCCATGATTGAGTCAGTTGTGTCTGACTGTATTGGAGCGGTTTACAGCTTCAATGGGCCTTTCAGGTGACTAGGTGACTGATGAACACTTGGGATGCATGGATTGAAGTTTGGTTTGTTATTGGGAGCTGGACCTGTAAAGACTTCTGTTCCTATCTGTTTTTATTGAAATCTTAGCTTATTCATGGAGAACTGAAGACTTGGGAAACTTCTGTTTTGAAGTTTTTAGTTTGTTCTTAGAGCTGAAGGCTTGAGGATTTCGGTTATCTGAAGATTACTGGAGTTACTGGATGACGGGGATATTGTTTGCTTGAATGGTGGGCTGAAATTTATCGCAATACCTTCAAGTGGGAGATTGTTGGGTTTGTGAAGGCCTTACGGGCCTGCTGGCAAGCCCAAATTGGTTTCCTTGTTCAACAAGCAAAAACCTAGTTGTTCTCCTATATATACCTTTCATTTTAATTGTAATCTCATGGTTCAGAGCATTAATAAAATAACCTAGTTGCAGCAGGTGGATTAGGCCCCCACTGGGGCCGAACCACGTTAAATCTCGTGTGTCGTTTATCTATTTCCTGGTTGTTATTATTATTTATATGTATACCACACAGAAAAAGCTATTACATATTCTCAACCCTAAGAAAAAACCTACATAAAACAAAAGCTATGATCGACTACAAAAACGGTTTTTTATTTAAATATTTTTTTAATATTTAATTATTATTTTTATTATTATTTAACATTGAAATTGTTATGTTATTGTTATTATTATCTATTTTAATTTAGTTTGTTATTTATTATAGGTTTATTATGACTTCTTATTCAACAACAAAAACATAAGACCACACATTAGATGGTCATTGTTGATGAATTGATATTAATCTTTCAAATTATATACTTTACACTTTTTGTTTCTCTTTTTATTCACCTAAAGTTTGGGGAAAAAAAGAGTAAACTAAAATCAATATTTATATGGAGTTAAATTTCATATGTTTCTTCTTTAGCTTTCATATTCATTAAGTTGTGATATTGGTCATAAACTTTTGGTTTCATAATTATCATAAGATTTATATATCTTGATACTATTCATCCAATGGACGAGATTAAGCACTAGTATATATATATATATATATAGGAGAAAGATAATTTAAGACCAACTAAAAAAAGTCCAAAAAAAGATCATTGATTTTCGTAACTTACACACCACCATCATCATCTACTACGATATACAAGACTTTTTTGTAAAAACACTAAGACTTTCCAGCGACTTTTTTCGTAACTTACACATGTGTAAGTTACTTACACATGATTTCTGGTGCGCCCGTCGCCGGAAAGTCTTAGTGTTTTTACAAAAAAGTCTTGTATATCGTAATAGATGATGGTGGTATACAAAAATCAATGGTCCTAGTTGATCCTAAAATAAGAGGTGGTCTCAAAATATCTCACCCATATATATATATATATATATATCGATTAGGGAATACTATAATTTTTTGCCATTAAAACACAACATAAATGACGGTTGGAAAATAAATTAAATAGCGAAAGGTCACCCTCTAATTAACTCTCTAAATGACTACCCAAAATTAGTTAGATGGCTACCCAAAATGATTTTAATACTTCTTGCGTTAAATCACTTAAATAAATGCTAATTTGGGCTTGCTCAATCGGCATAAGTGATCAATGACAGGAGACCGTGACTTTTGGAGACTGTGGTTCAATGTCTAAATCATATAAGTTTATTAATAATTTGTTGTTGGGCCTCTTATAATTAATATATATGGTTCAATTCAGATGTCGGTTATATCTATGTGTCTACGTGGCATCATGCAACATGTATTCAGTTTAGCTAATGAGAAGTCGTTCATTTCACGTTTTAGTGGGATTTTACTTTTGATTTTAGTAGTCGTTAAGTTACTTGTTTGTGTCTCATATAGTCATGTTAGAGTTTTATTCGTGTTCGCCAGTCTGATCGAACTATATGTTTCTTGTATTGTCTGGTGTCTTGCTAGCATTTATTTTTTAAATAAAATTTTAATGCCGTTTAAAAAAAATAATATTTAATATACTTACCTTATGAAGTCAAACTTTTCATTTTTACAATTATTTTACTTAGTTGTGTTTTATTGAACTTTTATATTTTTACACCTTTGCTTCTGGAGACAGAGGTCATGGGTTCAATCCTTATTTCATGCAAAGGTTGGAGGGTCTTTTCTACCATTTAGGTAGAAACTGGAAGCAGCCTCTCTACTTTGGTAGAGGTAAGGTCTGCCTACATCTTAACCTCCCCATACACCGTCGAGGTATTGAGGCTCAAAACCCGCAGAAGGCGGCACTGAGCAGTTACTAATTTTTTTTTTATACTACTTTATAAAATAAACTGCCCCCTCCTTAGTTTTAAAAACTTGAAATGACATATTTACACACTTTAACTAAAATGCTCTTAAAAAAAAAATCAACCTCTATCTCTCTCTCATGCAGAAACACATAACAAAAACCTTAACTCAAAATGCTTCCCCCTCCTCCCCGCTTTCATATCCCACCGCAATATTTCATCATATCTCTAACTGCAATAAATTTACTTTTACGTTGATAACCACACCGTCACCGTCACCGTTATCGCTGTTGCATTGCGCAGACACCAATATAGTTCATTTTTAATAATGTAAATCACAAGTATATTATAAACACCAACAAGACTCTCATAAAATGTCGTCCAATGCGACCGTTAAAAAATGTTTATTTCCGTTTTATTCGCGACATTATGCTAGTTTATCCAAATGTAGATGGAGGTGAATGTTAAGGGTCGTGGAAAAAACTCAAAAAGGAAAGTTTCATATTTTTCCTGTTGATATTTTCAAAATATAGATCGATTTTAATACATCATGCATGTATTAGTTTTTTAAGTATGTTTTTGGTATTTAATAAGTTGTTCAGATGCCCATTTTGGTGCGTGAAGGAACTTATGGCTGCATATTTGTTTGTATGTTTTTTGAAATGTTTAATCGCCTCCAATTTGTATGGGACTTATACGTCAAAAATACACATAAGTAAATTTGGTGGTAAAGCCTCTGTTGAAGATTTTTTTTCATGTCTTGTTTGTTGTAAATCTCATATAAGTTTCTTTTTTTCATCCTTTTTGTAACGACCTTTATAGTTAAAACTTTGAAAAGAATTCTAGTTTGTGTGTTATGTTGCATCTCTAGAATAGTAGAATACCTTTTTCGTGTATGTTATATGTAGTTATGTACGGTTGTGTTTAGCACTTTGCTAGACTTTGTTTTTAATACAATCTTTTTGTTGTTAAAAAAAAAAAACTTTATCATGTACATGATATATATATATAACTTAGTTATTATTTTATTGAATATATATTAATTATTATTTTATTGGATAGTTATCATTTTTTATTTATTATATTAGAATTATTGATTAAAAAAATATAAATTTGTGATGGAAAAAAAAAATATATTTTAGTTACAATTGAAACAAAAATCAACCTTAAATAATTAAAAGTTATGATTATTAAATAAGTTATTAATTAAAGTAAGTGTTTTTAGTATATTAAAAGATGTTATTGGGAAGGAAAATCAACATTTCATTTATATTCTATGATTTTTTAACAGTTAGTCGTTATTTGACATCAGAGAACACCTCACTGTATAATGGTGAAGCCCTACACGTACTCTAGACTATAAGATGTAGATCATAAACCATTACAGGTAATTCAGGAAAAAAACTCACAAGCTTATCACTCCTGAGAGTCGAACTTAAGACCTGTGAGAAAAACCAGAAATGTATCTCACAGTTGAGCTATCTTTATTTGTTTTTATGTTGTTACTCTCTTAAGCATGACAAAGGACATTAACTCAAAATAACGTACACCATTATTGATTGGCCCCTCCTTCCATTTAAAAATTACAGGTAAAATGACCTTTCTTAAATTAAAACACTACAATGACAATTTATTTATTTATTTATTTTTTTCTAATTTCCTTTTAACAAACAACAGATATCAAATTATGAAACCTAAATTCTGGTGAGATAGACCCACAATAAATAATCCTGGTTAGTTCAATCGGAGCCCCAAACCTAATAGTTCTGTTACAATATTACATGAAAGGAAAACCCATCAATTCTAGTGAATCCAGTTGGTTAGAGATATTCTCGGTTTTACCTAAGCTATTGATCGAATTTGATATTCAAAGATGATAAGCCTTATGGTTCTTAATATTACATGTCAATATTTTATTGTCTAGTGTACTTACAAACTTAACCGGCCAATATACGTTAAAATTTATCTAATATTATATTCCAATTGAATGTTCGAAAGAAACATGAGAGAAAAACCCAAGAGGTTGTAGTGGGAGTTTGAACACCCAACCTAATAAGTAAAACCCATCACTCCCTCTGTGATCAATGGCAATGATTTTTTTTTTTTCTTCTCAAATTGAAACAATCATATTCAATACAGGATCATGATATATTCGGTATGTATACGTTTTCATTTCACAACTTTTATTTGTCTGTAAGCATATATGTTAAATCCAAAATCTTACTTCTTTTTCTCTCTACAATTTGAATACCCACCATATCCATATCTTCCAGCTAATGATTTTTAGCTAGCGACACACATTTTATTGCAACCTATATCAAACACAAAATTACAAAATACCATGACATCTATATATATATATATAGATAGATAGATAGATAGATAGATTTCTCTTGTTTCATTTTTTATTATAACTTTTATTATAGTTGATTCCTCCCAACCCATGGCATCCTTATACTTCTATGATATACTTCTCCTTTCCATTATGTTGATAATATCCATTATTACCATACTTCTTTACCGGAAAAGGCGCCTTCCTGTTACAAATTGGCCATTTTTTGGCATGGCACCGGACCTCCTACTAAACGCGCATCGTGTCCATGATTATGCGACTCTTATCCTCAAAATTAGTGATGGTACCTTCATGTTTAAGGGCCCTTGGTTTGCCAATATGGATATGCTTGGCACTTGTGACCCAGCCAACATTCATCATATGCTAAGCAAAAACTTTCCAAACTATCCCAAGGGCCCCGAGTTTCGCAGCATGTTTGATATTCTTGGAGATGGCATTTTCAACTCTGATCATGAGTTATGGGAAATCCATAGGAGAACAATCATGTCTCTACTTAAACATCCCAACATTCCAACATTGCTTGAAACAAACATTAGGAACAAAGTCGAGAATGGACTTCTACCCATTCTGGATTTTGTTTCTTCACATAATCAAGAGATGGATTTGCAAGAAATATTTCAGAGGTTCACTTTTGATGCTATTTGTGTATTGCTATTGAATTACGACCCTAAAAGCTTGTCCCTTGAATTACCATACATTCCATGTGAGAAAGCTTTTACGGACGCTGAAGAAGCGCTCTTGTGGAGACATGTGTTGCCTGAAAAAGTTTGGAAGTTGCAAAAGAGATTTGGATTAGGGAAAGAGAAGAATTTGAGTGAAGCTTGGAAGGCTTTTGATGAATTTATATATAAATGTTTGTCTAGAAATGAAGTAGTACAAGAGGATTCAGGGTTGTTAACGTCATTGAAGAGAGATTATGAAGGACAAAGTGGTACTTCAGGAGATGCAAGAAAGTTCTTAAAAGATACCATATTTAATCTTATGATTGCAGGGAGAGACACTACTAGCACGGGTCTTTCTTGGTTTTTCTACCTACTTACCCAAAATCCAAGCGTAGAGAAGAAAATCCAAGAGGAGATTAAAAAAGTGTTGGCTGCTCGAAGCTGGAAAAGCTTGGGCCTAAAAGAATTAGGGGGGTTAGTTTACCTTCATGGAGCTATATGCGAAGCATTAAGATTGTATCCGCCTGTTGCTTTGGAGCGCAAGTCTCCAGCGGAGGCGGATATCTTGCCAAGTGGTCATGTTGTTGATAAGCATACAAGGATAATTCTATCTTTCTATTCCATGGGCAGACAAGAAGCAATATGGGGGGAGGATTGCATGGAATTTAAGCCAGAGAGATGGTTTTCGCAAGGAGGAGGGATAAAGCATGAACCATCTTACAAGTTCACCGCGTTTCATGCTGGGCCGAGGACATGTGTAGGTAAGGAAATGGGTTTGATTCAGATGAAAATGGTGGCGATTGCGATAATATGCAATTACCATGTTGAATTGGTGGAGGGTCATCAAGTTTGTCCAAGTGATTCTATCATACTCCAAATGAAGTATGGGTTGAAAGTGAGACTTTTCCCTAACAACATCAACCAATCTTAGTTTCTCCAAGTTTCCATTATAGATAATTTCTCTTGCAAATGCACAAATGTCGTTGAGTGTCTATTATATGAAATAATATGGTTTTGTGACTCTATAATTTACCATGGTTTTGGTGAATTATGTCATACAACGCATACGTACTAATTATATAATGGGATATGATATATGTGTGAAACATACTGGCCGGCCGGTTTTGTATCACATCATGTGAAATAAATTTTTGTATATATATGGTAAATGTCATTTTCCTAATGTGATTATTTACCATGATCGAACGACGATGATCAGAAGATCACAAATAGACCGCTTCATGATCGATACTCCAATAAATATCCTGCTTTTAATGAATTAATTGGAGTTAATACTGAATCATACGTGCACACGTAGCTCACCAATATCATTTGGTTGGATATATATTTTTAATAATGTATATAGTGTAATGTAAATAATACTACGCGGAGCACCACTGCCGATACAATTATCATGCTTACCAGCTCTTACCATACTCAGAAGGATGTAATTGTCCATTGCTTGAACGTGAAGATTACTGAAGAGGCTAAGCCGGCTAAGCACTCTAACTAATCCTCGCTGACAATGGTATGCAATGGGATAGATGGTTTTTGATTAAAAAATTTAATATATGTTGGAAAAAGTATTTTGGTTTTTGCTTACTTTTAAAATTATGTTTTATTTTTCTTTGAAAATAATATTATGTTATATATTTTATATATACAAACAATATATGTTAGAAATTTGATTAAAAAATTTACATCTAATAAAAATATAAATATAGAATTTGACATAAAGTAACAATATTTTATTAAATCGAAAGACCTGATTGGAAGATTGGAAGGCAATGTGTCATTCAACGCCTACCTTTTAGGTGAGACTAAACGTTGGGTTGGGGAAAGGACCACCCTCGTTCTTAGCCCAACACCTAATATCTTAGCCCAGCAGTGCAATTTCTGTACCATTTTCTATTTTGCCAATCTCTAATTCCGGCCCCCAGCTCAAAAGTGTTGGCATTCCCTAGTCCATACCTTGTTTTGACTGTATACGTTCCGTAAGATCAACTAGGTTCAACCGTTTTTTGATTTTTTTTTTATTGTAATATTTATTAAAATTATTTTTATGATAATATGTATACTTTAATGTTAACTTTGGTTGTTTATGTATTTCTAACATACATAAAAAATTTGTACCTTTTATATTAAAAGTCTACCACCTGAATTTTATAGTAATTGTACAACTCATTAATACACCTTAATCGCGGGCTGCGTTTAGCAACTCACTTTAACTTTGTTTTAATATATTGGAAAGGTAAACGATTAATTCTCCTGATTCATTAGCTTAAAAATCCTTCTAACTTATAGGATGGTAACATGTGGAAATTCAAGGGAAAATTAAGAAAGAGATTTAGTGGATTCCACTTGTCATATTCATATTGTTTTAGAAGGATTTTTAGGCTAATGTTTAGGAGGATTAATCATTTTTCTACTGAAAAACTAGTCTTCGGTCTCGTTCGATGGATCGGTAGATTCAAAACATATGACTTGTATATTTCATTTCAATAAGTTACGATCTAAAGAAGTCGTCTGAGAATCTATGGAAGAGCTTTGATGCTTTTATACATGGATTAAATTCATTTCCTTTAGATATTCTAGGAACTCTATAGGTACACAAATGATTGTCCTACTTTTTAAATTGTCCCGATACTCTATTTATAGAAGAAAAAGAATGTGACTGTAATAATGTAGTTTTTGTTGAAATATTTACACATAAATTAAGATAGTTCAAAAATGAAATGACAAATATTAAGTATGTACATGCTTTGATAAAATTGCAATACATGCTTACATGGATTTTTACCTGAAGTTAGTTTCTGTATCTTACTCTTTAACATTCTGATTTAGTATAATTAACGATGAATTGAAGTTGAGTACAACTTTGTTTGCAGGTTATGCAGGGGTATTCTTGCTCCACCTCTGATAAAATTCAATACTCAAAACAACTACTGCAAAAAGTTTTTCCCCTTTTGAAAAATCTAAACGAAGAATCCCACATCAATAATGAAATGCAGATTAAGATTAAAGGTTAGAACGAATTTGTTTGTTGCATAAGTTCAGTATGGGTCAATTTTTTGTTCCATAATACTTCAAATGACAACAATATTTATTATTTGCCTATAGTATCTCATTTCATAGGATCATCTCTCTCAGATGTGAAGTTGCAGAATGAACAGTTAGAAGTAGATGATGATATAACTTGGTGAACATCATGAGATGATACATCATATGATAGTCTTATTATGTGGTAGTTATTCACATATATTAAAAGTTATCTTTTTTGCAGTGACAATTGTGGAGCATATTTCTTTGGCTTCTGTCGAAGTTGTACGCGGTGTGACTATGATTTATGCATTGCATGTTTCCGCGAATTGTGTGATGGAAGCCTTAAGTGGAAATGCGGGTCAGATGGTAGCATTCCATGCCCACCCAAAGGACTCGGTGATTGTGACAATGGGACGTTAGAGCTGAAACACGTAATGCTTTTGGAAGATGTTGAAGAAATGTTGAAAAAAGCACAAGGAATATACGAAAGGGTTGGAAGTGATGATATTTTCGAGACTTTCACAAAGTGCGGTATCTGTTGCGATTCTTCTAAAACTGAAATGCAAGAAAATTCAAATGCAAATTGTTTGTATTTTCCAAGTGCAAAAGACATCCAAGGTCAAGATATGAAGCATTTTCAGTGGCATTGGTCAAAAGGTGAGCCCATTATAGTGAGTGATGTGCTTTCAACTTCTTCAGGGCTAAGTTGGGAGCCAATGGTTTTGTGACGGGCTTTTAGTCATGTCACAAAAAGTGGCAATCACCCCATGCTTATAAAGTGAATGCAGTTGACTGCTCGAATGGAGAAGAGGTCAGTAAAGCAGCCTTGTCACTTGTGTTCGTATATAGGCATGATATTCTAGGTTATGAATATAAAATATAAACACTACCATTCTCATAATATGCAGGTGGAAGTTTATCTTCAGGAATTCCTCAGAGTCAGAGGATACTCAGAAGGTGGATTCGACAAAAAAGAGGGTCCAAGGCTGCTGAAGTTGGAAATTGGCAGCCACCTTGCTCATCTTAAGAAGAATGGCCACGCCATTTTGCTGAATTTATAAGCACCTTACCCTTTAAAGAATACACGCACCCGCACAATGGTTACTTCAATGTTGCTTCTAAGTTGCATGATGTGCCTCGGAACTAGACATGGGTCCGAGGATGGATATAGCTTATGTAGTAGAAGAAGAGTAATATGGAGACTCTATTACTAAGCTTCATTATGATAAGTCTGATACCGTAAGTTTTCTTCTATAATGAGGTGGCTAAATGAGAGGGTTGGGTAACAAGTCAAAACCATTAGTTTTTCTTAATGAGCTGATTGTTTTACTTCAAACCATTTTTGTCCAAGCTTTTCAAATTTATATAATCACTGTGTAAATGCATTGACAAAATCACACTATTCCATTAATTATCCAGTTTGAGATTAAGATGATGCACTTGCTGCAACTTTAGACGCATTTGACTCACCCGTTTGAATAGTTATGCCTTCTTAAGTTTTGGGTGGGACTACAAGAACATATAAGGTTGCTATTCGTTAAAAAAAAAATATTTCATCCCCTTAACATGCTTTTACAAAACTTGTAGGTGAATGTACTGACACATATTAAATCTGCTCCCCATTTATGCTCAAAGCTCAAGAAAAAAATAGCAGGGAAACGAAATTATGGTGACCAAGATGGAGCTTCAGTGTCCAAGGAAGGTGTCTCGATGGTGGAAGGTGCTCTGTGGGACATCTTCCAGAGACAAGATTTAGATAAACTAAAGAAATATATTTGGAATCACAAAGCAGAGTTTAAGGTTGCTCATTGTCCCTCAGCTGAAAAGGTGATTTTATAGCTTTCCAAAGGTTGGCGTCTTCAGTTTCAGTTTTCTTGCTATAGGTATTTAGACCCATTTACTAATGAATGCCTCGACACATGTAATGTTTTATCACTAATGACTAATGAGTCAAACGGATAAATAAAAAGATTAGCCTAAAAGAAAACGAGTCAAAAAGGCCCGAAGCCTCCTAATATATATCTAATGAATAAAACCTTCTAACTCAAAGTCCTTTTATTCAAGTATTAGCTTTTATAAAAAAATTTCATTTATTTTTCAAAATCATATTGAAACACCAGAGCTAGAACTGCCCTTTTTGACCCAATTCCCAACCTGCTCGGCCCATTTGTTTTGCCATGTATGATGTTGTTTTTGGTTGCAGCTGACAGCATGTTTCATGATACAGTTCTTGTAGTTTTATGCTGAGGCTAGTTTCCTTCCATTTGATAGTTATTGTGCTTTTGCAGGATTTTTTCCCAATACATGACAACAGCTTTTACCTAAACACGGAGCATAAAAGAAAGCTCAAAGAGGAATTTGGTATACGTTAATTGGTATCTTGCCGATTCATTGTCATGTAGATACATACTTATTGATCATGATTTTTTAAGCTGATTAGGAATTGAACCATGGACTATCAAACAGAAGCTGGGTGATGCAGTTGCAGATGGTGAGACCGAGAATATGAACAGCAATGATCTGGGACAAGAAAAGTCTTCAAATGAATGGATCTTCATAAGCAGCCCGGGTTCTCAAAATGAGTCCCCGCCATTAAAGACTCCAATGAAAGAGTCCAATGAAACTGAAGGAGTGTATAGGGGAAATGTTGTTGGAATGGAAGAGAAAAAGCTGTTACAGGCTTTCGAGCTGCATTACCCTGATGCATTTGATTGGAAAGGAATTCCCTCAGCAGATATCGGGCGTGTAATATTGAAAGCATTGTAAACTCTCCTCAAAGGCATTTTGGAAACATTCTTGGAAGACATCGTGGATCAAGAACAGTTGACTAAACTTAAAGAGCAGCTCTGTGCATTCAATAAACTTGGATTCAAGTTTCATGGATAGAAAAGAGGTTAGAAATGGTTAAGGAGCTTAGATTTGGAGAGAACCCATTGCACCAAGAACTTCTATTAGTACAAGAATCTGTAGAACCACTTCAGGAGGAAGCACAAAGACAATACATGGAAGCGCAAAGACAATACATAGATGCAAAAAACTTTTTTAAAAAGGCTAAGATCAAGTATGATGCTGCTCAAAAGTATAAGAACAAGCTCAATGAGATGGTAGAAAAGTACGGAGACACGCTTGTATTGTCTGGTTCACTTGGTTCCAGAATGTTGCCTGGGTACTAATCTCGGTTTGTTTGTGTGTAATCTTTTCAGTGGATAATATGCAAAGTCTTTGTTAAATTATCAACTTAATTATGATAATAACTTAATCTGTTTTGTGTAGGTTTAATAAGTTGAAGGGCTGAAGCTGTAACCTTGGTGTCAAGAAGAAAAAGGACTGAAGAGCAAAAAGACCGAAAGACAGAGGACTAAAGCTATACTTGCTGCCTATATATACACAGCCTTGTGGAACCTAGGGATTTTGGACATTCTCTCTGCACATTCTGCCGTTGTCATCATTAGCCGTTAGGGTTGTGAATGTAATCTAATCTATGAGAGTCTGTTCCTGAAATTCTTTTTTCAAAAATGTCATTTAAATTATATTGTTCTTATTCCTTTTATCTGTAATAATTTATTTACCTAAAACCTTTTTGTTTAATTTAATATGAGTATTTACATCCACTCTGTTCTTATAATCAAAGCTTCAAAGTTTGATTGTGTCTTATATAAGGTTTAATTAATCTTTTTTTACATGGTATCAGAGACAGGTTCGTTTATCACATCGTTTATTTTTTTTTTATCAAATCATCTTTTACATATCTCGATTTTGTACTGCTCTTTTTAGGGTTTTTATTGTACCAAATCGATTGATTTTCATATTCTTTCTCATTCTTTGCTCCATCTTCTTTAAGATTGTGAGTAAGTTTGATTGATTCTTTTATATCTGCTCATGTGTGGGTCTCCTCTTCCTTAAGAGTTGTAGATCTGCCTTTAGTAGTGGATTCATTGTCTTAAGCCTTGTTATCATAAATCATTGCTTGTCCCTTTAACCGTTGTTTATGGAATTACTGTTGGCGACCCCACTGTAAGGATTCTCTCCTACCTCTTCTGTAGCAAATTTCTTTGTGCTTGGAGTGCTCTGAGTACAAAGGGTTTGGCCTATAGATTTGGACCCTTTATCCTTTCATATTGTGTTATCTGTTTGTTTCTTGTGTTAACTACATGCTTATATGCTATATGTGTTAAGTACTTTGGTTTAGTTATTTCTTGTTCTTCTTCTGTTATATTTCTTGTTCTAACCCCTTTCTTGTAGAAGAGAGGGCCTTAAGTAATACCTGTCTTGGATGCTTGAGTATCCCTGAATCTGGTCACTTACTTGAGTTGCTCTTTAGGTTCTTTTTTTATTATTAAGTGTTGTCTTGTGCTTGTTTTCTTTTCTTGACTATATCTGCTGTGTGTTTAAAATGGCTGATGTCATAAATGAAACTGTTAATCCTGTTATTGGTAATGTTGATGTTGAGGAAAATGTACTTGGAACCTTGATAAGCAAACTGGATTTTGGTGATGAACTGTACTTGCATGCTAGTGACACTGTAGAAACACCATTAATAAATTTTAAGCTTAAAGGCACAGAAAACTATAAGGTATGGGTATATGCCATGGAACTTGCCCTTGAAACTAAAAATAAAATGGGTTTTGTTACTGGTTCTTGTGAAAAACCTTTAGATAATGATGTGTTGGCTAAACAGTGGGACAGATGTAATTCTGTTGTCTTGTCTTGGATTCTAAGTTGTGTGACTGAAGAACTGTATTTGGGCCAAATTTTTTCAAAAAATGCCAAAATTGTTTGGGAAGAATTAAAGGAAACCTATGACAAGGTTGATGGATCTATTACTTTTAACTTGCATCATCAAATTCATTCTTTAACTCAAAATGGTTCTCTTATTTCTGAATATTATCATAAGCTAAATTCTCTTTGGAAACAATTTGATGCTCTTGTTAACCTACCCACATGCACTTGTAATGCTGCAAGAGAAATACAAGAGCATCAACAACTTTTAAAGCTTATGCAATTTCTCATGGGATTAGACAATGTCTATTTACCCATAAGAAGTGGCATCTTAACCAGAGATCCATTACCAAGTGTCAAGGGTGCCTTTGCCCTAATTTCTAGAGAGGAATCTCATAGAGGTATACCCTCAAATGAAGGTTCTTCTAAAACTCAAAACAATGTTTTTCATGCTAAAACTTTTGAAGGAAGTAAAAGGAACTTTGGCAACAGAAACTTTAACAAGAACTTTGAATCAAAAAGAGGCCCAAATCTTAATCTTCAATGTACCGGGTGTTTAAAATATGGTCATACTGTTGATAGATGTTATGAAGTTGTTGGTTTCCCACCTGGATATGGCAGGAACACTACTGCAAGAAGGAACAGTTCTCAACCTTTTCACAGAACCATGGCAACCAACAATGCCATGGTTTCTGAACCTCACTCTATTTGCTCTAATTTGACTCCTGGTGCTAGTACCAGTGGGCCTCCTTCTCCTAGCACTGCTAGTACTAGTGGTGGTGTCACTCTCACTAATGATGAATATGCTAAGTTAATGAGTCTGTTGAATGAAAAATCTCAAACCAAGGGTGTACATGCCAACATGGCAGGTACTTTCACTGTTTTCAACTCAAATTTTGATAGATTCTTCTGTTCCAATGTTGAAAAGAAACCAAACCACACCAATTCTGGTTGGATCACTGACTCTGGTGCCAACCAGCATATGACATGTAATGAAAAGGATTTAATAAATGTTGAAGACATATCTATGCTTGGGCTCACTGTTGGACATCCCAATGGTACTCAAGCAAAAATTCTTAAAATTGGTGATTTGTGGCTAACTAGTAAAATTCTTCTTTTTGGTGTTCTTTTGTTTCCTGAATATTGTGTTAATTTATTATCTGTACATTGTTTGGCTAGAGATAGCAAAGTGTTCATAGGATTTGATGAAAACAATTGTTATATACAGGACTTGAATTTAAAGAAACTGATTGGGAGTGGTAGTGAGTCTGGTGGTCTTTATATTTTCCAAAAAGAATGTAGAGGTACTAGAACTGTTTGTAACAATGTGAATGTTCAATGTCATTTATCCAAACAAATTTGGCACAATAGGCTTGGACACCCATCTCTTCTTGTCTTGCATAATCTTAAAGACAAAATTAAGCTTGATCTTGACCAAACCAATTCTCCATGTGAGATCTGCCATAGAGCCAAACAGACCAGGGGATCTTTTCCTACAAGTATGCACAAAAGTCATCACTTGGGTGAACTTGTTCACCTTGATTTATGGGGACCTTACAAGGTCTCAAGCAGGGAAGGTCATAAATACTTCCTCACTATAGTTGATGACTATAGTAGAGCTGTCTGGACCTTTTTACTTAAAACCAAAGATGAAACCTTTGAAAGCATTGAAACCTTCCATTCCTTGCTAAAAAATCAGTTTAATAAAACTGTCAAAACTTTTAGAAGTGATAATGGGAGTGAATTTATTAATCACAAATTCAATTCTTTTGTGAAACTTCATGGTATTGTTCATCAGACTTCTTGTGCATACACACCCCAACAAAATGGGGTGGTTGAAAGGAAACATAGGCACTTGCTTAATGTAGCAAGAGCTCTTATGTTTCAAGGGGGGTTACCATTATACTTATGGTCTGATTGTATTCTGACTGCTACTTATCTTATAAACATGTTACCTTCCTTTGTCCTTTCTGGAAAATCTCCTTATGAGCTAATTTTTAAATGTTCTCCTAATTTGTCCCACCTAAGGGTGTTTGGTTGTCTTTGTTTCTCTACTATCGTAAATAATCAAGATAAATTTTCCAAAAGATCTGAAAAATGCATTTTCATAGGTTATTCTAATGAAAAAAAGGGATACAAACTTTTTAATCTTGATAATAAAACTGTTTCGTACTCCAGAGATGTCAAGTTCTATGAAAATGTGTTTCCCCTTAAAATGGTTAATGAATCTTGCAATAATCCTTTTCCTAATAATAATTCTCTTAATAAATCTCCCTCTCAAACCTTTAGTCCTTTCTTTCTTGAAACTGACAACCCTAACACCCAACTGTCCAATGATGAAAGGAGAACCACATCTTCAGAAGGTGTTGGTAGTATTAGTGGTTCCTCTGGTGGTACTCATGAAGCTGCCAGGAACCATGATCCCTCTGGTGATACCTTTGGTACTGCTAGGGATCAATCTACCTCTGCCACACCTTTTGATGATATCATACAACCCGAGGACAATGTCAACATTAACAATGATCATCACATTAATGCTCATAGGGATGAGTCTTCCACCTCCCTTGACCCTAGAAGATCCAACAGAGCCATTAGAACTCCTAAGAAATTTCATGATTATGTGCTAGGAAAAGGTGTTAAGCATAGCATATCTAACTTTGTTTGTATTCCAACTTAAGTCATGAGAATTCTTGTTTTGTGTCTAATTTAAACAAGCACTATGAACCTGCTTCCTTTGAAGAGGCTTGCAAGGACCCCTTATGGGTTGAAGCAATGAACTTTGAAATGGAAGCCTTATATAAAAATGGAACTTGGGAATTGACTGATCTTCCACCCAACAGAAATCCTATTGGATGCAGGTGGGTGTATAGAATCAAATACAAATCTTCTGGCCAGATTGATAGGTATAAGGCCAGGCTTGTTGCCAAGGGCTATTCTCAAAAACTGGGGATTGATTTTGATGAGACATTCTCCCCAGTTGTCAAAATGGTTACCATTAGATGTCTTATGACCGTGGCAGTTAAAAATCATTGGTCAATGTATCAACTTGATGTCAATAATGCTTTTTTAAATGGTGAGCTTGATGAGGATGTCTACATGTTGCCTCCTCCTGGATATCACTCTGTCTCTAATCCTAAAATGTGCAAACTCCTTAAATCTTTATATGGGCTTAAACAAGCCCCTAGAATATGGAATGAGAAGCTTACTAGTGCCTTAGTTGAATATGGTTTTTTGCAAAGTCAAAGTGATTACTCACTGTATACTAGGACTGTTGACAAATCCTTTGTTGTTTTACTTGTTTATGTAGATGACATTGTCATCACTGGTAATTGTGAAGTTGAGATTTAAGTTCAAAATTCTCAATAAAAGATTTGGGAAAACTTAAATACTTTTTAGGCATAGAAGTTATTGACACAAAAGATGGTGTTTGTATGTCACAGAGAAAGTATTGTCTTGATTTAATTAATGAATTTGGGCTTTTGGGATGTAAACCATCTCAAACTCCTATAGACTGTAATCTGGTTCTCGCTTCTAGTGATGATTCTGACAAACCTCTTGCTAATGTCACTGAATATCAAAAGTTGGTTGGCAAGTTAATCTATCTAACTCTCACTAGGCCAGATATTTCTTATTCTGTTCATATCTTAAGTCAGTTTATGCGTGATCCACATGATTCTCATCTAAGGATTGCTTTGAAAGTTCTTAGGTATCTTAAAAGTTCTCCAGGTAAGGGTATATTCTTCAATAATAACTCTAATCTTGTTCTAAATGCCTATGTTGACTCTGATTGGGCCAAAAAGATGACTGCCAGAAAGAGTATCACTGGTTTTAGTCTCTTTCTTGGTGGTTGTCCCATATCTTGGAAAAGCAAAAAGCAATCAACTATCTCAAGGTCATCAGCTGAAGCAGAGTTTAGAGCTCTTGCTAGTGTCACTTGTGAAGTAATTTAGGTAATCAAAATTCTTAAGGATCTGGGTATCACTATTTTTAATCCAATTCAGATTAAATGTGATAGCAAAGCAGCAATGCAAATTGCTGCTAATCCTGTGTTTCAAGAAAAAACAAAGCATTTTGAATTAGACTTATTCTTCACAAGAGAAAAGGTTAATCTTGGAATAATTGAAATAGTTAAGGTGGCCTCTGAGCATAATATTGCTGACATACTTACCAAAGGTCTTGTGTATCATCAACACAAGATCTTATGTGACCAACTGGGAATGTTTGATCCCTTCCACAATTAAGTTGTGGGGGGTGTTAAATTATCAACTTAATTATGATAATAACTTAATCTGTTTTGTGTAGGTTTAATAAGTTGAAGGGCTGAAGCTGTAACCTTGGTGTCAAGAAGAAAAAGGACTGAAGAGCAAAAAGACTGAAAGACAGAGGACTAAAGCTATACTTGTTGTCTTATATACACAGCCTTGTGGAACCTAGGGATTTGGACATTCTCTCTGCACATTCTGCCGTTGTCATCATTAGCCGATAGGGTTGTGAATGTAATCTAATCTATGAGAGTCTGTTCCTGAAATTCTTTCTTCAAAAATGTCATTTAAATTATATTGTTCTTTTTCCTTTTAGTCTGTAGTAATTTATTTACCTAAAACCTTTTTGTTTAATTTAATATGAGTATTTACATCCACTCTGTTCTTATAATCAAAGCTTCAAAGTTTGATTGTGTCTTATATAAGGTTTAATTAATTTTTTTTTACAGTCTTATTATGTTCATTGCTTCTACGTTTCTAATTTATGGGTTGATACAATTTGATTTCACTGGGATGAATTGATAATTAATGTGATGAGGTGAAAATTTTAACCATTTGCTTTTGAATGGGTCAATTCAGGTTATGCTTATATGTTTTATCTCTAACAGCCTCAAACGAAAACATTAAATATAGCTTAAGTTTGAGGGTGTTGAAAGGTGTCAAAGCTGTAATGTACTAATGTTAGCAACAAAACCTACTAAGCCTTTGCGGTCAAAGTAGAGGGTATAGCATGATATAATTTGTCCATTATATAATTTTGCAACCGTAATTGACATACAAGTTAAGTTAGTAACAAAATCTACTAAACATGAATATTGTGTTATCATATCTATCCCCATTTACTTCAAAATGTGAGACTTCGATCAAATCTCGTGGATTGTAAACTAAATATTTGTGCTCATGGCTCGAGAGACATAGGTCAAACCTCTTTGTAAATTGAAAATTTTTGATCAATGATGTAATCAAGTTAAGGTGAGAATTTGATCAAATTTCAGGTAAAAAAGCCTTGAAGGCAATATTCACTTCAAGGTAATCATGAGTATATTCATCGTATCTCACGATAAAACCCGATAATAGAGTACTATAATCAAATCACAAAGATGAAGATCACAGACTCTATGGGCATATATACTTTGCTAGAACAAGGCAACGACTAATTGCTGATGAAGATGAAAAAGGTACACGAACCACCATTGTTTCATACATCATCGACTCTAAAAGACCCTACTAGTTTTAACCATCAACAGAAACTATTAAAGGTTTCCACCAAACAACATATAGATGAAGAAAAGCAACGATTTCACTAGCAAATGGCATCGATCATCTGCAAGAAATGTAAGACAGATACTAATGATGTTATCTATGCATAAACTTTCATCTACATAAATAGAAATAAAAGATCAACAAAGACCAATAAAATAGAAATATTTTTTTGTAGTCTAATCTTAATTACAGACCTAATTATGCTACTGGAAGATGATCAGCCAAGGTGTTCTACATACCAAGTACAAAGATGCCCCTTTACGTCCGGATTTAACCCCTCTAGCCAACTCATCAACAGATTAACCCCTCGAGCCAAACCACCGAATTAGAAATAAATATATACTCGATCACTCTATCCCTTTTGCTTCCGTCCAGAATGTAACAGAACACGGTGGCACTAACTTCAATTGCTTAATTGAACACAATTAATAATTAATACTAGAACCAAAATGAACCCCTGTTCACAGACTTGACTACGAGTATTATTCAACAAAAATTATGAGCTTATAATACAACTCTACATGTTTCAACTATCAATTACTCCCTGTTTCAATATTACTGTTCACTTGTTAAAAGCATACGGTTTTCAAAAACTGTATTTATTACGTTATTGATATTTGTTATATAAATAGTTATTTAATTAATGTTTTTATTTAACTTTGTAAATATTAGTTTTTGACTGGGGGTGTCTGATATACTTAACCAATTTCAAGTTATATTGTCTTTAACAAATAAATTTGGAATGAAGGAAATATATTTTTTATATTTACCGATCGAGCACATCGAAATGAGAAAATGATTCGCTTTAAGACAATTAAGTCCAGGTCTATACGTACATACTTTTCGTGATTTTTAGTAGTAAACGTACGCTGTTGATAATGTATCTGACCATTGGCGTCTCTTTTGTTTCCAAATGAAAGGAGTCCGGTCTATACGGACCCACTATTTTGAATACATTAAAAATCATCTCCAATGTGTGTTGTGTTCAGTTTGTTTAAGCATTCTAGTTTGATCATCAAACATAGTTTGAATCTAGTTTTTCTTTTTTCTTTCAATGCATTGAAAATTCTATTTGACCATATCACCACATTATTAATATCCTATAAAAAATTATATTAAAGTAATAATATCATATAAGAAAAACACATTATAAATCTAAATAGAAAATAATGATGTGCGTGGGAGCCAATATGTGGCCGGGAGGTGTGGTAACAACATAATGCACAAAGCCTTACAGTGGCTATATATAAGTACCAGTACGTTGTACGTACATGGAATTAATGGATTTTCATTGATATACTATTTTCAAAAGCACCCACTTTATCCCAACCAAGTTTTTTTTTATCTCGACTACACCTACTATTTGCAGCGATAATTGCTGCAAATAATGTGAGCCCCCTGTCTGTAATGACAAATTTGACAAAAAATAGCGAACCCCCTATCAGTAATCGCTGCAAATAGTTGGATATGGACAAAAACACAACTATTTGCAGCGATAATCAGTCTGGTTTAATTACCAAAAGTTTGGTCGGGATACCAGCCACCTTCAAAAATCAATGATGTTACGAGGCAATAATGGCAAATGAGCCCACAAAACAAACAGAATTAAAAAAGAAAAAAAGTTCAAAATTTTTACAGCCAAAATAAAATGAAACTTGACACGTTGTGGAATATGCGACATATATATGTTGAGTTGAATTTTGAGGTACAAAAAAAAAAAAGTCTCTAGTCAATGAAGGGAGCAATAATGTGTACGGTTGATCCAACTACTCTAATGTCTCTTAACTTCTCCCTCATAAAACCCACTCTGTCACTCCTGCCAAGCACATGCTCCCACCCTCTATCACCATCACATATATATGTATCAATTTCATCAAACGATATTTCGCCGCACAAAACGCGTTCATAATGACAATATGTAGACTATTATTTTTGTTATGAATTGTAATTTGTCTATTTGATTTATCATAGTAATAATTTTATTCTTGGTTTACATTTCTTTATTCAATTCGTAAAGTTAAGGTTGTTTTTATTTTTTTCTAACCGAATCAAGCAGCATGTGCTGTATACGTGTTCAACATTATACTATGTGAACAAGTATGGTTTTTTTGCTACTTAAGACGGTAATCATATGCCCATTATTAGATGTATGGATGTATTACGTTACAATCTGTACTACATACTTAACTTAGACGCACATGGATTTATGTTTGTTATCATAGTTTCAACTAGCTAGGTTTGGGCGTGTGGTACGAGTAGTGTGACAAACGAGTCGATCCCTATATATATATATATATATATATATATATTCTTGTTTAGTATATATCTAGAGATAGGCTCTAATGGGATGGAAGGCCACATATATTTTGTGGTTCTTAATTAATTATTTGACACATAATTTTGCGTTAATATAAACTTTGCACCTATTTGTTTGAGCCTTTTGCTTATCACCTGGCTATGTTTTCACTTAATAGAACGAGAAATGATACACAAACAAAAGGTTGAGTAAACTTCACATACAAAATGACATGAACTATTTTAATTGTATATGAAGAAATAAAGAAGTAATAAAGAGAAAGAAGAAAACAATATGATTGGTCTATCATCTATATGATTGAAACCTAAAACAAAATTATTGTGTGAAAATACTATTGGGAAATTTCAAAAGGAAGCAACTAACATATGGTTTGTTGTAAATCAAAAATCAAGATTGAGGACTATATAATAACAAAACACATGAAGAATCAAAATTGTAACCAAAAATAAACATATCTCACAACCTTTAGTCTAGGCAATGTCTTACTCTCTTTCTCTATAACAATTTGTCGTTTTTGATATAAGCGATAGTGTTATATACATAAACGTAACTTCATCTTCTTCTAAAAGTAAAGAAGAAAAAGACATATAACTTATTCTTCAACCCTTAATTGTTATGTTGAGAGGGAAAAGATAACATAAACTTTTAATAGCATGATATAAATATCAAGACAGATTGGTTTTAAACAGAAATAAGGGGTTGGTTGAGAGATGCAAATACAATCCAAAAATATAAGAAAGACTAGTTGTAATGTAATGTAATGGTAAGGTAGTCCGAAAGTTGGGTGAGAATGATGTGTTGGTGACTAGTGAGTGGTGGCAGGGGTCCATTGGTCAATTATATTCATTATACTATATATATTATTTTATTTTAGGAATTGATATCTATATAACTTTTTTATGTTATACAAAACAGTGAAATATTTATATAATCAGAGGTTGGGTATTGTAAAACAAGTATTAAGGTAAAACAAATAAGACAAAATCTTGACCCTTAGATCATGGTTATATTGATGCATGATGATTCACAAAGCAATTGATGCACAATGATTTTCATGATGCACAATGACTTTTAGTGAAAAGAAACCTATTGTTTTATTTGTTTTACTTTAATAGTTGTTTTATTTTACCTAAAACCTATATAATCATAATTATATACTTTATATATCTCTATTTTTTAATAAAGCAAATTTTTCTCTCTTAAATATTTTTTATTTGAAATACCTTATTTGCTCTTTGACTTTTTTTTTTTTCTTTACTTAACTAACCAAAATCGCTAATAAAGCAGACCATCTTCCCTACTACTGTCGCCGTGCATGCTTATAGTGTATTATTTGCACATGTACGTTGTATATAAACAAACAATTAACATCTCAAATTATTATACATATATGAATATGGATGATGATATAATTTTGTTAAATTTTTTTCTTAAAAAATCTCTTTCTAGCTAATGAAGTTAATTTGAAGAAGTTAAAAGATAGGAACTAAAAAAGAAATTCGTAAAAATCACATTTTAACCTATTTTTCTAAAAAAATATGTTAAAAGGGAATTAATAATTAATTTTCGGATGGATATAGATTAAATAAAGATTAAAGATAGTATACAAAATTATAAACTAGTGGGTGTTTGTGGGGAGAAGCTAGGAAAAAGAAAGAGCAATTGGAGGCAGAGATGTGGACAGGTCAGTTATGGTGTACGGCATGGACTGTACGGCAATTTACGGATACGGACACATTATGTACGTACGTACTCATCTACATTATATGATTATAAAGTCATAACTACCCATTTGGCCCCACGATTGCCTATCTTAAGTAACACACTAATTTCATTTCTCTATCTTCCTAATCATCTTGCAACGTACATAAAAACTAATGTAAAGCTAATAAAGTTAGGTATGTCTTTGAGTACTTTTTCTTTCCATTGTTTAAAGAAGTATGGGTTGTTGTTTTACTTGCTTGAATCGCCAAGTTCTATAATATATATATCTTACTTGCTTGAATCATCAAGTTCTTTTATATAATTTGTATGAACAAATTAAAAATTGAATCCAATTCTACAAAAACTCAAGTTGGTCCAAACGTGATTGAGTTAAATCAAAAAGTTTACCGCAATTAAAAATATAAAATTTAAGTGTATATACATAATATATGTCTTTAATATGAAACAATAGGCCGGGTCATTGCCATTAAGGGCAGTTATACATGATTATCGCTTAAGTACATGGATATAGGTTAGGTTGGAAACTGTTTTAGCAAGATATATCAAAAATTATGTTCGTGTATACGTTATCAAAATTTTGGAACTAGTAATATATAAAGTAAACTTTTAAAGAATTTAAATTAAATGAATTATAATTGAATACATGTGGTTTTTTTTTAGATCTGTCACTGTTTATGATCACTTCACCTTTAATATCCATCACTTAATAAAATTTCGAAACTCAACACCTTTATTGAAAGGAAAGGATAAATATAACACATATAGTGATAAATCTATCACAATGCATGTACAAGATTTACTGCATATTATATTAGGGTTTTGTTAGTGACAGCCTTTACGTTTGTTATTAAAAACTAATTGGGTGTATTAAAATTTGTACCTTGCTGTTAGAAAAATCAGGGGGCAGTTTTTAATATATAATGTACAAGTTTTTAAGCATATATATGTTATTAGTGACAGCCCTAAGGGCTGTCATTATCATTTTCCATTATATTATTCAAATATACAATACGCAAGATTCATTTATTATTTGTACAAATTATTAACTCCCTTAATTGAAGGGTTTGTGGTCTTTCCAATGTCACTATATGTGGATTCCCGGATCGAATTGAAAGGGGCATTGTTCGTTTAGGTTTTTTAAGCGAAAAATTACTACAATAGTCAGATTTAAGGGGTTATGTCTAAATATGGACGCCTCCAAAAAAATTTAACACTATAGTCAAGATATCTTTGCCACCTACCAAAATGAAATATGTTGGACTCCATATTCCATTTTTGTTGGTTCTTATAAAATTACTTATTTTTTTGTATACCTTTTATTTTTATTTTACAAGTAATTATATTTAGTTGAATAACCCACGAAATCAAAACAAGTCTATATAGTGATTAATGTTTGTTTCCTTTTTATATGTATTTTACACACATACATATATATATATATATATATATATTTTCACTTATCCGTAAAAGCCTCTGATTTATTTCAATTTCAGTTTGTCACCAAAAATACAATCGAAAAATGAATTATTCAAAAAAAAAAGGGTAAATACTAGTAAGATATCTCTTGTTTCTGGTGATACAAGAAGAGGTTTAAAATATTGAAAATGAAAACCAAAATTGAATTTAGTTTTAAACATTTCAAGATTAGTTTTAAATCTAAAAACTTTAATATTCTAAACAACAAAAATCTTAATTGTATTTATTTTTCTGAAATAATTCATCTATGGAGATATATTCAGTAGATTTTTAAAAGAAACTATATTAAACGGGAACTTTTTTAAAAACAAGTTAAAATATACGTATATAAAAATGAAATATTCTCAATTAATCCATATTTTGTCAATATAATATTAATAGATATATATAAATAATATAGAAAAGGAGTAGAAGAAACTATATATATTTATACTAACAAATATTGAAGTCAAAGCTATTATAATATTTTTGAACACACTTAATGAAATTTGTCAAGTTTTGGTTGGATATCATTATTTCTTACTAAAAATGTTAAGTGGTAAGAAACGTGTAACCAAATAAGTAATTTCTTTTGTAGGTGTTTAAAATTGGCCGGACATATACCTTCAAATTGATCATCTAAGTAATTTTTCCCTTTTTGAGGATTGAAGCCATTAACAATTGAACCAACCATTAAAAGAAAAATGAAAAATCACTCTAAGATTCGCTTTCTATGTTTTACCAAGTTTAATGAAATTTAATTTTGTTTCCAAAAGAAAACGAAAGACAAGGACACAAATTCTCAAGTACTTTATATGATTTTCTTTAGCTTTTATGTTGAAGATTTTGGACAGTTGGTAGTTTAATATCACTCCATACAGGGGTGGTACTAAAGGGGGCAAGGGGTCCAATGTCCCCCTTCAAATTTAAATTTTGTCATGTATTTTTAAATTATTCATAAATTTTTAAAAACTTTCTATAGGTTTTTAACATTTTGCCCCCTTTTAGATTTATTTTTCATAAATTTTCTAAGTTTGGCCCATTTGAAATTTTTTCCTAGTACCGCCTCTGACTCCATACGTATCAATTCAATTATCACCATACACAAGAAAAATAATATCAATAGTATATTTTCTGTTTAGCACATAGATACAAAATTGCCTTATGACATGTACTTTTTTGGACTTAGTAATAAAAATCTTGTTGTTCATAACAAAAAAAAAAACAAAACATAGAGGCAATTGCCAACAAAAACAAATGAAAATGACTTCATATACTCCAAACATTTTGTATCATATTTATACTAAAATTATAAAGATGATATAAATTTGGCATTCATAGCCTCTTCCAATATTTAATTATCAGCATTCACTTTTCTTTATTTACTTTTAATTTTTGTGAAATAAATTGACGTTCCTCCCTATTTTGCATTAACTTGAATATTTAATGGTCAACTACCGCCGGTGGTCGGTTAATGCAAGTGTTTTTTTTTTCTTCCTCCATATAGAGACAAACACGGTGTTCTTCCGTACCTCTCTCCGACGGTGTCTCAAAAAACCATACCAAATGGGCCATAATACTACACATTAATATCACCGATTAATATACGAACCTTTGAATTTTAGGAAAATAGCAAAAACAAGGATAATAATAATAATAATAATAATAATAATAATAATAATAATAATAATAATAATAATAATATAATAATAATAATAATAATAATAACAACATAAGATACAAAAGTTGATAATGCATAGTTACCATTATCAATTTAATTTGGTCAGAAGATGACTAATTAAATTTAGGCCAAAGTACTTTTTTCGTCTCTGTGGTTTCTCGAATAAGCATTTTTCATCCTCGCCGTTAACTTTCTGTTAAAATCATCCCTGTGGTTTCCTTTTCGTCCTTGCCTCCGTTAACCCCCCACGTGCAAATCACGTGAGGGGTACTTATGTCTTTTTCCACCCTCCTGTGTCTCGTGCAAGTCACGTGGATGTCGTATAAAATAGCAGGCACCCTCATTTTCCCCCTTTTCTAATCTAAATCATCCCTGTGCTTTCACCCAATTTCCAAAAAAACAAAATCATTAAAATTACTTCACCAAATTAATCCAATCAAGTGTGCAGAATGAAAAAAAAGGATCAATGGTTAAAGAGAGGCAAAAAGCCCAAAGATATCTCCTTTATTTTCGGTTAGTATTTTTTGATTTTTTTAGGGTTTTATTTGATTTTATAATTTATTTGTATTTTTTAATTAATGATATTTTTTTTTGTTGTTTGCAGATGATTATGAAGGTATGATGACCCTAAACGTTCATCATAATGGTAAGTTCATCTCAAACCCTAAAAAACAATACGTAGATGAAAAGGTTGATTATTTTGATTTCCTTGACTTGGAAGGCTTTGGCATGAGTGATATGACTGAAATTATGAGAGAGTTAGGCTATGAAAATGGATTTTTTTTTTTTTCTTTTTATCATTTTAGGGTACCTAAAACTGCTTTAGATGATGGGCTTAGGCCATTTAATCCAAATTCAGAAACAAGGCAGTTCAAAAGAATCTATGTCTGCTTGGGCCCATTGAAAGAAGGTTTCAAAGCTTGTAAAAGAGAGTTGTTAGGGTTTGATGGAGCCTTCATGAAAGGACCATATCCAGGACAAGTTCTTACTGCAGTTGGGGTAGATCCTAACAATGGAATCTATCCCCTAGCATATGTTGTAGTTGAGGCAGAAACATTTGACAGTTGGAGATGGTTTCTTGTTTGTTTGGGAGAAGACCTAGATCTATATCCAAACAGCAACTTTACTTTCATGTCAGATAGGCAAAAGGGGTTGGTACCTGCAATTGCTAAAGTTTTCCCAATGGATGAACATAGATTTTGCTTAAGACACATCTATGAGAATATGAGTAAGTTGTTTAGGGGAGAACTCATAAGGCAAATGCTATGGAAGTGTGCCACAAGAACCACTGAGCAAGAATTTGAAGCTGCAATGGAAGAGCTGAGGGTTGAAAATGATGGTGCCTACAACTATTTGAAGGCAATACCACCCAAACACTAGAGCAGGGCTCATTTTTCTGGTAAGCATCTGTTTATCTTAATTTTGGTTTATTATAACTTAATTTTGATTTTAATATAACTAGAAATGTAATACAGGAAGGGCACATTGTGATATTTTGTTGAATAATCTTTGTGGGACTTTCAATAGTCAATTGGTTGAGGGTAGGGAGAAACCAATAATCAATTGCCTAGAATATATTAGAGAGTATTTAATGATTAGGATTGTGACTGTGCAAAAGGTAATTGAGACACAGAAAGGTCCCTTGACACCAACAGCTGCACTTTTATTTGAATCTATCATGAATGATGCTAACCATTGTACTGCTATATGGAATGGATCACACAAATTCCAGGTTAGAGACTCATTTAGAGACCAATGTGTAGTTGATATTAATGAGAGGACATGTAGTTGTAGAAAATGGCAGTTGACTGGGATGCCATGTAAGCATGCAATCTGTGGTTTATGGAATGCTAAAGATAATTCTGTGCAAGTGGGGATAGTTGAGGATTGGGTTGATCCATGCTATAGGTTAGATACATGGAAAGAGGTCTATGCATTTAAGGTGGAGCCTGTAACTGGATCTTCTTCATGGCCAAAGAGTACTTGTGCAACTAGGCTTCTTCCTCCTGTTCATAAGACTCAAGTAGGCAGGCCAAAGAAATAGAGAAAGAAGAGTGCCATGGAAAAGAAGAAGCAAAAATGGTTAAAAATGGTAAGCTTACAAGGGCTGGGAAGACTGTTACTTGTTCAAAGTGTAAGAACAAAGGACACAATCAAAGGCAATGCAAGGGTCAAAATCAAAGTCAGTCTCAAGGTCAACCTAGTCAGTCCAAGGGAGGTTTGAAAAGAAATAATGAAGCTGGTGGTGCAGGTGGTAAGAGGTCAAGAAAAGCAGCCAAAGTCAAGGTGTAGGTGGTGCAAGTGAATCTGCTCCAAGTCAAGTTGGAGCAACTCAATCTGCAAGTCAACCAGCAAGAAACAACTGATAACCATTTGTTTTTGTTTCAATTAACATGGTTGTATTATTATGCAGTTTCAGACATTATTTTAAGTTATGGTATTATGTTTAAGATATTGTGTTTAGTCTTTTGCTACACTATCTTATTTGTATGTTGGCAGTTTGTATTTTGGCACTATGGTATGCAATTTCTGCACTTATCTTATTTGTATTTTGGCACTATCATATTTTAAGTTATGGCAGTTTGTATGTTGACACTATCTTATTTGTAAATTTTCCATTTTGTTTGCTTATATTCCTTTACACATTCTGCACTTTGACACTTTCTTACATTCTGCACTTTGTTACTAAATTTTCATTCATTTTCAACATTAAATTACAAAGAAAATGGTAACATTACAAGAACAGTTAACCAAAATCTAAACCAAGCAAACTAAATACTATACAACCAAAAACATATGAAAAATATCCAACTAGCAACCAAACACTTCTTCAATCGAATCAGTTGGCCATTTTTTTCCTCCAAATTTGCCTCCAAAGTGTTCTTAGCTCTTAGCAATCCAGGTATAATGTCCATGGATCTCGTACACATTGGTGGATCAACCCATCCAATAAAGCCACAATTATTTGATCCCTATTAACAAAAACATTGGATTTTCAAGATGAACCCAAAATCAAAAATTTACAAATTAGGGTTTTTTGATTTCTTACCCGTCGTGAGCAGCAATAAAATCGACGACCTGGGTTTCTTGGTGTCCATGATGTTCGAACAATCGAAGGCCTCCCACACACACAGTGAACATCCATGAACGGATTGTTTATGAGAGAAAGAGAGATGGGGAAGAAAGGTAGGTGTAGAGGAAAAGGGGGAAAAGAAATAAATGGGAGGGGGGGAATAAAGAATTTTCGTTTTTTTTAGTATTTATCTTCAGTAGGTGTAAAGGGAAAGACAAAATTGCCCTCACGTGATTGGCACGTGAGACGGCCTAACTGAAAAGTTATAACGGCAAGGACGAAAAGGAAACCACATGGATGATTTTAGCCGAAAGTTAACGGCGAGGATGAAAAATGCTTATTCGAAAAACCACAGGGACGAAAAAAGTATTTTGGCCTTAAATTTAACTTTGAACAAAACTGGATTATTAACCCTGTATTCAAAACTTGTGACATATGTATGTTGAGTTAGTGTTAACATGTACACAAATTAAGTTAGATGAGAAGGTGTCCAAACCTTCAGGGCAGTAAACAAACTTAACGGTTCATCAACAATTCAACGGAAGTTTTGCTCATTTAGTTAAATGAATAAACATGAACACATAAATCTGTCCGTTTCTTTAGATGAACAAACAGGAACAAAGATTTCATTCATCTATATATGTGAACGTTCAATAATTTGTTCATGAATGCTCGTATATGTTCGTGAACATACATATATTCATTTATGTTTGTGAACATGTTCATGAACATTCGTTTGTCTATGTTTGTGAACATATATTCGTATATGTTCGTTTATAATGTAAATATAACTTATGTATATAATATATACTAATTAAATATGCTATAAGGAGTCTTCGCATATACCCGCTATTTCTCTCTTGGAACCCATATATGGTCAATTTGCCATGTTCATTTACCATTTTACCTAGAAAAAAAAAATAATAATATCTTCATGATGAAAACTATTTGACCCTGACCAAATTAAAATGAAGCTGCCCTGTACCTATAAAAGTTAACATGAATTATTGGAGACTACGTACCTTGACTGATCACCCTTGACCTGCCTTTTATCGCATGATGAGATATACCAACCTTCAATTCTTTTGTAATTTGCGGTTTATGTGTAGTTCTTTGTTTGTACAAGGGGGTTTGATCTATTATATTTTTTTAGCTTATAGTTTTTTCTTTTCCACTTGTATTTAACAAGCTAAGATTTTTGGGCTTTTTTTTCTTACTAATGAGCATGAGATGACTTTCTATATTTAAATCATAATAAGTCTATAAATGTAAATTTAAGTTATGAAAATTAAGCCTTTATCAAAAATAAGCTACACAATACACACAAATAAGCTATAAGTTTCAAAAATAAGCTATGTCAAATTGATAAAGATCCTATAAAAGTGTACAGCTTTACTAAATACGTTGAAAGGACTCTTGGATTAAAATGTAATTTAATGGTAAATATCTTCAACTTTATAAAAAGTTGATGATAACTTTAGAGCATCCCAATCCATATCAAATACGAGTACCTTCTAGTTAGTTTGGATTATAAATTTTAATCTCTAATTCTAGTTGCTTAACTTGTTAGTTTCTTTGGATGCTCTCTTTTGTTTCCACACATAATTAATTATTTCCTTAAAAACTGTTTGGAGAAATAAAAGTTTGCATGTTCGAAAATATATATAGTGATTGATGAACAATAAAGTAGCTAGGTCGTGCCAAAGATATCATAAGTGATTAAAGATGATGATTTTGTTATTTATGTTTTAGTGGGTGGGCATTAATTTTCCACCATATATCATATATATCGTACATGTTGATGCCAACTGCAATGCCAAGTTGAGTGTACTATCGATCATCATATATGTTGCTTTTTTGTAGGGAGTGTGCCATTCTTCGTCATGCCCACTTAGGATTAGTCACTTTATTATTTCAGAAAAAGTAAAGCATTTGTTATAGCTATAAATTGTAATTATAATATATTATTATATACATTTATATTTATAAAATTATATATACTAATTACTACTATTAATATTATACGGTATGTATGACACGGATTCATACCATTCCTCGTCAGTTAAAACGCTTTATTCATAGCAATCATTGCATACCATAAATTTATTCTCATTCTGTATAACATTAATTTAATTAATCTAATTTACTTAAAGTGAAATTCCAAAAATGATTACACGAGACTCATAGCTGGTACATGACTGTCCAAAAATATAAAATACAAGCAAAACGTACAAAAGACTAAAAAGAATGATTATGAACAATATAATTAATTATTATTATTAAGATGAGGATGATGACGCCTTACAATTCAACTTTAGTATTATAAAATAGATAAAACTATTAAAAGGAAGTAGTATAGTAAAAAAAAAAAAAAGATGCAAAACCAACGACAAGAAGATCTCTTTGCTTTTGCCCTTTTTTTTCCACGCCCTGCCATGCCATAACATGTAGGATAAGATTCTTTCATTAAGACAGCCCATTTTTGCTCATAACCACCTCCTCTCTTCTTTCTAAGAAAGCATACACACACTACTCTCACACACGTAGAGAATCAGAATCAATTATGAATTACAATTTTGAAATATATATATATATATATATATATATATATATATATATAAAATTAGGGGTGAGTTATTTATAGTACAAGCATTTAAAAGAGTACAAAAAGTACATGACTAAGTTAACTTACACATGCTTGTTCCTTCCATCTCCGACCACCACCACCACCACCACCATGATTCTCCGGCGACGACGATCATCTCTGGCGAGACTTACACATGTGTAACTACAACTTACACATGTGTAAGTTAACTTTCCCGCGAGAATCAGGTTCGTTTTCGGGTGGATACGGTACGGGCCAGAGTCCCTCATCCGTTCTAAGCTGACCGTCAAGGGACGCATATGGGAATCGTATGGATTTGATGGGCGGCAATCCAAGAGATGGCGACGATTTGCTACGGTACGGGCGAAGCCCTTGATGCCGGCGTCGTGGTTGGGGTGGTCGGAGATGATGGTGGCTGGTGGTGGTTGTCTCGTGAAGGAAAAACCTAGAAATTTTAGACCCTAAAATGCTAAAAAAAAGTTGTACTTACACATGTGTAAGTTAGTTACACATGTGTAACTCTCACCGGAGATGGTCGCCGTCGCCGGAGGATCATGGTGGTGGTCGGAGATGATCATGGTGGTGGTGGTGGTGGTCGGAGATGGAAGGAAGAAGGAAGAAAAAGGAGGAAATACCTTGTACTTTTTGTACTTTTTTAAACCCTTGTACTAAAAATAACTTTCCTCTATATTATATATATATATATATATATATATATATATATATATGAGGAGTTTAGATAGGGACAACCCCATACTCACTCCCCCCCCCCACCCCACACACACATATATATATATATATAGGGGGATGGGAATATAAGGCTGTCGGGTATCTAAACTTAGGTGTGGAACACTCACATATTGTTTTTTTAATCCATAAAAATCATGGTGGCCCATGCATTTATTCATTAAACAATAAATAATAAAATATTAGTATGTGAGGGATTCCACACCTAAGCTTAGGTGCCGGACAACCTTATATTCCCTTTTCCCATATATATAAATGAAAGTTGAATCTTAGCTTCAAGCTTCGTGTTGTGATTTGACAACGAGATGTCTAGCATATGTTATTTTAATCGGGAACGTGTAAAAGAGTTCTCTCGAATTAGAAATGCCTATTTTAAATACCCAATAAGAAGAACCCCATACTAATTTACCCGAAAGCACGATATTTAATAAAGGTAAACCTTTGACGCCTCCAAAATTCAAACATGAGGTTACCAAGCCCAATCCCCTTTATTGGGGGACTACCTTTGCCACTGAGGTTTCACCTCATTGACAAAATTAAGCTATACATTTCTAACGTACTACACATTTCATAGGTGTATACATATTCGTTAAACACTTACGAGTCGAGTCGATGTACATAAAAAACGAGTTGACTCGTTAGATGACTTGTTTTTATCCAGACTCTTACGAGTTACTGTGTGAACTTAGACCGAGTTACGAGTTACAAACTTATTATTTTTGTAACTTTATACTCTGGTTATATATTTTTATATATTATACTTATTGCTACATCATTTTGTGTGTTATTTATGTAGTTTTGATCTTTTTATTGTAAATTTTGAGATAAACTGTAAGTTTATGACACAAAAGTGATAAAACTATTAAATATGTAGTATTTTGATAAATCTATTAAGATAATGAACTTATATTTTGTATGTAAAGACGTATATAATTATACTATATTATCGAGTATTTAAAAATGTCTTGATTTTTACGAGTCGAGTTAAAAAAACACGTTTTCGAGTCGAGTCAAAAGTTACGAATTGAATCGACAAGACGACAACTATAATTGTATATATATATATTTCCTACAAGAATTATATGTGAGAAAATTCCTCAAAATAACTTTTTTCCAGAGTTAACAAAATAACGAGAATCACTTAGGTTATAGGTTATCTCATATACGACTAAATATTTTTTTTCAAAGAAATGTTTTTGTTCAATGCATAATGTGCAAACATGAGCTTTGATTAACACTCAAATCCATTATTAATATAAGTTATATTTTTTATACTTACAATACCATATTTGACAGTGTATAAAGAAGATGAAATATATAGTAGATACTTTTATTCTTAGTTTACTACCTAAAATAGAGATGCTGCTTTTAGAAAAAGACTCCAACTTGCAAGGAGTAATTATTAACTATCCTTAACCTTTGTCTTTAGAAAACGAGCTACAGAGTTACTACTTAGATCCAATTCTTTTGCTTGAAGAACCAATTAACTATACTTCAACAAACCAAATAGATAGATCTAGGATCATCCATTTTGTTGATCAACTGAAGAACCAACTAATATAAAAGATAAGCTTGTGATGCTCATTCAGCATTTGAACTAGTTACCACAAATGGTTGATGTTTATTACTACTTCAGGCCTTCATCTTGTGAGTTGTGATTCTTGATTCCCTATTACATTTTCGTATGGGACACACTCATTTGAAAAGGTGAGCAATGTAGCAAACATTCCACCAATGGCTGATGGAGCCTAGCTGACACAAAATGTCTCATGAAATTATCTTTAGTATAACACCAAAATCTTAGCCAATATCACACCACAACACTCACATGACATGTCTTATTTATTTTTGTGAAAAGTATATTAAATACTCGTAATAATTAAGTGCATCTTATACTAATATACTAACACTAATTAACTACTCTAACTGATTGAAATTTAAAGTATACTCTATATAAATTTTGTATGTTCGCATATGTTCATGTGCTTAATGTAATAAGTAAAGTATCAGACATGAATAAAGACAAATAAAACGGAATATAGGTTCAAATAACGTGAAATGGAAATATTAGTGAAAAAAACACAATTTAAAAAGAGTAGTAGGTAATGAGTCACAAGACCCATATTGTTTTACTTGTATTTTTTATTTTCGTAATAATAATTAAAAAAATAAACAAATTAAGAAACAAAAACCGAGTAATTGTACCTTCCAAGTACGCCTACCTGTACCCTCACAATCCTC
Organism: Erigeron canadensis; assembly: GCF_010389155.1. NCBI lineage: Eukaryota > Viridiplantae > Streptophyta > Magnoliopsida > Asterales > Asteraceae > Erigeron > Erigeron canadensis. Next base: position 33,584,246 of record NC_057765.1, read on the forward strand.
TTTTTATACTCACATTCCCACACACACTCTCCACATTCACCTCAACAAAATCTGACAACCTCAAAAAAAAAAAAAAAAAAAAACCAACTTCCAAACTTCAAAAAACACCCACACACACAAAAACCTTAACAAAATGAAAACCTTAATCCGCCGTTTATCTCGTGTAGCCGACTCTTCACACTACTCTCTTCTAAGGTCCAACTCGCGCCGTTCCAAGTCGTCATCATCAAAGACGACGAGAAGAAACGGCGCGGGTGGTGTCCCAGAAGGACACCTGCCAGTTTATGTTGGTGATGAGATGGAACGGTTTGTTGTTAGTGCGGAGTTACTAAACCATCCGGTTTTTATTTACCTACTTAATAAGTCAGCTCAAGAATACGGATATGAGCAGCAAGGGGTTCTTAGAATCCCTTGCCACGTTATCGTATTTGAGCGTGTGTTGGAAGCTTTGCGGCTAGGAGAAGAAGCTGACTGCAATCAGCTTCAGATTCTCCTAGCCGATGATTTTGATTTTTAGTTTTTTTTTTTCTTTAATTAGGATTAGCGAGTTATTATTATATAAAATGATATGATGATGATTCTAGTTTTTAAGTATACGATAACAGATCGGTTTTTTTTTATGTGGTCTGTATATATACCAATTAGTACATAAATTAAGTTAATGAGATTGATGAATCTGTTCTTTTGTTCCTCTTGTTTTACATTTCTCATTTGTCTTTTCATATAATTTATGTTATTTGCATATATATTTTTTGGAGGCCAGACAAAATATCATGATAATTTAATTTGATTTAATGTTATTATTGGTGTAGTGGTGCTGTGACGTAGGATATGGGAAAGTTTTGTTGAGAATTTGGTGTGAAATTGCTTTTTGAGAGGTCTAAATCAGTTTTAAAAACAAAATAAAAGATAATGAAAAAGAAGTTATGGAAGTTGGAAAAACCGAAAAAGAATTACAAATATTAAGGGGTTGATAATCTATACACCGTATTTTAGCAGTACATTACTAGAATTGGTTTTAAAAAGCTATACAATAATAATGTGAAATATTTTACTAATATAAATGTACGGATCACCCCTCTTAAATTTGTTTTACACTTTTACTTATTACTCTATGAATCAATGAATAGGCAGCATGTGTCAGGTTTTAATTTAATGTTTTACCTAAATTTGCGCTTGCATTTCAATCCTTAGCCCATAGGTGATAGAAATTATGCAATTTAAGTCTATATATATGTATATTAAAAGCTTAATGACATTTATATCCCATAGTTATTGTTGTTCAATCTTGTTGAAATTTTGCCAAAACTCAAATGCTATAAATTAATTAATTAATATATATAGTTCTGAATCCAGCCCAAGATTATATTTGCAGAATATTGTACAGAAAGTGGAACATCCATAATATATGACATTTAAAGTGGAGGTGCCAAATTTTGTAATCTGGCCTTTGGGTAAAAAGGGGCAGGGGGCCGAAAATATGTGGAAAGTCTTTTCACTTGGCTCTATCTATTTATGAAAAGCATATTTACTATTTTGATTTATATATAGTTATATATTTTGTCAAGTCCTATGCTTGACCAAATATAATAATTAGGCCAATTGTCAAGACAGTCAAAAGAGGAGAACAAGCGTTGATTAAAGATGGATGTAGCAATTTCAACTAAAAATAACACAAAAGAACTTTGCATATAGGATATTCAACTGGCCTTTGGGAAGTAGAAGATTGAAAATCAAATATAATTCTCATGTTACTTTTTACCGTAGTATAAGGTTGCGATTTGAAACTCAAACATTTGCTCAAGGGTAGTGTTTGGAATTGCGTTTTGATATTGGATTTTACATTTACAAAACTACATTTTGAGAAAACATTTTCATATACACATTATTTTTCAAAATTGCGTTACCACTGTAATTAAACGGAAATAATCACTGTATAGCTAAACACTTTTCCTGATTAGTTACGTCATGCAAATGCTAGTGGATTTCTAAGTTCATGGAGTAAGGTATCTAGCCCCCCATCAGTGTCATTTGTATAACGAGTTCAAATCTGATATGTCCTATACATTCTCTAGCATGTGCTTATATGTACGACCATTAGCTTATTAGCTGTCTGATTGAAAACAACATGCCCCATTCACACTCTTTTCATAAATATATACACCGGTTCTCCTCAAATGTATATAAAAATATGTTTACTTGTAAGAATAATAGGAACAACCCTTTCATGACAAATTTATGCTACTATACGGTTCATCCTTTTCTTTATTTCCTAGCTCTGTGATGTGTAAAATTTAGTTTAAAATTTTATAATAAGATTTACCGCTAACTGACTATAACACATTTACGGGCAGTGTACCCGTTCGCATGTAATATAGCTAACTAGCAAGACCAGGATCGAACACAAGAACAGAATGTTGCATTTAAGGTCGTAAAAATGTGAATCAAGAGAAAGTTTTGCTGTAACGGCCAAGTTGTCACAGTGCATTTTTGAAAACTAAGCAATCAATGAGTAAAATAAAGTACTCAACTGGTATTAGCGAGAGCACGCGAAATTAGTTTTTAGTTGTGAACAATAATTAAAAAGCCATCTATGTCGAAATTCACTCCACAAAAAGTCTAGGTTGCATATAGGTTAAGCTCAAAATTCGTTAATGTTGGTGATAATAATCGTGACAAGACAAAAATACAAATGGGTGCACTAAGTTGGTAAAATCGACTCAAACACTTAATCAATCTAATTTCTTGCAACAAGTGGTACCACCAACCCTATTACAGTTCCTTGAACTAACTAGTTTGTTTGATTATTTAAATAACAATTTTATCTTTTGTGAAAGAAACGTGGTACGACAAACCGTTAAATCCACTTAACAAAACAATTTCTATTAAACTTGTATTCTTTACTATCACACCATGACCCAGCAAGAGTTATTCATAGACAAACAACTAAAATAATACTTGCATTCAACTAGTACCACTATTGAAGAACACAAATATATATCACCAAGAACACAAGGTTAAGTAAAAGAAATCACTTCATTAAGATCTTGACAAAATGTTAAGTAAAACCAACTTGAATTCAAAATATTATGCAACCATAAGTACTAATTGTTTCACTTCATCTTCATAGATGTATAAAGATTTAGCTACTCATAATGTTAAGGGCTAAAGATTCAAATAAAAAGAGAACATAATGTACCAAATTAGAGAAATAATCCGAATCGAGTTAAAAATTGAGCTACAATCACTAAACAAGAACCAAAATTAATCTTCAAGTCTTCAAATGAGTTGGAGTAGTGAAAAAACCCTTTAAAACCCTTGAAAACGGCTGGAGTATAAGTGTGTGAGCGAAAGTGTCCAAGATTAGGATTAGGGTTAGTTGGTGGTTGGTATTTATACCCCAGGAGAGAGAAAATCCGTCAGGTCAGCTGAGCGCTGCGCCGCGAGGAGTGCCAAAACTGGGGCGTTTTCATACAGAGATTTTTGTCGCGTCGTGATACTCCAGAATCGCATTGCGATGAAGATTTTGTACTGTATCGCGCCGCAATGGACCTTGATCATGCCGTGATTTGCTTCAGTTTTTGATAATTCTGCTTCGAGTTCGACCAATCTTCATCCGTTAGAACATATGGGCCAATCCTAAACCATTTTCTACCATTTATGAGCAATGTACCTGTTGTAGACCTGAAACCACTAGTAAGCACCATGATGCACCACAAAACAAGTATAAACGGCTACAAAACGAGTATAATTCGTCTAATTAAGATGAGAAAAACATGTATAAATTGAGAAATTAACATCACTCTGTCTACTCCTTCAAAACATGTTCATTGTAAACGTACCGTATGAAGTTGAACACTAACATTTTCTCTAGCAAAGCATTTTCTCTAGCAAAGCATTAATACATCAACTTCAATAGACGATAAACGTGTTAAATCAGAAACATGTTAAATAATAGTACTTTAACAACCCTTTTGAGATAATAAGCGTAATTTGGGTATAACTGAGGATAGAGTGTTGGAGCCACTATTCATAATACAAAACCGATTGTAAAGTGTAGCATATTTCAGTTGTTCAAAATTGAGTTCCATATACGTTATATATTTCTGATTTGAGGTGTCTTTGGAATTCATAGTTTAGCCTAGGGGTGTAAACGAGTCAAGACTGCTTGCGAAATACTCGAATTCGATTCGTAAAAAGCTCGTTTCGAGCCGAGCTTAAACGAGCTAGAGCCGAATTCGAGCTTAACTGTTGACTCGTTTACTAAACGAGCTCGAGCTCGAGCTTTGAATCCATAACTCGATTAAGCTCGCGAGCCTAAACGAGCTTTCATATACTAATCGAGCCGAGCATAAACGAGCTTTTTACACGAACCTCTGACAATCGAGCTTAGTTTTGATCACTTACCGAGCTAGATTTCGAGCCAAACTCAGACTTATTTAGTTTTTTTGACAAACGAGCTGAGTTCGGGCTTTCTTAACAAATCACGAGCCGAGCTCGAGTTTATATACTAAGGCTCGAACGAGCTCGAGCCCAAGCTCTTTAAACGATCTCGAGCTCAAGCTTGAGCACTATCGAGCTCGGGCTCAGCTCGGCTCGTTTACACCCCGTTTAGGTGTTGAGATAATAAAGCTTAGTGTGTGGCATATTATATTATCTTAATTAATAGAATACCCCCAAGTTAAAGTCACGGATCTAATGTTTCTTGTATAAGATGAAATAGGCTAAATCAGAGTTATCGACGAATAATAATTACAAACATGAACATATAAAATGACACCAAGTAACCAAGATGCATTTAGGTAAGAAGCCAAAATAAAATTTAGTGGTAACATAGATGATAGTAATTTATTTAGAAATTAAGTCGCTGACATATAAAAGCATAATATATATATATATATATATATATATATATATATAAGGATTTTTACCCCGCACGATGCGCGGCTCTTGAATTATATTTTCAAAACTTTTAGTATTGAATCAAAAAAATCTCTAATAAACAACGTTTAGATAAAAAGTTATATAAAATAATTAAAAATATTTAAAAATCAAATATTCAAAATTTTCTTAATAGTCAAATCTACTGCATAAATGAGTGGACAAACAAAATATTAGAATACATACAAACAATTAGCAACAACAATTTTGTGAAATAAACTTGTTATATTGATTTAGTATAAAACACATATTGATATAGACGCTTCTATATGTTAGTAATTAACAAACTTATATATTGGAAAAAAAGTGGTAGCAATTATTTATTTGGAAACAAATTAAAAAGTGATTATTTTATTCATAATATGTTGTGATTTTATTTTTATTGATATTGTAACAAAAAAGGAATGTAGTATACATTAAATGGGAAAAATTCAAAAAGATGACACATAGGAAATATCTTATGTGGCAAAATATAAAGATAGCTTTAAGATGAGTTGGATGACTTTAAAAAGCTATGATAACTATTGTTTTATTAGATATATAAATATAGATGGTAACACTCCGGTATAAACACTCTTAAAATAAGAACGGTGAGAACACTTAAAAAACATCATTTTGATGCATTCAAAGTCTATAAAACTAACATAATGCATAAGTAATTATCATTATTTAAGTGTTTAACAACACATTGATCCGTCGAAATTGAAAAAAATCACGTTTTTTGTTGGATGCATCATTTTGATGAATATGCATCCAAAATAGATGTACAAAACAAAAAAACATGATTTTTCGATTTTGACAAACAAATGCGTTGTTAAACACTTAAATAATGATAAATAATTATACAATATGTTAAGTTTATGAACTTTTAATGCATCAAAATAAAGTTTTTAAGTCTTCTCACCATGTTTTTATTTTAATGGTGTTCTTATTTGATTTCCTCCCCCCCCCCCCCCCCCCCCCAATATATATATATAGGAAAAGATAACTAGAGTACAAGCAATCCAAAAATAAGGCTGTCTGACATCTAAGCTTAGGTGTGGAACCCCTCACATACAAATTTTTTAATATTTCTTGATTAATGAATAAATGTTTGGGCTCCATGAATTTTATGGATTTAAAATATAATATGTGATTGTTCCACACTTAAACTTAGATATTTAACAGCCTTATATTCTCAATCTTTATGTATATATTCATATTGGCCTGCAATTTATTTAAATGAATGAGACGGCAATAGTATCTTAGAGCTTCCTAAACAACAAATTTTCCAATAATCGTATATAATAATACTGTGCATTCGTACCAACATGCAAAATGCAAATTATTACTCTAGGAAAAGGAGAATCCCACATTCCCCACTAGCAAGTAGCAACTAGCAAGCAATATGTGGAGAGCCAAATATAATTTTCCGTCTTACACAAAAAAGCCCTAAAGCCTACATATTGATGGGCCAAAGCATTTAAGCCCAAAGACCTGGGCTCTTTTTATCAACCCAAGTATCTTGTTTAATACTCCGTAGCATTATTTGTCCGAGTGTCTCTTCATTCGGTTTGACTAGTTTAGACTCACAATGCTGTCTGGGTTATAGTTGATTTGTTTAGAAATGCATGATATTGTTGTATCCTAGTAGCTATGCATAATTTCAAGAAGTGGTTTTATAAAATGTATAAGTGTATAACACTTTTAAACATGTTATAATAACTTCAACTTACAATATTTATCATTTCCAATAATAATAATAATAATAAATCAACGCTATATGTTTGGCAATTTACTTTGAGAATTGCATATGAAGCAACTGTTTAATTGAAAGAACTACAACAATGTATTTCTTTGAGTTACTGGCTATATTTAAGGTGCATAAATTATATGTATATTTACCATAAAATTCATGGATGAACTTTTAATATGGAAAGTACAAATTTTTTATGCACGTTAAATACAGCCTTTAGAGCTGCATTTAATATTTTCCTTTACTATATAACTAATAAACTCGAACAAACTCATGCATTATTATTTGACTATGAATTTATGAAAGAAAACAATATACTCTTTTCATGTTAGCATTTTCCTATTATTTATTTTGTTGTTTTTGTTTTTATAAAACATAAACATAAGTAATACATATAAATAATATATATAAAATAAAAGACATATATTATACTAATTTATATAAAAAATATACTTTTATTCCAAACATCACACAATACAACTAAAAAATTATTCCAAACATTACACAATAAAACTAAACAATTATTCCAGACATTACAACTAAACGATTAAATTTTTTTAAAATTTGGATTGCTTCATACCAATTCTCACTCCTCCACGTGATGAAAACTGTTTCGAGATACCTTCGTGTACTCGGCCATAGTTCTTTCAACCATTGCACCGTGTTCATCGTCGTGACCTTGGTTCATACGGTTGAACATCATATTGAATACGTGAATGTTGGTGCGCATGTGATGCCTTTTAGCGGCCACTACGTCTGAATTTCGATAGGTCGATGGTTGGTTTTCATAAGTGAGGAAAAGATTGGTCACTTTTGACCAAAACGTACGTTCTCTTTCGTAGTTACCACACAATGGCTCGCCTGACACCTCGACCCAAGCTCGTGTCAAACTTATTTCTTCGGACCGAGTCCAAGCCATTTGATTATAGAGAGAAAAAATAGAAGATTTTGTATAATGTAGAGAGAAAAATAAAAGATAAAAGTATATAAAAATGAGAATAAGTAGTATGGAGTATTTATAAGGGGTTTAATTAAAAAGTTTATAAAAAAAAAATTAGCCAAACGGCTACTTCAACGGTTGGATTTCTTGAAAAACACGTGGATTTTGGGCGATCAATATTTGTCGGGCTTATTATTTTTTTTGAGCTTTGCCGTCCCTTGGAGCGGTGTGCTGGGCGGCGTAGGGTGGCGATGAGGCAATTAACGTCCCACTCCTCACAATCTTAATTAATTAGGCGACAATTGCTTTAAAGATTGTTATGAAGTATCCATCTTTGTAGATATTTTGTTACCATCTTGACATCTTGATGATTTATTATAAATTTTAAAAGGGAAATGATTAATCCTCTTAATAGATTAGCATAAAGATCCTCCTAATTTTTAGATGAGGACATGTGGAAAAATCAGGGGGTGAGATTAGGAAAAAGAATTAGTGTTATCCACATGTCACAAGCTAAAGTTATTAGAAGGATTTTTAGGTTAATTTTTTAATAGGATAAATCATTTTCCATTTTAAAATACTCCAAACTTTGTACATCAGAGTATTAGTCTTTACTTTTCCAAGACTAATGTGTACCGTGTAGTTTTGATATGAATCACTCTCCATTTATTTATTTATTGGCGCATAGTAATCCGATCATTTTTTTGGTAATCCGACTAGACTTTTTGCAGCGACTTTGACAGGGGCCCCGTTTTTATTCTGCCATATTTACCATTATAGACATGGGGGCCTGCACTTTTTTCATTTTTTGCAGCGAGGGTCGCTGCAAAAAGTAGTAGTGGTCGAGATACCAAAAAATAGTGTTGGGGATATGGGGGCGTTATTTATTTATCAAGAAAATTGTGTTACCTATAAACTTTTAATATTAAAAATAGTTTTTCGTTGGTACGGAAGGAAGCAATAAGGGTTGGTGGAAGAGATATGATATATGAGTATTATAATCTAATAAAGCTAGTATCAACATGTAACGGGTGTGAGTTTGGTGTAACAGTAAGTGTTATATTGAAGTCATAGTTTTTTAAATGGTTCGCATTTATTTAGAGCCCAGTACTCCCTAGACTAATTAAAAGATTAACATGTGTAGCCAATCAGTCTTGTTCTAGTGGTTTGAGCAGAGATGAAAATGTTTTCTTTTAGATCAAGAGGTCCTCAGATTTAAATATGAACATAAAAGTTTAACTAATTTTGGGTGATACTTTGTCGTTATCAGGCCGATTTGATGAAGTTATTATCCTTCAAAAAATAAAAAATAGACAGATATAGTTTTTTTAAGTCAACAAGTCATGACTTAAGAAGGGAGTATATTGTAATTACATTTTTCATTTTAAGTAATTACAAAATGGTTCTTAAAAGCAATTATTTGAAGGGTTAAGTACACCGAAATGTAATTAATTAAGGCCGAAAAGTTATTGTGTACATGAAGTTACAGAATCTTTATTGCGTGCATGAACTTAAAAAAAACATATATAGTATGCACGAATGACCTGCTATTCCATTAGCCGGTCACCCTTTTGACTTTTCAAACTTTTTTTTCCTACGTGGCGGATTATTTGATTTAAATATTAGAAATATACATCTATACAAAATATATTCTGTAGCAAAGAACCAAAGTCAGTTTAACAGAACAAAACCCAATCATCACTTCACTAATGAAAGTCAGTTTCATTGAAAACTAGTTATACAAATATAAGTGATTATATCCGATCGACAATCCATGAATTTGATAATCAATGAGCTAAGTCAAGCAAAACTTCCAAATTGAAACCCATGTAAAATATGTTTATATGCATTCGTCATCATAATTAAGGGAAAGGTTTTAAGAGGTGGTGAACGGTGGTGAAATTTGGGAGTGGGTTTCATCGGCTTCAAGGAGTTGATGATAAAAATGAAACCCTGTACACCCACGAAGGGTGACAAGTGGACGAAGATGGTGGTGCTGCAGTGATGAACGGAATAACGATGGTGGCCGGAAAATCAAAACCCACCCAAATGTTTTATTTTGTTAACAACTCATCAATAAACTAAGATAGATAGATAAATATGGGGGGCTGATTTCGGTAGCTTCTCATCACTCTGCCGCCGCCGTCACTTCTATCACCACCATTATTTCTGGCCACCCTATTTCAGCATCCCTTAATGAACATCATCATCATCTGGGTTTGAAATTTTGACCTATAATCATCTCAATCATTTTTCTTTGAAAAAAATACATCAAAAGAAATAATTACTAATAGATAAAAAAAAAGATTAAAAAAGAAAGGGTTTGGTGATATGGTTGGTAAAAGAGAGACAGAGTCAGGGAAAGAAAGAGAGAATCATCAAGAATGAATATGTGGTCAAAGTGTATTGATCCATGTGCAATCTATCTGTATATATATATATATATATATATATACTAGGTCTTTAACCCGCGCGATGCGCGGTTTTTAAAAAAAGTTGATTAAGATATTAACTTACAACTTTTATGTAGACATTACTAATTGTTGGTTGACGGAATCAACACGATGTCAAATACAAAATATAACAATGCATCTTGTGTAGTATAACCATATAGTGATATAGCCCATGAATGATAAATCGCTTAGCTTTTCAATTTCATTGTCTGTTATCAGTCCTATTGGTAAATGATGGATGGGGTTTCAGCTACACACTTAATCCTAAGCACATTCAATTAAATATTCATAGTTTTTTATAATTCATGGCTACATTAATTCTTCCATTAGATAAGTATATTTTGAAATCTTTGACGTGAACATAATCACTATGGTGCTGAACGTTTTAATTCCCCATCATTACTTGTCAAGCACATATTTTAGCCCATACTAAAACTTTGTGACAACTAATTAACCAAGGCCCACGATACATCTGGGATATCACAATAAGAACGGAATATATTTAATTGTTATTATAAGAGCGAAACAGGAGAAGTTGGGGTTAATATATAAAGACAATCTTAAACACATCAAACCAAGTCACCTCTAGAGATCTCCGGCTTCTCGTATTTGTGGAAATTAAAGAGTCATGAAAGCAAACAAACTAATATTATAACAAAAGTACCATTAACTATTTTCACACATCTAATGGAAAACAAATATACCCATATGGGGCAGAGGACTTATTAAAAAACATAGAATAAGGCAATATGCACATCAATAATAAAACGAATTTGTATCATAAACCAATTTATATCAATATAGTAAGATTTTTTTCAATTCATGAAAATAATAAAAGCTAAAATCTATCAAGACATATATTCAAATAAATTCAAATAAATAAATATAAATACTTAACCAAATTAAGAACTTAAATCTAATGCGTTGAGCAGATAAAGAGTTTAGAGAGGAGACATAAGCTCAAAAATTTTGTATATATAGGATGGACATTCGTGTGATTGGATAAGTAATATCAATTTTTTCATTAAAAAGATTTAAAATCCTACTATACTTAATAAAATATATTGACAATAATACATGAGAATGAAGGAGTTTGAAATTTTGTTGCCAAATAACGTAGATCCTATGAACAATAAAATGGGGATACTTTCAATCTTTAATATATATATATATAATTATAATATTAATATAAGTAATTAGTTGGATTTTTTTTTAATATCTATAAATATAATTAAAAAAAATAAAATATTGTTAAAAGAATATGGAGATGCCACATAGGATAAATCCCACATGGCAAATTTTTAGCATAACTTTGACTTTGAAGAGTGATTCAGAAGGCTCGAATAACTACTGTTTTAATATATATATATATATATAGATATATATAGATGGATTGATAATTTGATATAAATGTATAGATAAAATATAATGCATTTGAAAATTTGATCCCTTTCATTGTACTTTTTTTTCCCAATCTAATGGGTTTGAAAATTATACATGAATATGTTAGGTTGAAGATGAAATCTGAGTTTGTTGATGAAACCCGGCCCACATAAGCCTTTACCCGGTTTCATGATACAATAGATAATTAGTAGGGTTCATGCATACAATAAAGGTTTTGTAAGTTCATGCACACAATAACTTTTCGTCCTTAGTTAATTACATTTCCGTGCACTTAACCCTTATTTGAAAACTCATATTTTTCCTAGGTTTGAATTGTAAAGTTCCAACTAGGAAAAAAAAGCAAGAAATTACCTGTTTGTCTTTTTGTAGTAACATGTATTTTATCATTTATTTTCAAGATATCTCTATAAGGTCATCCCTAATCACAACTCAACCTAACAATAATATTTATTAAAAAAAACAATTTTGCTCTTTTATATTCATACGACCCAACTAATACCAACTTTTATACTCTCATTCGCAACCCAATCAAAATCCATAATTTTATGTAAAAAAACTCAACTTTAGTCACTACTAAACAAAACTAAATCATGTTGAAATCATTAGAATATTATAAAAAAGTAACCAAATTTCAGTTGGCTATGTGAATAAGTCGGTGATTTTAATGGAATCTTAGTGGGACCGGCCCAATTTAGCCAACCGTAACAAAACATTATTTACACCGATCGGGATGGCCTAACGATATTTAAACATGAGATCTTTAATAAAAGCACGAAAACTCCTAAACAAGGGATGATCTTAACTGTCATGGATATTTACAATAAATTTCAGATATTAGCATCGACCATGCAATAAAATAGATTTGCCCAACTCGTTTTAACACATATGTAACAACATATTAGGGATAACAATGACTCTCGAATATGAGTCGAATTTATTGTTTGTACAACGGATTAGGTTAAAGGATTTGGAGGTGTTAGATGGGTTGGACGGCGATTCCCTGCTGGTAAGGTGTGAGAACCTTTTGTAAGCCGGTTTAGATGTGTTTTAGATCTTTTAGGGTTTTGTCCGTGGATCTTGTATGTGTTTTAGGGTTTTGGCCATAGTAGGCATCATGATAATGATTAGGGTTTTCCCCCTTTTATAGCTGCTTTTTCGTGGAGAATAAGTCTCTCACGCGTTTTGTATCTTTGGTAACGATCTCTTTTATTTAAGGAAGTGATATGATCGTATCTTTTCATGTTTATCTTCTTTTCCCCAAGCTATGTGATACCCTGGGTGATCTTTTTAGCCTACCCAGGGTGAGGCTTTATTTTGGGTGACGGTGGGTACACCATCAAGCTCCCTAGACTAATAATATGATGTGCCAAGATCGTGTTGTTAGTCTTAGCCGAAGAGTTAATTCTAGCCATTCTTCCCCCTGTGTGCAGGGGGTTCGTGACTTATTTCCCAAGTAGGGTTTTTCGGGCCGTGTATATCACTTCTAAGAATAAGGGATTTGATTTGATCTTCTTTCCCTAGATATGGGATTCTTGATAAATGCAAATCTGTTCCTTGTTTATCGAGAGTGAAACGTACCCTTCAAGCATATCCTGCGTGTTTGCATCTGGGAGTCCGCTGTCTTTCAGAAGGTTTTTGAAAGGGACGATTTTGTACTAAAACGAATCTTGAATGGCCCTTTTTGCAAATTGACGGTAGTGCGGTTCATATCCCTATATAAGGTAAGCAATTGGATCCGGGTTTTTGTTTTTCACTTTTATTGATAGATTCCATAGATGAAGTGGGGTTATCGGAAAAAGAGGAGTGTTTTCTGCAAGCATGACCGGATAAAGACTATTGTCCAGAAGTTTAAGCTCGGTGCCAGGTCGTATGTGCATATGATAAAAATTCGCCGGTTAGAGTCGGATCTGGAAATCCTACGGCGGCGTTCTGAAGATTGTGGCACGTCCGCTGGTGTTGCCTCTGTTTCATCCAATGATTGCCCCTCCGATGTTCAAAATTTGAAACGAGCTCTTGAAATTAAAGATATCCAGCTGCAGAGCGCTCGAGATGGGATGGTGAATAGAGAAAATCAGTTGCAACTTCTTCGTTCTGATCTATCAGCTCTGCAGGTGAAGTATAAGAAGGTAATGACGGAAGTAATTCCTTTTGTACACCACTTGACCAAGGTGAATCCACTTTCCGGGAAATCTCTTGTCGACCAAGCTGTTTGTGAAGATTTTGATATTTATAAAATATGCCCGGATTCGTCGGTTGGGCCATAGTCATGTTCTCGGGTTCTTCATCCGGTTTAAATTCGTCGGATTCTGCATCCGGTTTAAGTTGTCGGATTTTTGTTATCCGTTTCGTAGTTTTAGCTCTTGGAGTTTTTTGTCCAGGCTATACGTCTTTATACCTTTTTCAGGATTTTGTTGTATGCACTTGCTTTTTCAGCAGTTAGGCATATGCTTTGATAAAATCATAGGAGTATGATTTTGAAATGCCATTGCCTTGTTTGGCGTTATTGGGCATGCATTCTGTTATAGTCATGACTTTATTATAATATGTTTTGCCTTTTTTGGCTTTTCGAAACTATGTGTGTGAGGTTGCGATCCTTTTTCACCATGAATCATAGTTTTTGTACACCGGAGGGTTTGTAACCCGTCCTTGTATTAGTCCGGTAGGCGTCCCCGCCATTCTTTAATAGTGTACTTTAATAGGATATGTTGTAAGAGTTGGAGATCTTCTCTCCTTTTCTTTTGTTCAACAATAGAGTATTTATTTGCACATAAGAGTTGGGGATCTTCTCTCCTTTTCTCTTTTTATTTATGCATATACATATATATTAGATATATATATTTTAACAATAAAACTTACGCAGATTTGTTACGTTTCATGTCCTGTCAACGGGGTTGCCATCTGTCGTTGAAAGCTTGTACGCACCATTTCCGATGACTTTATCGACTTTGTATGGTCCTTCCCACGTTGGCCCCATTTTCTCCAGGTATTCCACCTGGCTTGCGCTGTTGAGCCTAAGGACGTAATCACCGACTTTGAAGCTGTCTGGGTGAACTCTTTTGTTGTAGTATTTTTCAATTCTTTGCTTATACGCAGCCTCTCTTATTGAAGCAATTTCCCTCCGTTCCTCCAAAAGGTCGAGGTTTATACGCATTTCTGTATTATTATCTTCTTCATTTATGTCTTTTGTTCGACATGTGGAGACTTGTATTTCCGCAGGTAAGACTGCTTCTGATCCAAAAGCTAGGGAGAATGGGGTTTCCCCATTGCTTTGCTTGGGTGTTGTACGATGTGCCCAGAGTACCAATGGTAATTCATCCACCCAGCCACTATGGCTACGTCCCAGCCTTTTTTCCATGCCTTTCACAATCTGTTTGTTGATTGCTTCTACTTGTCCATTCCCTTGTGGGTGATATACTGATGTGAAGGATTGCTTTATGTTTAGCCTTTGACACATTTCCGTGAATGTACCCTCCACAAATTGTTTTCCATTGTCTGAGACTATCATTTGTGGTAGTCCAAAGCGGTATATTATATATTCCCAGACGAAATTCTCAATTGTTTTTCCATTTATGGTTGCCACAGGTTTTGCTTCTACCCATTTTGTGAAATAATCAATAGCTACAATTAGAAATTTTACCTTTCCTGGTGCTTTGGGTAGTGGCCCCACTATGTCAATTTCCCACTTTGTAAATGGCCATGCGGATGTTACCGATGTCATATATTGCTTTGGTAGTCTGGGGACGTTTGCGTGCAGTTGACATACTTCACAATTTTGCAAAAGCTTGGTTGCGTCTCTGTGCATGGATGGCTAAAAATACCCCAGGCGCAGTGCTTTTGTCGCCACTGACCTGGGTCCTGCGTGTAGTCCACAGATTCCTTCATGGATTTCGAAAATTATTGTTTCTGCCTGTTTGGGTCCCACACAGCGTAGCCATGGGGTCAAAAATGCCTTCTTGTAAAGGTTCCCATCCATCAACTTGTATTGTGGAGCTTTGATTCTTATTTTTCTTGCTTCGTTTTCATCTTCTGGCAATATTCCGCTCACCAAATATTCGGTTATCGGTGTCATCCAATTTTTTCCTTCTTCTTTAACTAAATCATGCACCTGCTTCTCGTATATGGATCTTTCTTTCATGACCTCTATTAGTACTTTCTTCCCCAGGTGTTCAAATGTTAACGAGGCTAGCTTGCTTAGAGCATCGGCTTTTTTATTTTGATTTCTTCGTAGGTGCTCGATGTCGAAGCTTGCAAATTGTTCGATTAATTCCTTTGTTTTTCCCAAGTATAGCTTTATGATTTCTCCCTTGGCCTCGTATTCACCTTTGACTTGGTTGGCTACGAGCTGGGAGTCCACAAAAGCTTTGATGCTTCTGATTTTCATGTCTTTGGCCAGGTCCAATCCTGCTATCAATGCCTCGTATTCTGTTTCATTGTTCGTTGTTTCAAACTCGAATCTTAGGGCATATGTATATTCTTGCTTGTCTGAGCTTATTAGTCGTATTCCGGCCCCGCAGCCTTCTGAACTTGATGCTCCGTCAGTGTATAATTCCCAGGTTTCAGAATCTGCTTCCCCAGTCACAGTGAGTGTCGTGGAGTGAGTTACTGAATTTCCTGTTTCCCGTATTTCGGTAATGAAGTCTGCTAGGATCTGTCCTTTGACTGCGTGCCTTGCCCTATACTCGATATCATATTCTCCTAGCTCGATTGCCCATTTTGTCATTCTTCCAGATTTTTCTGGTTTTGTTAAAATTTGTCTCAGTGGTTTATCTGAGAGTACCACAATTGGATGCCCTTGGAAGTACCTGCGTAGTCTTCTTGCTGCGTGAACAAGTGCTAACACAAGCTTCTCCATCTCTGGGTAGTTTGCTTCCGCTCCTTGCAGTATTCTGCTTACGAAGTATATTGGCATTTGTTTTCTTTCCCTTTCTGTTAATAGGACTGTGCTTACGCATTCGGCGGAGGCTGCGAGATATATGTAAAGGGTCTCTCCTTTCCTTGGGGATGTCAAGGTGGGGAGTTCTGCTATGTGCTTTTTCATTTGTTCGAATGCTTCGTCAGCCTCCTTTGTCCACTCGAACCCTTTTTTGGCCCCGCAGTTCTTTAATGTCTTGAAAAATGGCAATTGCCTGTCCGCTCTTTTTGAAAGAAAGCGACTTAATACTGCGAGTTTGCCGTTTAGGCTTTGTACCTCTTTTACTATCTTTGGAGCTGGTAGCTCGAGTATCTTGTTTACCTTAGATGGGTTTGCTTGGATTCCCCTATCCGAGATATAGTACCCTAGGAACTTCCCAGCCTCCATTCCAAAAGAGCATTTTTTAGGGTTGAGCTTCATTTTTATCTTTCGCAGTGTCTCGAAGGTTTCTTGGATGTCTGCAAGTAGTTCTTCCTCCGTTCTGCTTTTGATGACCATGTCATCTACGTAGACCTCTAGTTTTCGCCCAATTTGCTTGTGGAATGCTTTGTCTACGAGTCGTTGGTAGGTTGCTCCTGCGTTTTTTAGTCCAAATGGCATCTTTGTGTAGCAGAAGGTTCCTTTGCTTGTATGAAAAGATGTCTTTTCTTCATCTTCTTTAGCCATTTGTATTTGATGGTATCCTTTATAGGCGTCTAGGAAGCACTTCCATTTATGCTCTGCCAAAGATTCAACTTTCCAGTCTATTTCTGGTAGTGGATAACAGTCTTTTGGACATGCCTTATTTATGTCTGTGAAGTCTACACACATTCTCCAGCCTCCGTCTCCTTTCTTCACCATTACTGGGTTTGCGATCCACGTAGGGTACGTGGCTTCTCTTATGATTCCGGCTTTTAGAAGCTCATCTACTTCTTTGCATGCTGCCTCATCTCTGTCATTCGATAAACTTCTTTTCTTTTGCCTTACAGGTTCCATGCTTTTTCGTTCATTCAACCTGTGTTCCGTAACAAAGGTCTGTTCCCCTAGGGTGAGCACCCTGGGGACCCCTGTCATATCCGCGTATTCCCATGCGAATATGTCGATGTTTTGTTGCAATAATTTGAGTAACTTCTTTTTGAAATGTTCTGGCAGCCCTTTCCCTATGGTAATTAATTGATCAGGAAAGGCTGGGCTCACAAGTACCTTGTCATTATCCTGAGCCTGATCGCTCTGGCTGGGTGTCTTCACTTCTTCTGGTTCCTCCTTTGATTTTTTGACCTCACTAATTTGTTTACTTTGGTCGTAACTTGATTTTATCATTTCGACGCCTGATTTCGTTTGGAATAGTACCATGGTGTGGACTGTGGAAGGTACCATCTCCATTCGTTGTATTGCTGGTCTTCCCAGGAGAAGGTTGTATGGTGAGGGTGCTCGTATTACAGTGAAGTCTAGGGTTTCCGTCCGTGCAAACGGAGGGTTCCCCAGGGTAACATCGAGATCTATTTCCCCCAGGGGCCATACGCGGTTTCCGGCGAATCCTGCGAGTAGGCCTGTAGGGTTTGTCATTCTTGACTTTATTTCTTCTGGTAATTGCAGGAAGCAATGTTCATAAATAATTTCGCATTCGCTTCCATTATCGATATATACTCTTCGTACCGAGATATCGAATATTTGTGCTTGTATTATCAATGGATCTTTGCTAGCTTTTTTATTTCCCAAAGCGGGAAAACATAGATCTCTTGACTCGATTTGTGAGTCTTCTGGATCTTTTCGTTTCATGCTTGCTTTATTGGAATCTTTGCCGGCATACATTATTTGGATCTGAGTGTCGAAACAGGGAATCTGAACGTCTTTGTGAGAAAAATTTTCTGGATTTTGACCTTTTTTGGTGCAAATTTTTTCCAGATTTTAACCTTTTTTGATGTAGTTGTGGTGATGAGTAGCGATTGTCCCGAGGATGGCGCCAATTGTTTGTACAACGGATTAGGTTAAAGGATTTGGAAGTGTTTGATGGGTTGGACGGCGATTCCCTGCTGGTAAGGTGTGAGAACCTTTTGTACGCCGGTTTAGATGTGTTTTAGATCTCTTAGGGTTTTGTCCGTGGATCTTGTATGTGTTTTAGGGTTTTGGCTGTAGTAGGCATCATGATAATGATTAGGGTTTTCCCCCTTTTATAGCTGCTTTTTCGTGGAGAATAAGTCTCTCACGCGTTTTGTATCTTTGGTAACGATCTCCTTTATTTAAGGAAGTGATATGATCGTATCTTTTCATGTTTATCTTCTTTTCCCCAGGCTATGTGATACCTTGGGTGATCTTTTTAGCCTACCTAGGGTGAGGCTTTATCCTGGGTGACGGTGGGTACACTATCATTTATATAATCCTGAATTTGGACCCGATTAAAAATTCTCTCTTCAAACCCGGACATGACGGGTCCCACTTTACTTACTAACTATCAGGTAACGGAATTTTCTACATGTAGCCGGATGAGATCCATTTACTTAATTTCTTTTATTTTCTTGAAATCACTTCTTTAATCCACTTAAACTCATAAATAACAACAAAAATAAATTGATTGCACTTTTCGTTTAATCCACGTAAATAGGTTGCAGCTAAAAAATATTTATGACTACTGCACTTTTAGCTCAACTAAAACTAAATGACTACACTTTTAATTTAAGATCAAGTAAACAACTAAAATAACAGCTTAACTAACAGGAGATTTACTTATCATATAAATATTTATGTGATTACTTATCATATTGGAAATGGAAATATTATCATTATATAACGTAGCATAAACGAGACGGGACGAGTTTCGGATAGATGGGTCGGATATGCGATTTTCAAATAAAACTGTTATTCGACCTAGACTAAAAAAAATTCCCGACGCAGCCATAAACTCACATACTTGGACATGCATCATTTTAAATTTCGTGAAAAAAAACACTTTTTATGCATGAATGAAACTTTTCTAGTCAATCTGAATCTAATGATCGATTATTATACGTACCACAATCAATTACCTAAATATCACCAACCATAGATAGATTTTATTTGCCTATACTTCATTAAAAACTTGCATCGGAGTTTGTCAATTATGACCTGATTTGAAGAGTTTAGGTTTAAGGGAGCTATATATCACGTACGTACTAGATTTTACTATTAATTCATTGTCGTGTTTAGAAGTGAACTGTGTGAAAGATTTTCTCTTGATTGTGACACTAATGGGTCTGGGCTCCATCCGGCTGGATTAGACTAGTTGGTGGTACCCTTTAACCATCGGGTTGCCTTGGACGGTTTACGAGCAATCTATGTTTAGTAGTTGGCTGTTAAAATTTTTTTATTTTTTTAATGTGAATTTCAAACCAACCATCAATAAAATTTATGGTATGAGGAACTTTAGACCTTATGGTCTTCTTTTTAAATATAGATGCAAGTAAAATGTTATCCGGGTTGGTAATAATATATTTCTTTGAAATAACCAGGTTTTCTTTAGAACTAGAGATAGTGTACATGAAATGCAAAGGCTAACTATACCTAAAACTTGCCGTTAAATATCATTTATGAAAAACCATCACCAAATGGTCAAGGGCAGACTTCTTTCCTCACAAAAGGTCAGACGTTTGAAGCCTACCCTAACCATACTTTGAGGTGACCATAGATATTTAATTTCCACCTATGGTGGCTTTGGATGAGTTTTCCTCTCCAAATCTATGGGTGATATGATTAGGGATTTAAACCCTTGTCTCTAGAGACAAAGGTTATGGGTTTAATCATCACCCTATGCAAAAACCAGATGTCATTTTCTATCATTTAGATAGATACTGAAAATAGTTTGTTTACCTAAGTAGAGGTAAAGCTGTCTACATCTCAACCCCTACC
Source organism: Erigeron canadensis (assembly GCF_010389155.1). Lineage (NCBI taxonomy): Eukaryota > Viridiplantae > Streptophyta > Magnoliopsida > Asterales > Asteraceae > Erigeron > Erigeron canadensis. The sequence goes on from NC_057765.1 coordinate 33,604,492, forward strand.
GTCAAGGTAGTAGGACCTAATACCCGTGAAAGATGACATTGGATGATATATTTACATTTTATTTTATTTATTCGGGGAAGGCCTCTCTAACACGGGTGACACGTTTAAAATTCATTATTATATGCTAACATGTTGGTCTTGAAACATTAATATATGCCGTTAACTTTAATTATTCATAATGGGGGAGACATTAATAGCACATTTATATTCTCCAATAACAAATCATTCACAACTCAAAACCCCCAATCAACAAAACTAATAATAAGTTTTGAAGAAGCTAGAGTTATTGTTGCACTTTAATTATTTTGGTGGGTCGGGGGGTAATGATCAGTAATGACATTGTATATAAGTGGAGCTCGTGCTCATGGCCGAGGTGCATGATACTTGTAAGGTTTTATGAAACGCAACTTGGATATTATATATATATTGTAGTCCCAAACCAGGTTTGGGAGGTGATGTTTTGAATGGGCCGGGGTGGCCGGTGTTGACAAAATTTCCTTGTTTTTCTCCGTTAGCTCCTGAAGCGGGTGTTACATGCTTAGATTGCGTCTAACCATGTAAGCGGGTGGGTCTAATCATGGTTATACTAGGTTAAATTATAAATGATAAACCAGCAAATTAAGTTGGATATGTTGTTTACACCCTTAATTGCCTGAATTGTCATGGTTACTCGTGACTTGCTCAACAATCATTATGAATTTGCATGACATGACCAGCAAGGTTGGAACTACTTATCATTTAAGTAGTTGAATAAATGAAAATTGGATACTTTGTATTAACATATGGTAAAAGCTTATGACAATTGAATGGATTCACATGAAGATCGTACGTAGAAGCTAGCAGCTTTTCAGTCCATCAATGAATCTTTTTAAAAACATATAAAAAACTAGCTCCACCTCACTCTTTCTTCATTAATTTACATGTTTGGTTTAGCTTCATGTATGTATTCATTCTCTTTATGTTTTTTAAATGCAAACTATAGGCTATATTTTGAATATAAGTTGCCACACAATAATATCTTTTTCAGTTCTAAATAATAAAACGATTCCATAACCATATGAATTGTTGGAACGAATTAATTCTTTATTAATTGCTTAAAAAGTGCTTAAATGTTGGATCCTTAATTCACTAACCATAACTTTCAAAACATTATATCAATTACACAAGTAATTTAGCCATGCATCTTGCTCAATGCTAGCTAACTATATTTGATGAGCAGCAACGTGTTAATCCTATATATATAGCTAGCGCTATAACTCATATCGTAAAGCTAAGATCGATCCGGGGCTTCTTGATAGTTGTAGTAGAGGGTACGATCATGTTACAACTAGGACATTTGGGATTGGTCCTAGATATAAGCACATAAAGCAAGCAACTTGGGCATCCAGCGGCATAAGCTTCATTATCAACTTTTGTTTCTTTGAATGAAGACGTTGAAATGGAACGTTTCTTGGTGATCATCTCTTTTTCGGCTCTTTCAAGGGCAAATTTTACTTTACCAAGAGTATAAGGTGGTGGTGATGATGAAGATATAGAGACAAGCTTAAGGTCTAAGCTAGTATCATTCAACAAATTTAATGGTTCGGGTGGTTGGTTGAGATCTTGAAGCATGCTTTTCTTGAAATAATGTTTTTCTGGCTGTAAGTCAATTCATGAGGAACAAGACCATCAGTTTGGTATCAAGAATAAATTTGCTAGTTTTTGGAAAGATGTTAAGAAAGTTAGAAATTTAACATAAGAGAATAGTGACGACAACATTAATTACCTACAACGATACTCAATCCGTAAACAAACAGGATATGAAAAAATGAGATATAAGCAGTCGTACCTCTGGTATAATAGTTGAATGCATAGATGAGAGAATAGTAAGACTTTTAAAAATAAGAAAATACCTTAAATTCAGGAAGTTGCAATTGTTTACATGAATTATGATTGTTGAGCAAGTCACGAGTAACGAAAGACCTTGATTCAGAATGGTTGATCATGGTTGGCGATCTATCTTAAAGAAATGGTGTGGCTTTATAAAGAAATTTGAATGCGAATGTGAATCAAATTTAATGAGAATAGAAGAAGGGGGGCATTAAATGAGTTAAGAGATGCATGGATGGATTGGTGGGTGAGAAGAAAAGCTTAGGTGGGGTTACAAGTTCAACAAATTTCTTCATTTGTGGTGTATCGATAAAAGAGTGTCATTTTTCAAGATTTTTGTTGAATGGTCAACTTTTTGGTTTGGTTTAATAATGAGTATGTTGATCGACACAAGGAATGTATTATGTATGTATATCCAATATCCAATGTATTGGAAACAATAGGTTTCCAATTTCAATGTTGGGAAGTAGAGAAAACATTGAGATGTTATAACAGATATTCACTTTTCACACAAAAAGTTGTCTGATGAAATATGTTATGCTAACTCTACAAGTATAATGTAGCAAATGAAACAAAAACTATTTTTATCCTCTAAAACAACAAAACAAGTCGATTAACAAAATCAACCTCCTATAATAGGTCTCAAGTTGTAGTCTTGCTTTGAGCAATATGTGCCAATATTTACCTTTAAAAATATCAAGTATCAAAAGATGCTGACATCTTCAGAATACAATTTCTTAAAAACATATTCTACAGCAGAAAAATTGATGTCAAAACCATAGCTCTGTCCACCATACTGAACATAAAGGTACGCCTTGTGGGATGAAGGTGGTGGCACAAGTTGGAAGATTTGAGGTAAATCTTTAACAGGTGGTGGTGGCAAAACAATTTCCCTCGTTTTAGAGTAATAAACATCAGCAAGTAGCAGCCAAATAAGATCAGGATCAATAGATGCAAGTCCTCTAAGTGCATTCACAGATGCATCTCTAAGTCCGCTGACACCACTGCACGCTATCCCTACCACCAGTCCGCTCACGTTCTTAAGAACACTTTCAAATGCGGAAGCACTCTTTTTGTTTCCTGATATCTCACCTATCATCTCCAGCACCGCCACCTGTACCTTCAAATCCGAAATTTCTGCCCTTTGATCCTCTGAAGACATTGAAGTGCTTCTGTATGGAAGTTGTAAAACTCTTCTTTCTTTCAGATTTATGGGTTGTTTCTGAAATGGGGATCCGCTCAAGATTTTCCATAAGTGGGACCCATCTGAGTGAAAACGGCGAGAAAAGAAATCACCTCCACAAATTTGGACTGTTCTACTAATCACACCAGCACATCGCCTAGTTGTCTGTATTATATATAACAATATATTATTATGCGAGTTGATTTCTCAACAAGGGTCTAATTTCAGTAAAAGTGGTAATTTCGACACATTTACTCATGAATGGGTAGATTCGAGCTAAAATTTCTCTAACGAGTCAAATGGGTAAAAAGGAAAAATAGTGTATATATATATATATATATATATATATAGCTTTAATGGAAGCAGCTAAAATAGGCGGGAACTTGGAAGTCCCGCAAACTGCTAGAGTGTGATTTTAGTGCAAACCTTACCAGTGGATTCCCATTGCGGATACAGGCAACTAAAAAGGGCCAAATTTTATTCATTGCTGGAAGTAACCGGTTTTCGTCAGTTCCATCATTTTCTGATTCCAGAGTATCTGCAAGATCGTGAAGTGAATATAATTGTAAAGCTTGTATAAGGACCTCCCTTGTTTTTGTCTCTTGTTTGTATGATTCTTCAATTCCAGAAAGTGCTATGATTCCATCCTGAAAACAAGCATATATCAAAATAAAATTGATATATACATTTGACCATATGTCCATATTCCTAAAGCACCAAATATATACCTCTATAATTTCCAAGGCTACTAAGCATGCCGTTTGCTTTAGTGAACCGAGTAAAGGCGTAGCAGCTGTGATACACGAAATGGAAATAGATCCAACGGTTCGTCTGTAGCTTTTGGATTCCTTGAGCTTAAAAAATATATCTTCCAATTGCTCTTTGTGCTTTACTTTATCGTGATTCAAGAGATCACCATCATCAGACAGCTCAGACTTAACACGCTCATGGTATGACTCTGCTTGCAGGGACAGTGAACAAGCCTCAAGCTTTGAAGCCTTTACAATTTCTGCAACTGCCTAAGTTACAAAAAGTAATTCACAAACGATTAAAAAAAACATAATTATGTGTTCTATTTCATTTTTAGTAGGCGGATCCAACTTGAACCAACCTTAAACACCACTTTACATACTATGGAATAAGCACTTACCTTCAAGAAGGAAATAGTCAGCTCAGGATGCTGATGCCTTCCAAGAATCTCAAGTTCCTGTGAAATAGACCTCATCTGTGCAAAATTTGGTCATGTTAAAACCTAATCACTACTGATTAAGAATAGATATATGGCTTTAAACACAGACAGAAAGTCGTAAAACATACTGGCTCCTCCATCAACGGCAATATTTTGTGAGCAAGACCTATGTAGGACAAAATGGCAGCAAGAACACTTGGAACGTGGGGATTAAGATCCAAATGGCGCAGCTGTCGACATATTGAATCAATCACATAGTCTGAATTTGCCAAAACTAAGTGGCCCACCTGTAAAGTGTGTTAAGTTATATGAGGAATAATTAAAGTTGCACACACTGAATTTATTCAAACTAAGACTGCTAATTCACCGTTGGATAACCAGATGTAGCTGAAATGACATGTAAGACAGCATCCGATGCGCGTCTGACTTGAAAGTTTGAGCAAATAAGATTCTCCAGTAACACATAGAGAGAGGAATGAAGAAACCCACTTGCCACAAAATCCCTCTTTAGACACATATTAAAGATGCCTATCCCATCAATTATGACCTGTTTGAAATAATAGAATCAATGTATATAAGTTCCAAATGGGAATGAATCATAATGAGATGAAATATATGTAATTACCTGGTGCAGCATTGCGTTATCATGAAAAAGGTGTGAGGTAACATCTCCAGCTCCAATATTGGATTGTTCTAGTGGAAGATTCCAGATTTCAGGAGATAAATACTCATGCAAGATACTGCCGATGCAATCAATCATTTGACTCCTCAGATCTTTTTTTACAGAAACATTCCAACCAGATATGTTATTGTGAAACCTTGTTTTCAAATTATCAACTGCCTGGTCTGATAAACCAAATATCATCTCGTTCAAGATGCATACAGCTGTACTTGCTTGTCTAACAAGCTTCCCCGAATTAGTTCTGCTATACCAAGATTGCCAGCTCTCATTTGTGTATTCTTTGTTTCGTACATCACCAATCAATTTACGCAAGTAGCTCAGTGGAATATCTTTAATAATTGATAAATCGCCATCACTTTGAGAACCTGTTAACATTATATTCAAGATTTTTATCACATAATAAGCACATATTGGTGTAAAAAGATGGAGGAGGAGTTACAATAACCTGCAACAAGAGACAAGCTAACAAGTCTAAGGATCCCTGCAAGTGACTGGTAAAGTTTCTGATTGCCGGAGAAAGAAAACCAAGGTGGCATACGTGGAAGATCAAATTCATTTTGTATTTTATAAGAATTTTGATCTTCATAAGAACTAGACTCAGCAACAGCCTTCTTGTCATTTGAAAAAAAAGTAATAGCTTTCATCTCGGTTATAGATCGCAAGTACCCAGCTGAAGATGGTCTCTCCAAAAGAAGTTTATCCAAAGAGCCAGTAAATACTGAATTTTGACCTAAACAGAGGGTCAGGGTATCAAAGAACCGGGCAGCTGTCACCTATATCAGATAATAGTGATTGGTCAAGCCAGAGGTCAAAGGTCAAACAATAAGAAATGGATGAATGAAGAAGTATACATACGGGAGAATGGAATAAACGATCTTTAACAAGTTGGGGACCGGAGTAATAAATTAATACAAGTAACTTCTGAGAATGTACAAGTGACTGCTCCCCTGCAACTACTACTTCCGGGAGCTTTTCAAATAGCCTGTTATATAATCAAAAACAATAAAAATTCTAAATGATAAATTCACTTTTGAAGGATATATATTTAAAAGTTCAGCAAAGACCTGTTAAATATATCAGCAATATCATGTTTTATGTGATGGTTCCCACTTGATGATAACAAACTTTCAAAAAACATCTGAGCAGATGTCGACACCTCTTCATCATCATCAGAAACTAAAGCACATAAACATTCCTAAAAGAGAGATCAATACAATCACGATCACAATCAGTAAAAATATGGCACAAAATTTCAGATAATAAGGATAATATAAGCTTACCAGAAGCATTATCCTGCTTCCCTTCAATGTGCGACTGCATGTCGACAAGAGTCCCTTTATAGAAGCGATGGTCCCCTGTCTCACCCTCTTGGCTGGATGAACACAAAGCTAAAAGTAACATATAAATCCATATACATTTAGAATTAACAAGCATAATACAAATCAAACGTAATCAATCCTTACATGTGGAAAAACTGCTGACAAAATTTTATTCACATGAGAAGAAGCGGTTTCAATCCAATCTCTTGTACGTTCCACATGCAAAGATTTTTTCATATCAGATTGTGAAGACTTTTGTGGAGAATGCAATGGTAAAATCTCAACCTGGTCTTGCTTTTTGCCAGGTAAACGGCGTAACTCCTCCAGAAGCAACAATGGAGATTTCTCAATGTGTAACTCAGTGTCAGTGTCATCAAGAACAGATAGATTAGCCTCGTCCTGAAAAACTATCATAAGAAACTCAGCCAAGCCTCTAAGTGCTTGGTCCATAGCTTCCGTATTTCCAGCTGCCCCACTAATCATTGTTTTTGATACAATCAAAACTTTTCCAATTTGACTAACAACGCCAGGTAAAAAGAAAGCTAGTTGATCAGCTGTACCAACCTGCAACAACAATCTTTAATACACAATATAACACTATAGAAATGATGTGAACTCACAGCAGATAGAAAAGACATAAACAAGAAAGAAAGTCGAGGGTGGTAAAATGTTAATTTTCAATATTAATTAATTATTATTATTAGTTACAGCCAAGTTACGTTTAGGTTAAGTTGTCTTCAAATAAGGCCTGTGTGCCATTCGTTGAGGAAGGAAAATTATATGTCGGTTCTTTGAACTAATTAGGAGTTACTGGAACTCTAATCCAGTTTAGGAGTTGCTAGAACTCGAATCAAGTTATCTATCTATCATCGAAAGATTGTGTTCATTTGTTATTCTCTCCTATTATCTGTTTTAGTTGGTGCACATCAAGAAACTATAAATATATCATGAACAGTAAATCATTCAAAGAGCAACACAATTTTGAATACGCTTATAACTTACTTTAGCAACAAGCACACGAAGTGTCATGAAAGCTTCCACACGAAGCTTAGAGCTTCCTACACGTCCCCTTGTCGCCTCAACATCTGCAGTCTATACAGAGACAAATAAACATCCAAGATCAAGTTCTTTAATACTTCTAATCTCTATATTTCATCTACAAAAAAAAAAAATATATATTGAATACATACTTTTAGCAGAAGTGATAGCCAATGGCCAACAGTAACAGTTGCAGACTGAGAACGAAGAAACGCAAGTAAACATTCCTCATTGTCTACTTCATTTCTCGGATATGACTTTGCAACTTTTTTTTCCATAAGCATAGGCAGAAGGTTTATTTGTTTACATATGCAACTTGAATTAGAACAAGAACATAAACCGTCGATCAGTGCCTTAAAACACTTAACAACACCTCCACGGAACTCCTCTGATGCTTCAGACGGAGACAACAACGCGGCATTTGTCAACTTTTTCAATAACACAACCATCTGATCCACAGATCCTATACGACACTTAACTAGTAGCTCTTCCAAGCAATTAATCACATGTTCGGCCACAGCATCGCTTATTTTACGTGAATTTTCGTCTAACTTGTTTTTTGAAGATCTGCATTCCACTGCTTCTTCTAACAGAAGCAGCAGTGGGAATAACGTATAGCTGAAAACATATAACATAAAAAGTTAAAAATTTAACAGATCTAAATATGTAAGGGAAAAAAGAACAGAGGTTTGTTTCTAACAGAATAGCCTTGTTCTATTTCTAATTTCTAATTTAAATAACTATTCAGGTATACATATACCTTAATTACCATTCTTAGTGAATACCTTAATCTGGAATCATTACACACACACATTTATCGTTCAGAAACAATCTAACAATGTACCTTACTACACTGGCATAAAAAATGACTTCTACTAATCACTCAATAAAAACATTTCTTTGCTTCAATTGGCTAACAACATAAAAATTCTTCGATTGTACAAAATGTATCATTGTGTTAAATTAAACAAACCTAACTACATTTCTTTTAGCAATTGTTAAATTTATCACCTTTTTTTTTAACAATCAACCATAGTTCCCAATCAGAACATCTTTGAAGGTGTAAGAATCTCTATACCATAGGGCACTTAGCGTTGCAGCATTGGGCTGAACCGTCAAGCTAAAAGTTATAGATTTAAGTTATATTCAACCGTTCAAGATGCTTGGTGTAAATATAGGCGGTTGTAGGTGTATATACATTAACAATAACTAGCTCTTTTCTTCTTTAACTAGTTACTAACATTGTGCCGGAAAACGGAATACAGAAGATGAAAGCGTTATCCGAAATGATGGAAATGAATACTTTTTTTGTAACCTAACCAATATAAAAACCGGATATATAAAACTAGTTCTCCAATGTCCTTAAATTCAGTACAGAAATTTAACAATATTTCAGCAAAAATCACTAAAATCATAAACTAAAATTAACAATATTTACGTAATAAACAACAACAATAATTTAGATACAGCACTAATTAAACAGTAAATTAATATGTATATGTATACGTACTCGAAGAAAGGTTGGAGAGAGTGAGGAGGAGAACGGCGGATGAAATGAACAAGTGCAGAAACTGCAGTGGTGCCTTTATTGTTATTGTTAGGGTTTCTGATAAATTCTAGAAGCTGTAAACAATATTCCTTTAATTCCGGAAATATGCTATTTCTGCTCTCTCCTTCTTCTTCTTCTATGTTTGCTTCTGATATCATCATCATTAACGGAAAACCGACTTCTTCTTTTTTTTATTTCTGGAAGTGAATTCTGACTGTTTTTCCTTCTGAAAATGTTGGGGGGAGGAAGAGGGGAGAGAATAAATAATTTACATATTGAGTCCTCGTTTTTATTCTTTCATCGCCTTTGGTCCGGTCCGATCAAAAAATCAATGCAACCCAGCGGGCCTGGCCCATTTTTTACCCTTTAGCCCATAAGCCCTCACTCCAGTTTATTTCTAAGTTAGGCAGTTAGCTTTTCGATCCAAGTCAATTTCACTAAGATAATACAGTCTTTTCGTAAATTTTATTTTTCGAGAGACAAGTGTTAGAATACAAGTTATAGCTTTAAAATAAAGATAGTGATATTCTCACAACAATTTTTAGACATCCATAGTAAATGTATGTATTTTATCATGTAATGTACAACTGTGTAAAACATAGCTCATTGCGGATGGTTATTTTGGTGTTACGAGAGTATAAGTGCCCTTAAAATAACATGTCTAAATATAAAAACTTAAAATATTTTGCTAAGCTTAACAAGATATGTGAGTACTTAATACATACACTTCGTATTTATAATTTTCACATTTTTAAAAATTTACTATCTTGATACATGTATGAATATTTGGTTTTAATCACCGTGTATTACGTGAGAAATAAGCTAGTTTATTATAAGGATAATATTAACAATAATATATTACCTCGAAATTTGAGATGTTACAAGTTTTAATATATAGTTTAGTCGTTTATCTTTTCTCTTAAGTTAATCTTCAGTGTGTAGATTATATAAATAATACACTTAATTTAATCTTCAGTGTATGGATTATATAATAATACTTGTAAAATTACGCTCAAATGTTGGCGTCATTCGAGTATTGGTGGACTAATGGCTGCTACTGGTCGATTCATGGCCCCTAGCAGATAATTTTTTTATTTTTCACATTACATTTTGTCTCAAAGTTTGACGGATTATTGGATTTTGGTCTTGGAGCCTACTGCTTACAATGTAGTCGTATTTTTTTGTCAAGGCAAAGTTCTATTGGCGTCTTCCAAACATATGAGATATGGAGATATCATAAACTTAACATGAATATAACTATTTTTTTTTAATGATTTAGTACGTTTTTTCCACAAAATGATACGCTTCATGAATAATGGTTATTATTTTGGTCGAACACTTTGTGATACTAGTCATATGCCAAAGATGTTTAAAAATTAAAATTGTAAATAAAAAGGTAGGACATTTTGAGTAATCAAATTAGTAGAAAAAATGGACCAAATGCTTTATAATATACTAAATATATGTCCGCACGTTACGGTGGTATGACGGTAAAGGGACGGGTAATGATGGGGGTGCTGACAGGGGTGTAATTATTAATATAAAAGTAATTAATCTAAAAGGGGTAGTGTAGTTATATTTAGGGTTGGAGATATAAGTTGTAAATGATTTTATTAAGGGTATAAGGTATTAAAGTTATATCTGATGAGAGATTAAAATTAGTGAATAAAAAAAAGAGATAGTTTTGGTAGATCAAATTATTTTTTGAGAAATTTGTAGGAGGTAAATGCTTTATAAGGTTGTGTAGATATATTTAGGTATATGATTGTCATGTTTTTTTTTAAACAGAAGTGGTGATTGAACTCAGTGGCATTACCTATTTATTGTCCCGTAAAAATCGCCATGTTTTACGTTCTTAGTTCTCTAATATATATTTTATTCAATAATCTACTGTGAGTCAGTGAGTGTATTAAAAGAACATATATGTTTATCGACTTAATGTACGGTAGAAATATATAATCAATCACATGTAACCTTTTTTTTAAAATCAAATTTGATAGGTATATATAAATACATGTTGGGATGAGAAAAAAAAATACATCATCATCCATCCCATTTTAAGTGTTCCAGTTAACTTTGTAAGTTTTTTTTAATTAAACTTTGATTATAAATATTTTTGTTGTATTTTATATTAGTTGGTTAAAGTTATACTAATTAAAAGTACATCCAAAACACAATCAATTCATATATTTTATATAAACAAAAATATTTACAGTTAAAATTAAAACGAAAAAAATAATACTTAGAATAGGATTGACGGAGTAAATACATATTAAAAAACTAATATGAGATTGATTTGGAATATTCCGAATACAAAATAAATTCTATGATTACTAAACTTTGTTTAGGCAATATGGAGTCAACTTTTGATTTGATCAATGATAGTAACTTTCAAGTAGTAATAAAGATATTGGTTTGTTTTAGGGTGGACCAAAGAGAGTTTTATTCATCAAAGTCGTGTCAGATTTGAGTCTTGACAAGAAAACGTTATACTTTTTCCAAAGTTTAAATAGGGATTTCGTTGAGAATGTTTTTTAGCACGGACTTGATTGAGACAATATATGTTAGAACAGACTAGGAACTAAAAGATCGAGTGCATAAAAAATTATAAAACTTTAAAGAAATAGTTTTTTACTTAGTCATGTGCTTACAATTAAAATTAGTATTGATGCATTCCCATTTGACCAAACTATATAAACTACACCCAAATAACTGTTTGACATGACAATAACAAAGCTTTTTGTTCATGTAATTTGTGGCATCGAGGGTTGCCAGCTTGTCAACATATCAATCTTTAGAAAATATGAGGATGTTACGGAGATGAATTTTAAAATCTAGAAACCGCGGAATGGAAAAATCACAAGCAAGGTGTCAATGAGATTGACTTACTTTTATTCTCCAAAAGCTTTACATATTTTTGTCAAAATATAAATACACACGTGGGAAAGTCATGAATGTTACTTGTGAGTTGTAATTTTTAATCAGTTATGTGTTTTCAAGTATAGCTGCATGTCCGCTCGAATCCTCGATACGGAAACCATGATGGTGGTACGGTGGCGGTATAATGGTAGTAAAGACGGGCGGTATTAACAACTAATGGTGCTGGTGATGAAGAGTAAGATAGGTCATTGATGTAATGTAATTAATTAATGTAAAAGAATTAGTGTATTTATTTTAGTAGTTATATGATATATGTTATAAATTAATTTATTAAGATTAATTATATTTGGTAGATTATGTGTCTTAATTGTTAAGTATTTTGATAGATTATGGGTATTTTAAACATATCAACTCTTTGTAGATTAAAAGAGGAAGGGGGAGGGGTAAGAAATGTAAGATGCTTTATGTATAGCATTATTGTTGGATAAAGATTCTCTCACCAAAACCTTAAACATTTGATTAAATTAAGTCAAGTGTCAAAAAATTTGGTTGAGACGGTTTTATATATGCATCTATAAAGAAAGTTGGGACTAAATTACTTACTTTAAATATTAGATTAATGGTTGAAACAGTTTTATGTACATCTATAATTAAGAAAGTTAAAATGAGTACATTTTTACAACTTACAGTTAAAATTTATCATGAATAAAATTCAAAAAGTATGATTTTGATATTAAAAATACTTTTTTTATATACACGTCATCAATCATTTAGTATTCAAGTTTATAAATGTTTGGTAACTGATCGATATGATAAAAAGTAAACTTGATCAAACCGTATCTCTCTTTCAACTCATCAACCAATCATATCTAGAGCAGTAAATCACCTACCCACTACGAATTATGGATCAAGTCCACTAATATTCAGCTCCCTTGATCGACTGGTACATAATGGAGGACCTAGCTTGCTCATTTAGCTAGCTATATATGGCTAAGCAACAAAGTTGCCAAGTCTAACATGAACATACATTTAATTCTATGATTAATTAATTAAAGTGACTAATTAATTAAAAGAACCCATTATTCATAGGTGAAGTAGGCCAAAATGGAGATATCTGGTCGCTTAATGTTTTGCACCACATTTCGTGAACATCCTTATTGTTCTGGGTTTGTTCAATATCTTTGTTATCAGGAGTTGGACTTACTAATTCAAGTTCTTCCTCCAATAATCTGACCCAATACTCAACTTCCATATCTCGATCTTTACATGATGACGGTTTATTGATAGGACCGACCACGCCTAATTCATGATCATGCTCGTCGTCTGTTATTGGTTGATGCGACGACTCGAGCATGTTCCAAAACTCAACCTCTGATTCTAAAGGAATTTCTTGATTATTGATTCTAATTGTCTCATAATATTGACATGGAGTAGTAGTAGTAGTAGTAGTACTGTCCCAGCTGCAACATGCCTTATTACCATTATCTTGATCCGAATTGCAAGATATAGTCGAAGATGGGGTTGATGGTTGATCTATTATTGTACCTTCAGAGATTTCTTGACCATTTGAGATTTTGGGAACATCTTCTCTTTGATTTTTGTTGGTATCATTATAATTAGTAGTATTATCTATGACTAGTGATCTTTTCTTCAAATGTGTATTCCATACGTTTTTTATCTCGTTATCTGTTCGTCCAGGCAAATGAGATGCAATCTTCGACCACCTGCATTACATACATTAGATTGACCATGATGTCAAGCTTTTGTGAGACCTAAAGCGAAATAATAAAATGAGACCTTTTGTTGTTTTTATATACATACGGTAATTAAAATCATATGTTTTTTTAGTTTTCATTTAAGAAAATGACATAATGTTCAGTCTAATAATTTTTCTAACAACTTTATAATCAGCTTGGCTAGCTTTATTTTTTGTCGTACATATATATATATATATATATATTTTGAAAGACGTATATCCAAGTAGCTAGTAATATTCACACATTTGTCTAATTAAAATCACAATAGGCGATCGACATGAGATATATAAAATTAATGATATACGAGTAATTACTTACTTGTTCCCATAGGTGGCGTGAAGGCGAATAATGGAATGCTCTTCTTGAGGAGTAAAATTTCCTCTCTTGAGGTCAGGTCTTAGGTAATTTATCCATCTCAAACGGCAGCTCTTTCCACATCTTAGCAAACCTTCATTACGTACCGATTTTAACACAACAATATTTTAATTTATTAATTATTACATATGAAATAATCATATAAACCAACTAATTAAAAACTTATACCATGGATAGGATTCCATAATAATGAATGAACGTGTATATACATACCGGCTTGTTTGGGGAGCGAACGCCAATTGGGATGACCGTGTTTTTGAATGAAGGAGACGAGCCTGACATCCTCCGCGGGACTCCAAGGCCCTCTTTTCACCTTACTCTTATCGCAGCATGGTGCGCGCCCTCCTCCTCCTCCCATCTTAATTAATATTATGTGTGATTATGTGTGATTAATGAAGCTTAATTAGTTAAATGCTAATTCTACTGCATGCTCACTTTCTTCTACTTCAGCTTAATATATATATATATATAGCTTAGATTAACATAAGTTATAATAAGTAGTAGTCTATATATATATAAGTAAGCTTACGACAAGATTGTTTCTCTAGATTGGATTATGGCCAACTTGCTGGGGCCCACTTATGTTACTCTTTTCCTATCTTTCATTCTACCTCAGCTCTTTCTTTACCAGATGTATACTTTGAACGTTTTTTTTAAATTAAAATTATTAATGAAGTACGGCTCAAGTAAAATATCTATACAAAAGTTATATAATAAAATTAATTAATGGCATGCCTTATAAGTTACAACAATGTTAAATGGCATAAACTTAATTAATTAACTTATTAAGAGGGTAAAATAATAGAAGGGAAACACCCCGATCCCCAGTACCACATTAGTACAGACATGTGTAGATTGCACAACTCATTACCTAGTAAAAGTCATCCACCAAATATCCCAACACTGAACGATATTTATGATTAAATATTTTCAAACATGCTTGTAGATGGATTCAAACATGCTCCTTTCCATTGCTAAGGGGCCGGTAAACATGGTGTGATTCGACTTTGTAGGAACGGGTTGACCACTTGCGTTAACTCAAGTGATTATTTACCAATAAATATCGCTCAAATGTGGGGTTCGATAAAAGGAAATTCTAGTTATTTTGAATAAGCGTTGAGATCAATACGAATAAAACAAATTAAGATAATATTCTCATGTTAAAATAAATATGTAGATTAGGTTGGAAATGCAAATATGTATTTCTAAAAGAATTGTTCAAATTTTAGTAAGATGGTTCAAGGTTTACTTTTATGTATACATTTAAAAACTAGACATTTTTTTTTTATGTATACATTTGAAAACTAGACATATGATATCAATTTGTACATGATAAAATATATATTGAAAAATGAATAGCATTTTAAAGTTCACAACTTCACATATTCGATCAAAAATAGTTGTTATTATTATTTTGAGATGCATTAGATGTGAATATATGACTTTAAAAGATGGTCCCTAATTACATAAATCATCATAGTATCATACACCTAAAAGTTATATCATCAATTTCCTTTTCATAATATTTGCCTATATAACTTTTGATAATGACATTAAGACTTTTGTTGTATTAAAGGAAGGTTATTTTAATAGAATTTTGGTTGATAGGGAATACTACATGCATACATCTAGTAATCTTTTATAAAGACATAAAGCCTAGTTCCAAAAATGCATCATGATGAAGTCATGAGAGTAAGTCTTCTAGTGATTTATTAGGTTACCCGTCCACTTTCATATAACGCTTTTGCAACAAAGATCAATATTAGAATTGGCAATTTTATTTCTTATATTGTTAGTTTTTGTCCAAAAGCAACTTAATTTGTTCATCCGATTCTAATAGGGGTTAAACATGTCCAAAAGAAATTTTACAATCGGCCAGTACTACTCCCGACCGAATAATCAACCATAAAGCTATATTAAAAATATGATAATAACATATAAGCAAACATCGTTCTATAAATGTTTCAAATGAGCCCCGATCCCGTCACGCATATAGGGTAAAGATGAAGATGCTAGAGATGATAAAAGAATAGGTTTATTAGTGGTTGAAGTTAATTAGATCGATATAATACTCTAGTATGACAATGCAAATACATTATATACAACAACAACGATACTCAATATTTATAGGCATAGTATGTGAGAGATGAAATGTATCAGTCATATCTCTAGCCAGAGGTAGAGAAAACACAAATGTTTTATGTACACCTAAGTTAGTACTTAAAAAACATGAATCTACTACCATCTATTTGGCTATCTCCCAATGGCTCGTCAATTTCAAAAGCAACATGTGTCACTTAAGTGACACTATAGGCAGCGTCTCATGAATTCAAAAATCTTTTTTTTCTTTTTCTTTTGTTTTCAGTTGGGTGACAAGCAAGGGCGAGCTTATTGTTAGCCAATAGTTTTTGTAAAACAAATTAAGAAATTGTTAAATATTAGTAAAAATAAATAAATAAATAAACAAGAAAATGATGAGGTATTGTTGGTAATATTATGGTCAGTTGAAAATCAACTAATTAAGATCTCCAAACTACTGATGAAACGTACGTAACAAGCATAATTAAGTGCGTAACCATAGGAGCGCCCTCTAGATAGCAAAACCAATATACGAATATACGAGTAGCAGATAGATGAGATCAGGGAATCGCATAAATCAGAATCAGGGAACAAAATCAAAATAAAAGTTGGTACGCATCTTGAAGTAGTAGTCTTGGAAAGGTGGCCCAATAACATTGAAAACATCTTCTTTTCCTATTTGTTACGTTGATGAAATCAACTTAAATACAGTATATTTACTACAAAATAACTATTCCAAGTTTGAGCTTTGCAATATTATCACTTTCATAAATTAAATATGTTATGTTGACATTTTTGTTGTAACATCCACATATACATAATAACTCTTCAAATCTATCTCATAAAATCAAAATGACAAGATAATTTCAGTTTCTACTTTATGAAATAGACAACAAATTGGTTTATTTTGCGATTTGGCTAGCCTTTTACTTCTGATTATCCAAATCACGAGATGAGGCGAGCCATATGATGTGGTCAAATTTTACTGAGATTTGCCTTAAGCTTCTCGTTTAACTATTTTGACGCCTTATTAATTAAAACATAAAATTTCTTGAGAGATTAATAGATAATTTCATGTTAGTAGAAATGTGAAAAAAAAAAAAGCCCAACAAGAGATTCAACTTTATCAATAAAGTTGAGTTTTAACTTTATAAGATCTCAATTCATATCCTCATGTGTTTTTCAATGTTAATAGTAATTCAAAATTTTAGATAAAATACTAATAACCTTTAATAACACGGGGAAACTATCACTTCTCATTGGTTTATTTCATAAGAAATTATTTTTTTTACCAAAGAATGAAACACTAGAGAAAACAGTCAATCTCATTGTAATTTCACCGAATGAAATCACAGATTTGGCTAAATCGCGGGTTCAATATGGTGAATAGGTAAAAGACTAAATCATAAAGTATTTGTGATGGATTAGCTATTTAATATAACCTTGAAAAAGTTTGGTAAGATGATAATATCGTGTTTGATTTTTACTACTAAAGGCTATTTTCCAAAAATAATATTTTAAAAATAGGTTGAAAGCCTCTTTTCATATAGCCAGGCTATCCAAAGTCTAGGTTAGGGGAACCAACACATTGAAACAAATTTACCATTATGGCACCAACCTTTTGACATTTTCATTAAACTACTCTTTTTATTTTATTTTCAGCCACCAGTTACTAACCATGAATGACCTACATGACTTCGGATGTTGACTTGATATATAACTTAATCCATTGCCAAAACACACTTTCCGCCAACTACTTTTATATCCAAAAAAAATCCAACAATGAGATGAAACTATATATGAACATGCTTACGTATTTACTCTTAAGTAAAATGTACTGTATACATATTAACAATGAGATGAAACTATATATGAACATGCTTACGTATTTACTCGATCTTAAGTAATATGCATAGCATATGATGTGATGCATAGCCGCATAGGTAATTAAGTAACAACTAACAAAACAACAAATTAACCATGCTTACTAATTTTTTAAAATTTGTTCTTAACCACTATTTGATTATCTATATATCAAGTGATATACGAGGTAATGTTAATTAATTAAAGAAGAGTTTCAAAGGTAAAGTTAATAAAGATAGCGATTTAGTCCTTTTATCTCCAATGAGGGTATTTTTACACATACTTCCATATTCTTATTTGTCATTTCTTGTTGACTTATACATAAAATTGAAGTATGTTCGTCTTTACTTGTTCATATGTTATTTGTCCAACATTGTGATATCTTCACAACAAAATAGCATACTATGTATAAATAGTATACACTATAGTGTACAACCATGTAATATATGGGTTTTAATTATTTGAAATTTTTTTTGTGAAAACTAGAAAACTGATTAAAACACATTGTGATATGAATTTAACACAATGTGTTTTTAATGTGTTATTAGAAAACACATTGTGTTTAAGTTCATAGCACAGTGTGTTTGAACAATTTTTCGATTTTCACGCTATCAAAAACACACTGTGATTTAAAACTTAGCACTCTGTGTTTTTAGAGTAAACAATAAAAACACATTGTGAACACATTGTGTTTTTATAAAACACAATTAAAACATATTGTATTAAATTCATATCACAGTATCTTTTGATTAGTTTTCACATAAATTTTGTCTATGGTATATTTTGGATGTTGCTACCTTTAATTATTACTATTATTATTCTAATAAAGAAATTATTACTATTATTATTCTAATAAAGAAAGGAATATTAGGACTTACATCACTAATAACAAGTGTTAGAAACTTAATTTACTAACATATGTGGAGCTTCTCTTTTTTAAGAGCGGGTGCACGACATACATGATAGTTTTGGTGCCATGTTACATGCCTTTGACGTAATCTTGGTTGACTTTTAATAAACAAAGTGCCAAAGCATGAAACTCATCTCCCTGCTTGTCATGCATGCATTCAAGCTCACACAACAATTATAAGCTAATTGGTGCCACAAAACATAATCAACACCATTTTATGGTTAATTAGTTCAATATATATATATATATATATATATATAGCATTGTACCCGCGCGATCGGCGTTGATTTGGTGGTGACGACAATTGTTGGCGGTGACAACGGTCGTTGTGGTGACGGACTGTTGGTGGTGGACGTTGTAAGTAATTGATTTAATTTAATTGATGTAAAAGGGTAGTGGAAATATTTTATAAGATAAGGGCTTGATGGTATAAATTAATTTATTAAGGGTGAAATGGTAATTTTGTATTTAACATTTTTATGAGAGATAAAGTAATAATTACTATAAGGGAAATGCTAAATACAACCCTAAGGGCTGTATTTAACGTGCATAAAAAAGGTTGTACCTTCCATATTAAAAGTCCGCCCCCTGATTTTCATGATAAATGTACAAACAATTTATGCACTTTAAACACATTCTTAAGGGCTGTATTTAGCAAACCACTTATTATAATATAGTATAGATATATGTAACATTAATATTGTAGATAATTTAAATTATATATTAGAGGAATGCTACTCAAAATACATATTTGTTCGCAACAATGTTAATTAATTTAGAAATTAGACCATGTCGAACCATCTAACGATTCAATGGTTCAACGTGTCTTAAAAACTACCAGTAATTGCTTTATCCAAAATTAACATGGGTCAAAGAAGCTTCTCCCTTTTTTCGGGCCCTTTAATTTGTGGCGATAGATGTCTAGTAAGTGCTGTGAATACTAACTCTAGTCATTAACAACTTAATTACGATTTACCAAGCGGGTAACACTCTAACAGACGCCAATGATTGGTGGTTATTGTGACTTGTGACCCATTAGCCTATAACTCAGTAATTGCATGTTAGTACCGTTTTTGTATCCGGAAGAGATCAAGTCATTGAAATCTTAATGATGCTAGTACAAATCTACCAAACAAAACTGGATTGCCATAAAATTTATAAAATATATGTAATTATAACAAGAATATACTTTTTGAAGGCTTGAATACAAGAAAGTCCCAAAAAAGCATAAAAACATAGTAACAATATATTTTATCAACAAGGAGTTAGTCTAGCAATAAGGAAAGCACTTAGTTACCTTAAGGCCCCCTGTTAGCAAAAAAATAATTTTTTTAAGGTAATCATTACCAATAAATCCTAGAGCCACATTTGAAGTTCTAAAGACGCTGGTTCGATCATTCAGGGTGCACAAATCATGTAAAATTATGATGAATGTAATATGGCTATACCGGCTGAGTCAATGGGTATACAATTATGGTATTGGGGTTAGGATTCTTCCTTTATTTTTATTTTTTTTGCCTAGTAAGTATATATTTCCATTAGTTGAATGGTACTAGATAGAACTTGCAAGTAAAATGAATTTGTAGATGAAAAGACACATTTTAGTCTCTGGTTATCCTCTATAAGTCGTCATGGTGAAAATATGCTAGGGGGGAGACATAAAAGGGAGACCTGGCAAAAAACAAAACGTGTATTTCTTAGCTTTATGGTTGTAGTACATTGTTTGCTATGGTTTTTGACTGGCTACCTCTGGTTTTTGACCACTTTTGTTTGGTTTTGACTCAACCCGTTCTTGTTTGACCTGTCAAACAGTAATGGCCCTCAATAATGCCTCACCTATGCTCTCAAAGTTTGAAGTTAGATGTACCTTTATAAAATAGTTGTACTTCTTTGATCTGAGTGTAGACTTGATCAAAGTTTAGTAACGAAAGTGCAACAAATCGTTTTGGCTTCGCCTTGTGCATCTCCTTACATGCCTGCCATTGTTGGGTGTGCATCTATCCTCGAACAACATTTCCATGAACTAGCTGAACTACTTGTATCTGACTTTCAGTTACATTTAACATTTATATACGATGGTGGTTATACACGGGTTGACAGGCATTGTTCCCTGTTCAAACATTATTTTCAATTCCATACTAGATTCAAAATAAGTTTCCAAACTGGTTAGCTCATAGCCTGCTAGCCAAGCGACTTAGGGAAAACCAAGCTTGCCCAAATTGTATGATTCACCTTGTTTATACGGTTTCACCTTTGGAAGCAACGATCACGTGATTATCAGGCATCTACATGGACTGTCTTTAATGAGGCATTAGTAGTTTAGTACATACACGATCGCTTGAATGGTTACTATACATGTATAGAGCAGTATCACAGCAAATGTATAATAGATTAGTAGTGCGACAAAAATAGGAATATACAGTTTATAAGTGTTCAAGGAAGCATATATATAAGCATATAGATAACGCAAAAAATGAAGAACATACAGTTTATAAATGGCAGGCTTGAAGGGAGCATATACATAGGCATATAGATCATGTACGAAAAATGAAGAATATACAGTTTATAAATGGCAGGCTTGAAGGGAGCATATACATAAGCATATATATAGATCATGCCAAAAATTATATGTTTCTAGTCACCTAATTTTGGACCACAGGACAATGGAAACCTTCTCCGACGTACCCCATAATACATTCACATTTGGCATAAATACCTCCCATTTCTTAAATTTAGCAGTTCTAGCTTCACACTACATGCGGCTTCTTGCTCTGCAATCAACCAAAAGCACCTTCCAGTCAGTGAATTCCCGAGTTTCTGATCCTAAACACTTCATGCCTGGCCAAATCTGATAATGATCAAATTTGTCCACAGTTTTTGTAACTATCCTAAATTTTTAACACAACTATCACAATATTACCTTCATCCGCTCTTAGTTCATCATGCATCTAACTACTGAATAGAAATTGTATTATGAAATCTATACAAGGCATGAAAAAGGAAACCAATATATATTAAGATCTTAAAGTGGCCGTCTCTGTTCTTAGGAATACAACAATATGACCTTAAATTTATTATATATGAAGCATCTACAACAAACTCGTGTTCTTGTATACAGACTCACTGTGCCATAAGCATGCTGAGCTGACACTAGATAAAAAAAAAATCAAATCAGAATTTAGAATTATGCCTTACACAGCAACAACAACTGCTTCATCAAGAGCATCGACACCAGGGAGTATTTTGCCTTCCAGTAACTCCAAACTTGCACCACCACCCGTTGAGATGTGGCTCATCACATCCGCAACCCCAACTTTCTCTACTGCAGCCACTGAATCTCCTCCTCCAATGATTGTCGTCACACCCTTTCCACTAAGTTCAGCTAGCTTCTTTGCCACTGACTGCAATACACAATCAAATATGCAATTTCGTCATCTGTACATTTAAATGATTGGAACGAAACAGTTGCCAGATAAATAAATGTTACACACCTCGGTTCCAACTGCAAATTTGTCAAACTCAAACACTCCCATAGGTCCGTTCCAAATGACAGTTTTGGTGGTCTCCAATGCATCATTGAATGTCTTGACGGAATCTGGTCCAATATCTAATCCCATCCAACCATCTGGGATAGCAGATGCTGGGACAATCTGCATAGTACAAAATATTACTTCTTGGTTTTATTCCTAAATGGCCAACAAAAATAAATAAATAAATAAATTATGTTAGCAAAGCTACAAAAAAATAAGTTACCTTGCTGTTTGCATCAGGTGCAAACTTGTCTGCAACCACCACGTCGGTTGGTAATAAGAGATCAACTCCCTTTGCCTTAGCCTTAGCAAGAAGTGTAGTGGCAAGTTCAAGTTTGTCTTCTTCCACCAAGGAAGATCCTACTGATAAGCCTTGTGCCTTGTAAAATGTGAAGATCATACCTCCACCCAAAAGCAATATGTCACACTTTTCCAAAAGGGACTCAATAACTCCAATCTTGGATGACACCTTTGAACCACCGACTATAGCAGCAAATGGCCTTTTTGGGTTTGAAACAGCCCCATCAAGGTAATCCAATTCCTAAATCAAAATACAACCACGTCAGTGACATAATCAATGCTTAACTCGGTCAAATAAAGACCAGAATCAATATCGAACCTTTTGCAAAAGGAAACCAGCAACAGATGGCTTCAAGAACTTTGTGACTCCCTCAGTGGAGGCATGAGCTCTATGTGCTGTTCCAAAAGCATCATTGACATAAAGATCTGCAAGCGCTGCAAGTTTTTCTGCGAATCCTGGATCATTCTTTTCTTCCTCTTTGTAAAACCTCACGTTTTCAAGGAGAAGTACACCACCCTCTGGAAGTGAAGCAACCAACTTTTCGACATCTGGACCAATACAGTCATCTGCTTTCACAACCTGTTAATCAATGATACAGAAGTAAAATCAGAAATTAAACCCTGCCACCATTCCCTGCTTAATAAGCCTTATTGTACTTTATTCTCACCCAACTTGCTAAATTCTTTTGACTCATTGACTGTATTCAAAAACATTTGCATAATATATGTATAAAAGTACGGTAACTCCCAATACTATCTTCCGCGGGTTATGGGTCCCAATACCGTCAAAGCCAGCCACATCACTACCTAAGGAAGAGCGGGTGCTTCCAGGTTCTACCCGAGGTAGAAAAGGACCCTCAGCCTTGCAAGGAGTAAGGATTGTACCCATGACCTCTATCTCCAAAGGCAAGGGTATTAACCATTTGCTCCAAACCTTGCTTGCTTGCATAATATATGTATCTCCATGCAGATCTTTTGAGCTTAATCAAGTATTAACTACAAACAACCAATGCCAGTATTGTGTCTATGAAAACTAAATGTATCTCAACTTCTCAATGTGAGTTAATTAAACTAACTTATAGCAAATCATATGATTTTCTATACCATTATATATATATATATATATAGGTAGGTAGTAGGGTGTTAAAAATTTTAAGACAATGGTTGTAAAATAAGGAGGAAAAAACACAATGTTCCTTACAAAAATTCTCGGTCCTTGAATCTCCTAAGCCTATTACTAGATAACCACATCCTCTTAGTATATAAACAGATGCACAGTCTTGCATACACTAACACCCGTGCAGGGAGAATTTCCGAAATGACACATGTCTAATGCACATTTTTTTTACAAATTATTACACCTTTGATGCACCAAAAAATTGTTGGTCCATCAAAATGCAAGAAAAGTACATTGAAGCACCAAAATCCTTCCTACATTTTCTAGACTTCTCTTCTCATCTTTACCCATGATATCCTAGTCAGTTCTAGGTTATCTAAAAATGCAACCTTTTCACATCAAAATCAAATCTTTTCTAATATTAGCAACAAAAATTTTCAAACTTTATCAAAATTACTAATTCAGCAACAAAAACTACCTCAATACCGATAAGCTCGGATAATCTTGGTACAAGAGGAGCCAAGCTATACTTTGGAGTAACACCTTTAGGCCTACCCTGCAACAATTCCAAAAAAAAAGATTCAAACTTTATTAACTACATTTCAAACAAAAAACAACCCATTACATATAATCACAGATAAACAAAAACCCACATACCAAATGACTAGAAAGAATAACTTTAGCACCATTACTGATCAAATGTTTAATAGTAGGAATAGCAGCCCGAATTCGAGTATCATCAGTAATATTCTGATTATCATCCAAAGGTACATTCAAGTCAGCTCTAACAAACACTTTCTTTCCTTTTAGTTCACTTGATGAGAGGTCCCCTACGCTCTTTTTCGCCATCGAGACGATTTCTCTGACCGGTTTTGCGGTTTTGAGTGATCGGGAGTGTGCGAAAAGGAGCGGGTCCGCGGCCGCGAAGCCGAGGCCGCGGAGAGGGGACCGGAGGAAGCGGGAAGCAAGGCGGACGGTGGTGGCTCGGGTGGTGGTGGTGGAGGAAGATGATGAAGTTGGGAGGAATGTGAGGGCGGTGTGTGATGCTGCAGCTGCCATTGTTGGAATGGAATGGAATTGGATTCCGGGGATTGATGGAAAATAATAAAGGAAATGGATAGAGAAATGATGGGGTTTTATTAGTATGTGGAGTGGAGATAGAAGGGATTATTTCTTATCATTGAGGAGAGGCCAAAGATGTTTCTCTTTGGATTTGCCCCCATTGCTTTCTTTGCCAATCGATCTCAAAAGTCATGTTTCTTTACAAAAATTCTTTAAATTTTTTCGAAAACGAATATCATTTTAAAAAAGGTTTAATCTCTAGTTCAATAACGTATTTTATTGATAACGTTTTATATGGTTTGCACTGACTTTTTTTTTATTTTGAAAACGATTTTTTTAAAAAAACTGTGAAAACTTTTAAAGTATGTATTTAATCACATGTTTTTTTTGTTCATTCACAAGTGAAATGATATTAAAATGTATATTTGAAAGAAACTTTTATAAAAAAACCTTCAAAATAACATTTTGCGAACTTGTGAATGAATATGTTCACGTTTTTGTTAATATGTGAACAAATAGCTATATATAAGGTCTTGAAAAAAAAAATCTACAACATATATTTTAATAACGTTTCACATGTGAATGAACAAAAAAAACATATGATTCAATATATAATTTAAGAGTTCTCATGGTTTGTTACAAAAAAAATAAGTTCTTAAAATAAGGATATCATGGTTGCGCTATAAATTGTTTTATTAATATATTATGTTTTTTAAAATCAATTTTTACCAATCAACATGTCATCCAAGTACAATCATGTATAAGTTAAAAAAAAATTTAGAAGGTGGATATATTAATAAAAAAGGATAAATATTTTGGAATGTGACAAACTTTGGACGAATGTCTATAGTGTAAAATAACTGAAGTTGTGTTCATTGTATGTAATCATCTTTAAACTATGTTTATTGTATGTAAAAAGTTATACGTGGCAACCATATATAGCTGTCACTTGTTATTTTTTGATTGGTCGGTTACAATTTGTTACGTACAATAAACATAATTTAAAGATGATTACAAACAATGAAGACAACTTTAGTTATCTCACACTATAGACATTCGTCCAAAGTTTGTTACATTTCAAGATACTTATCCCTAATAAAAATGTTTCTATTATAAACATGTATAAAAAAAATATGTTGATAATCCGGTAATTGATCCTTTAAGAAAACAATTATGTAAAATAAAACCCTAGTTAAATATTACATATAAATCAAAAATTAATTTATGATTCCTAAATAAACTAAAATAAAATCCTCTGCTATTTACCATTTGTCTTTTCCATTAGGGATGTGCAAATGACCCGTAAACCCGTGACCCGCCCGAACCCGACCCCAACAAACTCGTCCGAAGCCCTAAAGGGCCAGCTCATGGGTCAAGTTTTTGTTGCATTATTGGGTCACGGGTTAGTCAGGTAATGTCAAAAATCAAGAAAAAGAAACCCTGGAACCCGCCTGAACCGGACCCAAACCTTCACGGGTCAAGTTACGGTTCTATTTTTTATGCACTTGCGTGTCACGGGTTAACCCGATTCAAGCTGGGTTTCGACTTGCGCATATCCCTGTGTTCCATCTTTGCAAGGACACAATCTCAAAAATGTTTCACTATTTAATACTAGTAATAAAATTGACTTAATAAAAATCTTAAAACTTTTAGTAACATTTACATTCACATATTATTACTCAATAGCCACACTATTTCATAACATTAATAACCCAAACAACCCCAATAACATTAACATTCTTTCGACGTCAATATACTCCTATCGGTTTAACGACACGACCCTGCTCAAGTAATAGTCTGCTACACGATGTTGGGGTGGTTGCTTCTCCACACCATTGATGATGGTTTCATTACGTACCCTCTAATAACAAACACATATACGTCGAAGCTAGAATTATCGACTTTAAGTTATAAGTTAATTTTTTCTTTCACCAACTTTTATTTGACGGTTAAAACTTTTTAATAGTTTTTTTAAGAAGATTTTTATGTTTTTAATATTTTAAAATAAGTCGAATTTAAATATGTTTATTACAGTTCTTCATATTACTTTGAAATTTTTCATATAAAATTTAATTAAATCTTTATTTTTTTACAATACAAGTTCATGTAAAAAATGGTTAATTTGAAACGATACTCTACCAATTGCAGGCCACAAATGTCAAAATACACCCTCTTACTAAAAAAAAAAAAAAAAAGAAATTTTTATGGTTATCTTTACTCAAACCTAAATAATGTAATGAAAGTTAATTACTGTAACTTTTCCATTTAAAAACTTTATCCATTTTGTCACCAGTGAAACAACAAAGATAAACCTCTAAAACCCCCTCTCTTACCCACCTTCCCTGACTCCATTGATGGCTAACATTTTACATTTCTAGGGTTCAAGAAACACCTAACAAATGGATCTTAAAGTACAATTCAGACCCAACCAATTCTACTCAGCTTCTTGTACAAGAAAAGAAGTAATTTTATTAAACAAAACACACCCAAATCTTGTTTTCGTACCATTTTCAAGTTACAAGAGAATCAAAGGAAGAAAACCCAAGTTTTGTGTTTATGCTAGTGTTGACCCTGATGGGTCAGAAACTGGTTCGGGTTTGACCCGGTTCAAAAAGTATCTTGAGGATTCTTTGAAGAAAGAAACTGGGTTTGATTTACAAGATGCAAGTTTCAAGATTTCTGAGTTTAAAGACTCATTTTTTAAATCAAGAATTGAATTCTTGAATTGGAACAAGTGGGACAGTTGGAAGGTAATTCTTATTTGGTAATTGTTTGAGGGACGATTATTTTTATGTACAACAGTTCTGCATATTAGCAATTTTTTTAATTTTTTTTGGTTAAAGTTGTTTTTTAGGTGAGTTAATTGATAAAGGTGTAAACTTTATAGGTTTTTGGTTTCAGGATGTGAATAATTGGGATCCTGCAAGAGTAGGTGTGTTGGCAATATATGTGTTGGTGGCTGTTGTTTCATGTCAAAGGATATATATGGCTGTTAGAGGTCCGTTTGTTGATCGTCAGGCTAAGGAAATATCAGAAGCGTATATGGACGCCTTGATTCCTGAACCAACTCCGATTAATGTTAGAAAGTATGTGAATTGCTTGCTGGTTTTTGAATTTCTTGTAGTGTAGCATAACTCAAATGAGATATGATTTGATATATTTCGATTTTGTAAGCATCCGAATAGTTAGTACATTTAGCCAAGTAGGATGCACAAAGTTACTTTCTACGACAATTTAGAAGTCAATATTCTGCACAGTAGTTATGAACTTATGATTTAATGAACTTCCGACCCAATTTAGCGTATGTCCTTTTGTCATTAAGATCCATCATAGGGATGCAACTTCAGTGGTAGTTAGAATCGTCGGATTGGATATTCCATAGATGCAGTGTAGCCGCCAAGTATGCTTCAAAAGGTCTGCCAAGAAAGACTTATAAATGTTCAAAGCCATATAATGTCCCCAGTGATATACCAGAATGTCTATAAATCTATTATTTAGGGAACATTATATTTCCAGCTATACCATTTACCCGTATTTGGTTGTGTATGCAAAAGATGACACACATATCATTCTTCCACGTGGTAGGAATATTAGACTAGCAAGCTGAGCAAATTTTCAAACAAATGCATTCCAAGACAATCAACCAAACGTCGATGTCCCAAATTCTTTTCAGCCAGTAATCAAACAAACTTCTTCTTGATCAGGCCAAATCCAACGCAATACAATCAGAAACTATATTTAATGGTGACCCTAGAATCTATGATGATATCAAAATCAGTTAGTATAAGCAAGCAAACAAGCAACAAAATAGAGGTCTTGTATCAAGACCTGAAAGTCTGATATCATGAACTGCAGAAGGGGCTAGAAAGTATATTACATAATTAGAGGATGAAGTATATACATTTTCACATACTTACATTGATGTAGGGTATATATCATATACAAATGAAGTTTCCTAGTTACAGTATTTGTAGGTCAGTGGCTACTGGCTACGATGCTAGTGCTTCAGTAGTTTATTGTTGATCATATGAGCTCATGTGTTCAAATTGCAATATCTGTTGGAATAAGCTTGGTGGAAAAGTAAGGTGCTTTTTGTTCTGAAGTACATGTATGTATATATTAAAAGTGAACTATTTATTGTGACTTGTGAGAGGGTACTTATTAGATGTTAGCTTGGTGATAGTACTTATACGTGTTTTGTTGACATCCCTTATGGTTCATAAAGGTATAAAAAAGGGTTATGGAGGAAGTCAATGCCCAAAGGCCTTAAAATGAAGAAATTTATCGAAGGACCTGAGGGAACACTTATCAATGACACTTCTTACATTGGAGAAGATGCATGGGATGAAGATGATGATGCCATGCCTTCCAAGGATAAAATTAACGAAATTATTGACAGTGATGTGAGATTTAACACAGAAAACAAGAAGGAGCTTCAAAAAGAGCTAGGACTTTCAGGTTAGTTTGTGATTACTTTTTATATGTCTATCTTTTACGAGCATGTAAGAGGCCTGATTATAGTTTTATATTGTAGATATTAATCGAGAAAGTAAAGGAACATGGCCTGATTGTAGTTTTGTATTTCTATATTTTACGAGCATCTAAGAGGCCTGATTATAGTTTTATATTGCAGATATTAATCGAGAAAGTAAAGGAACATGGCAAGAAAGGCTGCAAATATGGAAAGAGATACTTAGGAAGGAGCAATTGACCGAGCAGTTAGATTCATCACGTGCTAAGTATGCAATTGAATTTGACATGAAGGAGGTAGAGAAGAGCTTCCGTGAAGAAGCAAAGCCGAAAGGCACTGAAGGAGTTAGAGCACTTTGGATATCCAAAAGATGGTGGCGTTACCGACCTAAACTGCCTTACACGTATTTTCTTGAAAAGCTTGAATACTCTGAGGTCAAACACCTAATTTTTACCTGCTTTTGCCGTTCAATTTGTTTGGGTCTATTCGGCGTGCATAATCTGGGAGGGAATTTAAGATTTCCATTCTAAATTTCATGCGTTAAAGGATCTCACTACTTCTAGCTCAACCCTTTGGGATGAATGGGATTAAATTTCTATATATTACCCGCCAACCAAACACTGATAGATTCCATTCTTTCCAAATATACTCAGTGAACAAAACGTCCCCTTTATATTGTATCTGATATTTTTCAGTAGTAAATCCTTCTTTTTTGATATTATGGAGCTTTTATGTAGGTGGCTGCTGTTGTGTTTACCGAGGATCTGAAAACATTGTATGTAACAATGAAGGAAGGGTTTCCTCTAGAATATGTTGTGAGTTTCATTTTTCGGTATTCTTAAATAATTGTATTTTTATCATTTGAACTTGATAGATGTAATTAGTTGTTTGTGTTTTTTAGGTTGATATGCCTCTTGATCCATACCTGTTTGAGATGATCACGAATTCTGGAGCTGAAGTTGATCTGCTTCAGAGGCGACAAAGCCATTACTTGTTAAAAGCTGTGATTGCTTTATTGCCTGGAATTTTGGTTTTGTGGTTTTTACGTGAATCACTAATGCTTTTACATATTACCTCAAAGCGATTCCTCTATAAGAAGTATAATCAGCTTTTCGATATGGCTTATGCTGAAAATTTTATACTGGTATCTTTTTTATTTTATATTTTTTCATATAACACTATTATTTTCTGACTGGTTCATGGCTAATATTCTTATCCGAATAATCTGATTTACACCTGCAGCCTGTTAGAGAAGTTGATGAAACAAAATCCATGTATAAAGATGTAGTCTTAGGGGGAGACGTGTGGGATCTCTTAGATGAGCTAATGATTTACATGCGGAATCCTATGAATTATTATGAAAAAGAAGTGAAGTTTGTGCGGGTAATTTGCAAACTTTATACAGGCAAAAAATTGAAAAGTTGATTTTGAATTTACATGTGGATTATTTTACAAGTTTTTGGTTACAATGCGTTACAGGGAGTGCTTCTATCAGGACCACCAGGGACGGGTAAAACACTATTTGCAAGGACACTAGCAAAAGAGAGTGGAATGCCATTTGTGTTCGCGTCTGGTGCAGAGTTCACAGATAGTGAAAAAAGCGGTGCTGCACGGATAAATCAAATGTTCTCCATTGCAAGGCGAAATGTAAGATGTTATAGATTTCTAATTGTAATTATTGGTTTATGATGAAATAGATTTAG
Organism: Erigeron canadensis; assembly: GCF_010389155.1. NCBI lineage: Eukaryota > Viridiplantae > Streptophyta > Magnoliopsida > Asterales > Asteraceae > Erigeron > Erigeron canadensis. Next base: position 33,635,368 of record NC_057765.1, read on the forward strand.
TAAGAGACGTGTTTTTTGTGCAGGCTCCTGCTTTTATATTTGTAGATGAGATTGATGCTATTGCTGGAAGACATGCAAGAAAGGATCCAAGAAGAAGATCAACATTTGAGGCACTCATGGCCCAACTTGATGGAGAGTTAGTATCTAAGTTCTATTATCTACGGCTGTTTTAATTGATTTTTAAATATATACTTATTGTGGATTTCAGAAAAGAGAAAACGGGTGTTGATCGGTTTTCTTTAAGAAATGCTGTTATATTCATCTGTGCTACAAATAGGCCAGATGAATTGGATCTAGATTTTGTTCGTGCTGGACGCATTGATCGGAAGTTGTACATTGGTTTACCTGATGCAAAGCAACGAGTGCGAATTTTTGGTGTGCATAGTACTGGAAAGCAGCTTGCAGAAGATGTTGAGTTTGAAAAGGTAATATTTACAAATTTCATAAATCTTGCTTTCTATCGAGTTTTTTCTTTCTTCATCCAGTTGTATACTTTAAAATCCACATTTTTTTTTCTCTCGTCTGCACTTTACTCTTGTTTCTTTCGCTTTTACAGCTGGTCTTTCGCACTGTTGGCTATTCCGGGGCGGATATAAGAAATCTTGTCAATGAGGCCGGAATTATGGCTGTAAGTATAATTTCTGGAAGTGTTAACTTATTTTCTTGTCGTATGAAGTGGTGGAATGTTAATGGTACATAAATGTTTTACCATCTGTGCAGGTTAGAAAAGGACATACAAAAATATACCAAAAGGATATTGTTGACGTATTGGATAAGCAGTTGCTTGAGGGAATGGGTGTGCTCCTGACAGAGGAAGAGCAACAGAAATGTGAAGAAAGAGTATGATTTTTTTCATCTTTGAAAATCCTACGTCTAAATAACTTGCAAGGATAATTTAGTTTTTTTTAATCATGTTATAAATTGTGATAGGTATCTATCGAGAAAAAGAGACTGTTGGCAGTACATGAAGCGGGTCATATCTTATTGGCACATTTATTTCCTCGATTTGATTGGCATGCATTTTCTCAGTTGCTACCAGGTGGTAAGGTATAACAACAGAAGCAGTTTGGAATTGTTTACCTACGCTGAATATACCTTTTCTAATAGCCAAAGATTTTAAACAGGAAACTGCAATATCCGTTTTCTACCCTAGAGAAGATATGGTGGATCAAGGTTACACAACATTTGGCTATATGATGATGCAAATGGTGGTAGCTCATGGTGGGCGTTGTGCTGAACGTGTTGTATTTGGTGATGATGTAACTGATGGTGGAGTCGATGATCTTGAAAAGATCACAAAGGTGGTGTATAATCGTCTGACTAATTTAAGTTGCATATATTTGTTTTTAAAGTTGAAGCCTCGTTAAATTCTGAAAATTGCAAATGGTTCCGTGCCCACAGATTGCTCGAGAAATGGTGATAAGCCCGAGAAATGCAAGGTTGGCGTATGCTACTTTGACAAACAGAGTCGGACTGGCTAATAGAGCAGATAGTACTGATGGTGAACTCATAAAATACAGAGTACACTCTTCATTCTCATCTTTACACATCATATCTTCAAGTTAATATTATTATTTGATTGTTGTTTGTCTAATTTCATTGATTAATCTGATTCAGTGGGACGACCCGCACATTGTCCCTGCGGATATGACGGTCGAAGTCTCTGAGCTCTTCACTCGAGAATTGACAAGAGTAACATAGCTTTTTCCCTTTTTAATTTAATATGCTAGTGTTTATTACTGTATATTTTATCTGAAAGTATTGTAATTTTGATGTCCAGTATATTGAAGAGACGGAAGAACTTGCAATGAAAGGATTGATCAGCAATAGGCATATACTGGATTTAATTTCAGAGGAATTATTGAAGAACTCGAGGATTACCGGGGTGGTAAGTTTTACATATCAACTATTTGGGTTTCCTTATAAGTTGAAATCGGATCAGGTTTACATATAAACCTGAGTGATTAAATTTTCTTCTTGATTTCAGGAAGTCAAAGAAAAAATAGGAAAATTGTCTCCTGAAATGTTTGAAGATTTTGTTAAGCCTTTCCAAATAGATGCAGAAGATGTATGTATCATCATGTTTTATTGGTCACAATAAATCAAATTTCTATCCAGTATTTGGTGATATTCAGTTAATCCTTTTTTTCCTTTTTCAGGATGGACCATTACCACACAACGATAGATTGAGATACCAACCATTAGAGGTTTACCCAGCACCTCTTCACAGATGTTGAACAAAAATTAGCCCATTGTGGGACAGAGCAGGACGAATTTTTTGTTGTAAACTTGTAATTCCCACAATCCATAAATGTTTTCCATATCTTAATTGCACATTAAGTTGCATTTATAAATATATTACAGCAGGAAATCACATCAATATCAATTATAATAGTCATTACCAAGATCCCAGTCTGTAAACAATCCAAGGCACAAATCAATTTCTTATTGAGAAGCGAGTGATTCCATTAGGCTACAGTTTGCTAGAAGGTACCCCCACGGGTGCAGCTCTAGCCTTTTTTTCTACTATTCGGGAAAGCCTTTTCACTTCATCCTTTGGCATATGTCGTGGACGGCTTAACCATAGTCCTCCATCAACAATGAGGGTCATCCCATTCACATATTTACCTTCATTTCAACCATTAATAGAGCAATTAAGAACTTTAGAGCAAAATTTAATCAACAAAATCCACTACTTTATGTAAGAACACGTTACTAACCAGCACTTGATGCAAGATAGAGGGCTGCAATTGCAATATCCCATTTTTCCCCGAGTTTGAACAGAGGCATGTATTCTCTATTGGTCTCTATTTCATCCGGCCCAAGTTTTCTCATGCCGGGAGTGTCACCTATTGGTCCAGGTGCAATCCCATTTACTCGGATATCATAGTCAGTACCCCATTCTAGTGCTAAATTTCTTGTAATTGCATCCACTGCAGCCTATCATAACAAACAATAGGTCTTGAAAGTGGTTATGCCAAATAAATTATCCAGAATCTAACAGCATCAAAATGGGATTGTATGAGATAGTGTTTAATTTTTGCGTCTCAGAATAAGTGTCCCCTTCTATAAAAGGTTCGATATAACAATTGATTAAATTTATTATATTACTCCTAAATGAACTTAGTATTACAAAACTCAAAGAAACACCATACTCATATATAGTGATGAGCTAAAATGTCATTTAAGTAAAACGTAAGCTGTAATAATTAAACTTTTTACTACCCAAACTTAGATAATTTTAAGTTCATGCATTACCTTAGCAGCGTTTACATGAATTTGATACCAAGCAGCCGTATAATGCAGGGTGGCACTGATGTTGAGTATCATTCCACCACTTTCATCTGAGCTTCTTCCAGGTCCACCTTTTTTAAGATAGTTCACTGCTTCATGGCACATCGTAAATGTCCCAACAGCATCGATGTCCACCACTGCCCAAAGTAACAATGTTTAAACATTTGATTAAATCTCCAATCATTAATACTCGATATAAACACTATGAAGCAAGACTCGACCTGTTCTAAATCCATTTGGGGACAAATCTTCAGGGGACACCAGAAAATTTCCAGCTGCAGCATTCACGAGGATATCGAGCTTTCCATAATGTGCAACAGTGGATTCCACTACTCTCTTTGCATCTGCCTGATTTCGAACATCCCCCGGAAAGCCAACAGCCTGTGTACAACGATCATCACATGCTATTAGATATAACCAAGTTTAGTAATGTTTCATTGTCAGTGAATTTCTTTATAGCCACGGCTAAGACTCGGAATTACTCCCGTCATCCCAAAATTAATGTCAACCAAACAAAAAGGCTTTCCTTAAGCTAAATATAACTAGTACAACTTACTTCATAGTAGTTCGTACTGAAATGACCGTTACTATTTATTTCGTAATTATAAGTAACACGATTACCTTAATCAATTATATACTGCCCTTATCTCAAAATAAGTGTACATATTTCTATTTCAATTTATCCCATAATAAACTTACTACTCCAAAAAGTAGTACATTAATTTTAACATTTTCCCTTAATCATTTTTAACAAAACGTATTCCTAGAATTTTGGGCATATATAAGATAATATTGTCGTCTTGCTACTAAAGGATTAAGTATTTCTTGAAGGGTGTTTGGGATTGCTTATTTATAAGCGCTTATATTCTGGAAAAAATAATCACGTAACCAGCCTAACTTGCTTATTTAAAAGCTGTCATTTAAAAGTGTTTATTCCTTATTAAATAACCAGATAAACAGTTTCCAGGAAGTGTTTCTAGTAATTGCTAATCTGCTTACTACACAATGCAATGATTAAGCATTTCTTAGGGGTGTCTGAGATATTCTTATTTAGAAGCGCTTATCTGCCAATTAGAGAGTGTTTATTCCTTATAAAATAAGCAGATAAGCAGTTTTCTGAAAGTGTTTGGCACTGCTTAAATAAGAAGATAAGCACAATAAGTAAGCCCAAACACCCACTTAATATATTATGTTCTTTCTTTTGCTTGTAAACAACTATTGGGACGACAAGCGGTGCATACATTCAAATTATTCAATCATTGATATATCTATATCTAAACTTCTAAAGTTGTACTCCAAACATGTTAATACTAAAATCGTAAGATGAACAATTATTTCAACTAAGTGTGCGATTTACTAACTTTCTTTTATCATTCAAACTGCTCTTTTTATATCACTCAATTATACAAATATATATAAGCATGATTTGGATCAAGTGGTTAACACCCTTGCCTTTGGAGACATAGGTCGAGGGTTCGACCCTCACTACTTGCAAGACCGACGGTCCTTTTTTACGTTAGGTAAAACCTGGAAGTAACCTCTCTATCTTAGATTGACAAGGACAGAGCTTTAAGGGGCCACAGGTGGATCAATAGTGTATTTTTACCTGTAATTTGTTCAAAAAATTAATAGCCCCATTTATGGGTGACTTTTGGCCCCCTCTACTAAACGGGTCAATCTCGCTAATGTAGCGGGTAAAACTGTCTACATATCAACCTCCTTCTGTTTAAAATTTTTTCTGCTGGAATTTTCCGAACTGTGGAAGATTGGGAGTTACTTACTTTTATATATATATTTAGGGAAAATGATCCGTACTGCAGAATTTACTTAAGCTTAGTACTGCCACTTTAAAAAAAAAAAGTTATAAATTAAACCCTTGAATTTGATAAACATACATAGCCCTTGAATTTTACATAACCTCCCGTGAATTTTACATAATCCCCCAGTTTTACTAAGGTACTGCATGTTTTACCTAACTTTTCCCCATATACATATATACAAAAAATAAGAGGAAAATATTGAAGTAGTAAAGTAGATTGGTAAGTGTGTACAGAGTGATACCGGAATACCGAGAGATTGGAGGGAAGAGACGGCGGAGTCAACGACGGATTTGCGACGACCCATGATGGCGATAGAAGCACCATGTTTACCAAACTGTGTTGATATCTCGAAGCCGATCCCGGAAGCACCTCCGGTCAATAGAGCTACTTTTCCTTTCAGTATTTCCGGCTTAAACGGCGATTCCATTTTTTTTTTGCTTTTTTTTTTTTTTTTTACGGACAGAAATAGAGACACAACCACAATTTTCTTCTTCTTCTTAATTATATATTACCACATCCTGTCTCTATCACCAATATTTATTTATTATATACGTATTGACGTATTGTAATTGTAATGTTTAATGTAATATTAATATTTTTTTTTTTGTTTTTATTTTACGCGAGTTTCGATTCAGATGCAACTTTAACCAGTGACTTGTTGGACCTCCAGGGGCGGTACTAAAGAGGGGGGCAAGGGGGTCCAATGCACCCTCCAAATTTAAATTTTGTCATGTATTTTTAATTTTTTCATAAATTTTTAAAAATTTTCTATAGGTTTTTAGCATTTTGCCCCCTTTTAAGTTTATTTTTTATAAGTTTTCTAAGTTTGCCCCCTTTAAAGTTTTTTTCTGGTACCGCCTCTGTGGACCTCCAACTTTTTCATAAAAAAAAAACTTGAGATGGAAAACTCTAAGACTCGACCCGAAACCTTGAAAAAACTGACCTCCAAGACCTACATAGTGGATTTATAAGATACCCTAGTCAACCCACCTAAGTGGAGTTGGTTTATTAATAGTTTTACTAATCATGCCATCATGGTCGATATGATATTATCATAAGTGATGATTACTCGTAATAAATACTCTACTCGAGCTAATATAATCAACTTATTAGCTATATATGTTGGAACCACGTTAGTGTGACCGTTACTAATCATGTATCATTCCTGATATGATAATTGACGATAACTGAAATCCCTATGTCTAAGTAAATATATGATGGGCGTATTTACTCTTAGAGACGTAGTATAGTGTTTCCCATTAGGTGATTGAAACTAAGAGGACTAATGCTACGCACATTAAACACCAGAAGGGTTGAATGTGTAAATACTAAAGGGTTGAATGTGTAATTACTCTCATTATAAATAGAGGGTAATTAACCCTAAGTTAAGGTTAATCCCTACATACATAATACCTAATTTTTCGTGTGTGTATTCCTCTCAAATTCGTGCATCATGTTCCAGCCGAATTACTCATTCCATTATTACTCAATCACCTTGTTATGGGATAGCAATTATGCTTTAATGTTCTTACAGATTCCACAGGACGATTGGGGATGTTTTATCATTCGAATCGAATCATGTTTATTCCAACAATATAGTTATAGTTAATGCATTATACTCAATAGCGTAAGGTCTCAATATCATCTACGACGATGTAAGAGAGAATTCGAAATGTAAACAGTCTACGACGATGTAAGAGAAAATTCGAAATGTAAACAATCTAACCTTTACATATCGATTTCAAATTTTACTTAAGGTAGAAAACAATCTTTATTATGAAATAAAAATTGAACCCAAAACCAATATCCCATAATAAACTTTTATTTTTAAAAATTAAATGTTAAATTATATCACTTCTCTTTCCATTCAACTTTTCATAAAATTGATTTACCAAATTATATGAAAACTAAAAACATTATTGGAATCTTATCATTATACTTTGCTATGCGATAATCATAAAGCATTGGGGGTCTTTTACGTATAAAATCAACTTTTTAAAGCTTAACAAGAAAAACAAAGGTGAGATACTCATATATGTAGTATTTAAATGCAAGTGTTTGACGTATATTTTTGTAGCCACATTAAAAAGCAAACAATAACAACCCAAAGAATTTAATTGTATATTCACCATTTTGGACGAACACAAATGGTATCTTCATGTACTGGAGATAATAATATCCCTGGCTTTGGATTATCCTTACATTTACAAGCATATGACTTCAAGAAAGTCCAACTACAAATGACCAAAAAATGTATCTATGAAAATGAAAACAGATGACCAAATTTAAAACAACATATAAACATGGAAGCAAGACATACAACTTATTCACCCCATCAAAATAAACAAATCTCATACACCAAATCAAAGTAGTGTTTGTTTTCAAAGGTGAAATCACATTCTTTAAACTCTATCATAACATAACATGCTCTCTTCTTATATAACGGAAGTAAAAAACGACAGTTATGATGCCAACGCAACCAAACACACCAACAGTTCTGCCAAATTTAATTCAGCAGTTATTTCAAATAAAGAAAATCATCACACATTTCTCCCATATACAGATCATGACCATGTATTATAATGATACATTTATGAAATTATATACCAATTCATCACAAAAGTTCTGATTTCCCCTTGTGCCAAAATTTTAGCATCTATTATATACACTTTTGAATATCGTTTAATAGGGAAAGGCAAGCATTAGCTATGATCCTTTGGGGGTGTGACCTTTTTACTGTGAGACGCTGCAGACATGACACGTAACTGTTTGGTTATTTCAGTGAAGGATGGTCTGACCATAGGGTTAGGTGCCCAACACCGTTCCATTAGTCGTCTCCATTCGCCATCACAATCTTTTGGAATAGGGGGTCTCAAAGTATTGCTAACAATGCCTCCTGCAAATACACTTGTCAATAGGCAAAAATTAACAGGACAATGTACTGAGATTTAAATAGGCAAATAGATTATTAAAACCCACCTATAATTGCACCATAGTGCATATTTGCATAAGGCTCTTCACCAGTCAAAATCTCCCATAACACGATTCCAAAAGAGAACACATCAACCTGCAACGAAAAACAAAATAAATGTGTAAGATGGGAATTTATCGTCATCTCATTATATTTATATATATGTATACCTTCTCAGATACTTTACTGCTGCTACCATTGAGTAGCTCAGGAGCCATCCAAGGCAGGGTTCCCCTAACTCCACCTGAAACCAAAGTGTTGCGCTTGATCTTTGAAAGTCCAAAATCACCAACCTGCATTAATAAAACAGATACAAATAACATATTTACAATATAACTATGTTACTTATGACATGTTGATGGGCTAATAAAGAAACAAGGCATATGCTATGATGAACTGATAACCTTGCAAATAGGGCGTGATGGATCCTTCATATTGACCAGCAAGTTGTCACATTTAAGGTCAAAATGCACAATGTCTTTGGAATGTAAATACTCCATCCCAAAGGCTGCATCCATTGCAATTATAAGTTTCTTTCGGTGATCCAGATGCCTGCAAGTTACATAACAGAAGATGAAGTAGCTAAAGATCACAAGTCTTAAAAAACAAAGATAAAATAAGTATGCCACGAAATGTGCATTACAACACAATACATTGTTAGACAAGCTATTAGTACCTATCTTTGCGAAGTAAGACATGCCTTAGCGAACCATCAACCATGAACTCTGTGACAGTAGCTAATGTCCCACCAGGTCCATCTTGTACTACACCATAAAATGCCACAACATTTGGATGGTGAAGCTTCGATAGTATGCCAGCTTCTCGCCAAAACTCTATAGTCTGGTATCAAATGAAAATATTGCACCAAAACTCATTCTCACAATGACCCAAGTTACAAAACCTACATAGCTATTGAATTAAAAATATCGAGTACAGAAATAAGGTAGTGAAATGATGTACTAACCAATCTCTCCTGCTCAGAAGATCGGCCTGCAAAGCAGCTTTTCTTTATTCGCTTGATGGCGACATCTGATCCCCTCCATTTTCCATGGTAAACTGTTCCAAATGTGCCAGAACCAAGCTCCCTTAATTCTTCAAGATCTTCATTCCTTATGATCTGCAATAACCGATTTGATACTGAGCTAACTAGAAATCAGATAAGAAGTGTGAATCGTCTATAATGCAAAAGGAGTTATCGAAAGGTTTCCACTAATATCAAACCTGCAATGAACTGAGATCGAAGTCATCCAGAGAAGGACCAATAGTAGACAGCCCAACATTCCCTCTTGCGGCCTACAAGCATCATAAGGTTATCAGATTACAGAAAATCAGGACTAGCAATTGATGACAACTTACCTCGTACTCTGACTCTGGCATCCTCATGTTCTCCACCATATCAACAAATTGCATGCTTTCACTGACTTCGACATGTGATGGATCAAAATGTGCTGTGGGACCAGGCCCTGTAGTGTAAGGTGCATCTTTTTCTCTATCTTCAGCAAAAACCTGTGTGGAATCCAGCTGGCTTCCAGAAGCTTCTTCAACTTTTGGAAGTCCAGATGAAAATGCAAGTTGATGTTGATCAATAAGAGAAACGTCCTTGTGTTGGAAATCATCTTGTGCCAATTTCTGGAAATATGACCAGTGTTGAGGTTCATGGTTTGCTATGTTCACGCTTAGTCCTGCTCCATCTTGTGGTAGGACACGTACATTAGGTGAATCTTCAGACATCATTGCTCTTGTGAATATATCAGACAGAAAATCCCGTGGAAACCGATCATTCACGTCAATTATTATATCTCCATGTGCATTAGGAGTAGAAGATTGAGCATCGTTAGCAGTAGAATCACTAGCCACCTGTTCACCCTGACTGTACTCCAAATGGTTAGTTGCAGGATCAGTATGATCCCTTGGTGGTGATCTAGTTTCTGCTGGTTTCTCAAACTGGACATTTTTATCATTAACCACCGCTGTGTTTGTTTCACGGCCAGACTGTATCTGCTTGTCTTGGATGCCCTCATTATCATTCACAGGTTTTGACTTCCCTTTGCTTGTTGAAATGGGAGGTAGCTCATTTTGAGAAGGAAGATCTTCTGAGATAGTATCTTGTGGGCCAACATCAGAACGTGAATGAGTTAAAGTGAACTGAGAACCAAGTGAATCGTCAGACTTTGTTAGCCTGTTCAACTCTGCCGTCCCTCGAGGAAGTCTCTCAGAATGATAAACACGTGGAGGAGGTACAAGAGGCTCAAGGTAGCTCAAATCTATCAGATCAGACTCTGACCCACCATATGAATCATTGTCATTTATTTTACTACCCTTTTCCACGCTAGCAGTATCAAGGGAAGAATTCACCTGTTCTTGATCCTGGTGCCTCTCCTCACTCATTTTAGCCTTCTCTGGAGAAGGCTTTTCCTCCACTGCTTCATTTCTTACAGATCCTTCATTTAACGATCCTTCGTTTCTTAATCCGTGCTCAACCTCTTGCTTAACAGAGTTATCTCCATTGGGCATTGGCTTCTTTACTGGTGGCTGCTGATTTTGCATGTCGTGAAAACCCCCTGACTGACTTACAAGCCCATCATTGTTCTGTTGAACAGCAAGAGGTTTGTCAAATGAGGACCGAGAGACAGCCCCGTCATGCATCAGAGAATGGTTCTCATAAGCACCAGAAGAGTTTGGCGGGACCGACGATGGGTTTGATAACGATGATGATATGAAGGTCAAAGGTGGCAAATTGTTACTTATGTTCATGTTTGAAACCTGTCGACTGGGCTCATTAAGATTATTTGCTGAAGAACTCCGTTGACCCTGCAGACTTGACTCCCTTCTTGAACCCAAGTCCAAACCATTGACGGCTACTACAAACTGAACCTCTGAATCACCACTGGAGTTGGCCAAACTAAAATGAGCATCATCCAAGTCGCTCAAGGAGAATAAGAACATTCTAAGCTTCTTTGAGGCCTCACCGTGACCAAGAACTTTACACTCCTCCATCATATTCAGCAAATCCTCGTCACAAGAGACAGATACCAAAGCATCAAAATCCTCCCCGGGAAGCTGATACTTGATTGAAGACGTTTCGTTATATAGTGCTAGCATTTTCTGCCACAATTCTTGCCAAGATATGTCCTTTCTTATACGAATAATCCTTGTAACTCCTCCAACATATCTAAGTTTTCTGTCACTTGGACGAGGTAAAATTTTGCCACCAAAACTGCATAAAATCTTAATCCTTGTTGAAGAATTGTCACGATTACTATTGGTCCGGTGCACTGACGGCATAGATAAGAAATTATCTATCGAACCTCTTTGTACAATATCGAGCATGGAAACATTGGACCTACTTTCCAACCCAGGGTGACCAATGCCTACACTGCCTTTGAGTTCCATATAGCTAGTCGCAAGATTAGGATCCTCGGCAGAGTATGGAATGAACGACATCCTAGGATTAACCCGATCCCGCATAAATTCAAGAGCAAACTCTTCACCTGTCTGGATAGAAAAATTTACAGGCTTCATATCTGGAGGTCTTAAGGTGGAACTTAAGAAGGCCTGAGATGATGATGATGCTGACTCAATGTTCTGAGGCTGAATGGGATAGTAATATTGAGCATGGTGGTGGCCTCTTGAAGGTTCCATTATTCAAAACACTTATCTATAACTCTCTCAAAAGTAGTAGCAGTGATGAAAACTCTCAACTCCAGGATACCTTGAAAATTGTATGTAAGTCATACAGACAAATCTCACTCTCAAGCCTACAAAATAGCAAACAAAAAGCTTCATTCAAAGACAAACCATAGCGTTGCCTAGAGAGAGAGAGAGACAGAAGGGCCTCACCAACTTGAGGCGCGCTCGACAAACTTTAACAAGCTAACAAACTTTCCAAAATAAAATCATATGAAAAAAAATTCGGTAGCCTATGATTGCAATTAGCTCAACAATATATCACTAAGTTTGGAATATCTCGCTCTGGTATTTAGGGTTCTGCACTTAAGCCTTCTGAGAGAGCATTCATCTGCTAATATAAAGTTTATGGTTCAGACTAAACCATCCTCTTTCTTCTCAACATTTCTACTACCATATTACATAAAACTATTGAAACACGTAATCAGATTCTAAAGTTCATATAACATGCTTAACAACAACTCAGCTAGATAGATCATTATATGCATACCACTTGCTAGCCCTTCAAAACAACAACAGCAATGCCCAACCCCGCTGGGATATGCAAATTTGTCCATCAATATCGAATCTTTAAGTACGGATGTACAAATCATAACCAAATCCAAACTAAGACACAAAATTCAATGCAATAACTAAAAGACCGGAATTTACTGGTATATATTCAATTTCCCATTATTTACAAAATCAATTTATATATTACATTATATGCTGATACTAATATTTAACTGGCAATCCATCAAAAAATATCAGCATCTAAGAAAACATAGTTAATGGAAGTTTTTTTACACATTATGAGAAAGATGATTTTGTTTCTTTGCTAAGTTACGCACTCACATTAATGAAAGGAAAGTTCGTCCTTAAAGGAAGTTTGAGTGTCATGTCGGCTTCATTTTACACTTCATAATAGGGTTTTTATACCTGGTGGTCGCTTTCACTATGATTACATACCCGATAAAGAAATCTATTAATTGAAGCTAGATTTTAGGGAATCACTTTAATAATTCATCGACTGATCCTTCATTTCAAGGGGTGACTCATATATTTGTGCTTGATTTTTCCTAGACGAATGTCAATCGTTAGGCTTCTTTCTCGGCCCGGTACATTTCTCTATCGATTAATTTAATCTTTGTTAGTATGAATCAATAGGTTATTGATTTGTATCATAACAAAATAGGGTGTATTGCAATCTTTATCACTTTATCCACTTGACTCCACTAAATCCCTCATTGGAAAACCCAAAATTTTAAAACCCTAGATCATATTTGTATCACCCATGACATCATTTTTATCTTATGTTGCCACCTCATCTTTTAGGCTACATCAATAATACTTTCAGATTTCCGTTTCACTCATCAACCGGAAATGAGGTTATTCAATGTGCTATTGACTATTGCAAAGAAGTTCAGTCTGAAGAACAATTGTATCCAACATTTAAACCTACCTCATCTAGAACTCATGCTTTCTTCTGGAACTATAAAATTGTGGGCCTAATCTGTAAGAATCTGATATTCTATCCTTTTTAACTGAAATCCTATTGCATGAGATTTGTTGATTTGCCCTGTTGTAATTTTGTATTGCCATCTGATTAACTTAAGGCTTTGAGTTTTGGGGATGTATATGCTGCAATTTGACTTTGTGTTGTTCTATCTTTAGTAGACCAGAGAGGCTTAACTATAACATTGAGCTAAAAAGGAAATAGGCCAACTTAGTAAACTGAAATGTGCTCACAGCTCAAGTATTGAAGTACATAAAGTCATAAACTCATTACTCAATACAGTCATTTTTTACGATTTATGATCTTGTTGTTTTCAGCTTATTGCTTACCTAAACCCAAAAGCTCATAAGAAGAAACAATGAGCCTATTGCCTTTTTGAAGTTTCAATAAGCCGATTAGCTTACAAGATAAACTAATCCAAATACTTTCTAAATCAAAACATAGCTTTTATTAAAACTAGCTTTTATTATTATAGACAATGACCTGTTTTACTTAAACTTATTTAACCTGTTACGCACCTAGCTTAACCTGCTAATCCAAATGAAGGTTGCTTCGATAAGTTCAAGAAGCTATATATCGTCAAAGATTAGTCTTAATGTTTTTCTTTTTATTCACTCTATTTTACGGTTTTACTCAAATCAACAATAAGTCAATAACAACAACAATGTGTAATCCCAGCAGGTATGACGGGGGTAAGACGTAGACAGTAATACCTCTAGAGAGACTGCTATTACTAATTACAAAAACATACGCACAATACCAGTAAACTAATACTAAATTACTAACAATATATTTGGCTATATAAGTAACTTCTTCATCATCACAGTCAAAAACCATTTTTAGAACAACTTTAACAAAATAAGCAACTAACAACCCAGTATCTTACTTACTAAAAAGCTTACAACTTTGTACATATTATACATATATACAAGTGGGTTTAACTATATTTCATCAATAAAAGAAAACCCTTATCTTGAAAAAAAAAAAAAAAAACTATATCAAGAAAAGCAGTAGTAGATCAAAGTTTGATGAAATACCTTTTACAAAATATTATCAATCTTTTGGCTTGCAGTTTCTTGATTACTTCCAACTTTAATTAACCTCTTTTTTAGTTTGCCCAAATTTCTTGAATATCAACTGTGTGTGAATGTGTGTTGATAATTATCAATGTGAAGTCTATATACAATTTTTAACCAAAAAACGGAACAGAAATATAACCCTCAAAGAATGAAAGTATATACTTACCACCCCTGGACTTTATTTCTTGAATTTTTTTTTGAAACGGGAGTATTTCAAGGGTGTTTTGTCAAACAAGTTTTCAAAAAAAAAAAATACGAAACCAGTGAATCCGGTTTTTGAAATACCGGATTCAAATATTCTAGTCGAATCTGGTATTTGAAATACCGGTTTCAAAAAGAATATATGAATCCGGTATTTCAAATACCGGATTCGACTTTGATGTGACACAATCTGACATTGCATGTTGACCTGAACAGTGGATGTCTTCACGTACTTCGAAACCGGTATTTGAAAAACCGGTTTCGACCTAACCCTAACACGTGTCTTAGCCAGGTGATACCCTAATTGATGTGATGTGACGGTGGTTCAGAGGTGCAGGAAAGGTGGCAGTAGAGGGCAGTAAAGTGACAGTGACGTGACTATGAATCCGGTATTTCAAAAACCGGATTCAAGTCGAGACAAAAAACCCCATGCAACGTAACAGACTTTCTACTGTATATATACATGCATATTTACTCATAGATGGTCACGCAAAAACATATATTTCTCATATAAGCAACCAGCAATTTATCAAAGAAACATTTTCACAATCAAAAATGGCATTTATTAATGTTAGTTGTGTTCCTAGAAACCCAGAGTTGTTGTGGCTACAAGCTGCAGATGAACATCGGTCATACAACATCTCCCATGACCGTGCCCTGACAGAAGAGCCACGTTGCAGAAGAGGTGATGGAGGGCTTAACAGACAACTGCAAGATGGTGTGCCCAACGAGGTTGTATACTATATCAAGAGTGCTGGGTTTTACGAACTCTTCCAGGCATATACATGCCAACTTGATCATTCTTTGATCATCGCGTTGACTGAGCGATGGCGTCCGGAAACCAACACGTTTCACCTTCCTGTCGGTGAAGCGACTGTCACCTTGCAAGATGTGCAGGTGATATGGGGTTTACCCATACAGGGACCACCGGTGTGTGGTCAGTGGGTTACAGAGACCCGAAATGTTGAATATTGGAAGAATTTGTGTCAGGAGTATCTGGGTATTTACCCGGAAAATGACGACTTGCGCAAAGGTCGGATGAAATTTAATCGGTTGGCAGGTACGATTACTTTTGAACATTGGAACCCGAATGATGAGGAGCGTTGCAAACAAGTGGCTAAACAGGTTATTCTAGCTCTTATTGGTTCGCAGCTTTTTCCTGATTCTAACAGCTATGATGTTAGTCTTAACTATTTGTCGTTTCTGGGAGACCTGAGCATAGCGGATCGAAGGAGCTGGGGTTCAGCAACCCTTTGTTGTTTGTATAGGAATTTGTCTAAAGGGACTTGGCCTACTAGACAGGGCATTGATGGACCGTTGTTGTTGTTGCAGTATTGGGCCTGGGAAAGATTCCCACGCATTGCCCCACGAGTCACGCCATACAAACCGGATGACGGAGAAGAAGAAGAAGTGTATGATTACAGAAGTTGTTTAGCAAACAAGTGGTGTGGAGACCACTCAAATCGTGATACACCGGTACACTGTATAATTTCGTTTCGTTCTTTTTACAATGTGCTCACGCCTGACCAGGTAATAATTAATATGTTTTAATACGTTTTAAGTTATATGTACTTATTAATTTCTAAGTTATAATATGTTAATATCTTTTAAGTTATAAAAATTAATACGTTTTAATATCTTTTAATACTTTTTAATTAATGCAGTTCGAATGGACTCCGTATACCAACTTCATCAACATACTCCCCGCGAGTTGTAAGACTGGTCGAAGCATATGGAGATACATGGGTCCCTTGATTTGTTGGGAGGAAGTGGAGGTTCATCTAGCAGATAGAGTTGCTAGACATCTCGTTCCGGTAACGTCTGGTGCGTCTCCTACCCCTATGCGTGACCAGTTTTGCCGAGTCTCCCTGTATCTGCCAATCTACCTGCACCCAGTAATGCACGTCTCGGAGGGGAGCAAGTGTAGCATTATACTGACTTATCCACGTCCTAGTTGTGTACCTCTTGCTAGGAAGATTAGCAGCTCTCTCTTCTCTATATCCGCAAACAGCAATGGCATGAGAACATGGAAACCTTTGATGCTGCCAAGCTCCACAAGAGCATTTTTTCCTATTCGCCGCCATGACAACGTTGCATGTGTTCTCGCCTTGTGCATTTCTTTGGTTTGTTATGACCGTGTAATCTCCCGATCGCTCAGAAAAAACTTCCACCCTATGGCCTGTTGAGGCTCTTTCACGCATCTGATAAACCTGCTACATTTTGGGAGTTAGTGGTGGGTTCCAACTGTTAGCCCTCCGGTATTGGTTGACAAAATGGTCTCTTGTCCAGGTAAATGTGTCTCAATTAAAGCTCTAATGGGTAGCATTCGAGCCTTACCAAGGATTTTGTTTTGGCACTCGGCAATGTTTGTCGTTAAGTTACCCCAACGGCGAAGCCCCGAGTCGTGCCTTAGAGTCCACTTATCTAGACCAATATTTCTCGGATACGGCCAAACATCATCATCTTCACCCTTGATTTCCCTCACCGCCCAAGTATACTTGGATGATTGGGAAGTGAAACCGATAACCCAAGCAAGATTTTTGATTCTCCTGTTCTTGAAGTGCGAGTTCACATTGCTACAAACGTGCCTCAAACAATACCGATGATGCCAACCCTGAATTTGGTTCACTGCATTAAGAATGCCTTGGTGACGGTCTGAAATGATACACAAATCACCCTGCCGCTGCGATCCGACATGCTCTTCAAAGAGATTTAGAAACCATGCCCAACTTTCATTAGACTCTTCATCAACCAAGGCAAAAGCGACCGGCAATAGTTGTCCATTGGCGTTCTTCATCAATACAGTTAGCAACTTACCCTTGTAGCTGCCTTTCAAATGAGTGTCATCGACAAAGATCACTGGAATACAACGTTGGAATGCCCTAGTCGCCGGTCTAAAAGCCCAGAATACAAACTTGAATTCTTGTATGTGGCTTGAACTAGTTGGCGAATGGAGCCATTCAACAACAGTGTCAGGGTTAGAAAGTTGTAATTCGACAACATACCTGGGCAATGCATCAAAGTTACTCGGCCAAGTTCCATACAACCTTTCAATTGTTATCCTTCTTGCATTCCATGCCTTGGCGTAGCTCACATCCACATTGAAAGTTGCTTTTACTTGCGCCTGGATCTGTCTGACTTTATAAGTTAACTCTTCCCGCACGTTAGGCAAAATTTCAGAAGCAATCATACTTGCTGTCATACATCGGTTGTTGTTAGATATCACTTCTCCATAGCAATTGTGACTCTCCACCCACTTTGTGATCTGAAACATGCCTAACTTGTTTCTGCTTGTTCCAACTACAACCCACCTACACGGGACCCGGTCCGGAACACCACGATAATTCTTCCCCCTTGTCATGCACTGTGCTTTCCAAAACGTTGGCCTTGTATCCATAACAATAAGTTATCTGTTTTCTCTTATGTTCCAAAGCCTAACAGCGTGTACAAGTTCTGCCTTACTTTGAAAAAACATTCCTTTTTCTATCACATTTCTTTCTCTCGACCAAAAGACCACATCTTCTTGAACTTCATTGAATGACATTAGAGCATCTTCATTATCATCGACGAGATTAAGAAGTTCTTGATGCTCCAAAGGACCTTGTGCATGGGCCCCTTCTTCTTCTTCGTCTCCAGATACATCCCCATCAACGCTATAGTCGTCAATGGTATCATCACTTGTATAAGGTGCCTCGTCACTTGAGCCAACACCCATTGGATCAATTTCATCATCATCTTGAACATCTTCATCGTCTTCATTGTTGTTGTCTTCATCATCGTCATTGTCTTCATCATCATCATTGTCTTTATCACCTTCGTTCTCTTCATCTTCTGGTTCGTTACTTCCTTGGAAATAACATTGGCTTTGAGTCAAGCTTAACAACTGATTTGTAAAAGTAGGCTCGAACTTCACTTCAAATTGCGCTTCACCGAGATGATAAATCATTGCCAAAGTATTATCATCCGTAATTAAGTTCCTAAAAGGAACACCCTTAAATTCATACCACAAATATAGTTGCAGTTTGAACTGTTGTTTTGAAACACCAAAACAACTGTAAGTCATATCACAGATTTGTGAATAAGTCATCATGTGGAAAATGGGAAAACTTCTTCTTTTCGATGGATCTGTATTTTGAAGGATCCCATTTATGAATGATACATGATCATCCCATATTAACTGAACTACAATGGGTTTGAATGATGAAGAAGAAGCCATTTTTTTTTAAAGTGTTTGAAATGTTATCTAAAAATGTTTGTTGAGTACTGATAATGTTTAATGATGAAGAAGAAGCCATCACATACTATATATATACAACAAAAATTTAATTAGGTTTACATTTCAAATTAGGGTTTCACCAGGCTTCGACACGTGTTAGGGTTACAACGAAACCGGTTTTTCAAATACCCGGTTTCGAAGTACATGCAGTCAACCAATCAACAGTGGAACTGTACCAGTCAACAGTCAACCTGCGATGTCACATCACCTGGAAACCGGTATTTGAAATACCGGATTCAAACTAGGTTTTTTGAAACCGGTATTTCAAATACCGGACTCGAGTGGGATTTTTGAATCCGGTATTTCAAAAACCGGATTCACTGGTTTCATATTTTTTTTTTTTTCGAAAACTTGTTTGACAAAACATCCTTGAAATATGCCCGTTTCAAAAAAAATTTCTTATTTCTTAGCATCGTGGTTAACTGGTTATATGACTTATATCTAGGGATGGATATAAGACTGTGTCATTTTATACCAGTACTAGTGCTTAGACCCCGTGCGATGCACGGACAACCCTAAATAATCTTTCTTAAATTTTATTTTAAGATTGTATCAATGAATAAATATAACTGAGTTAGATATAATAAAAATATTCTTATGAGTTGATTAATTTAAAGAAGAAGAATGCTAGATATACCTTGGGATTTATTAATGATACACGAGGGCTTAAAACGCGTACATTACACGCCGGAGAGAAATTATAAAATTGATTGCCCATAGTAGGCGCATATAAGAAGGATTATGTTGGTTACCTGAATGTGATAGGTATTATGAATTTTCCCCCACTTTGATATATAGACCCACGTGGATGCGCTATAACCTTAAATAATTTCTTTAACACCAGCTCAAGCATGCATGTAGTGAAGTAAATGTACTCCTATTACAACTAATGATCATTTTAAAAAAAAATTAATGACTTAAAATGCATAGAAAAGTCTTATTTAGCACTAAAATAAACCAAATATACCTCATAATTTTTATCACAAATTTGATAGGCTGTTCTTTGTATAAGATTTGAAATTTGTTGATCATTCATTTTAACTCCAATAGCACCAGTGGCATCTACAATCCTAACTTGCACATTAAACCTACAAAAAAAAACAAAAAAAAACAGAGATACAATTTTACCACACAACTTAATGATTATAGAGTTTTAATATGAAATATAAATATATACCTAGGATTGATGAGAACTCCTTCCTTGTTACATGAACAACAAATCCACATTTTGTTGTCTCTTAAAGCATCAATAATGTCGACTGCATCCATGTAGAGATCGGTCAACTTAACTTCTTGAGAACAGTTCACACATTCCATTGAATACCATAACTGGTCGGTTGGAATAAAACCGATTGTTGCAACAACAACAACCACTTTATCAAACTGTCAAATGAAAATGTTTATACATTAGAATGTTAAAAAGCTAGTTATAAATTCGAAATAAAGTTATGTTAAAAAGTAATCTAATCAAAAAAGAAAAATTCACAAACAATGAATACTTACATGTTCGTCCATCAGGATCATCTCAATACTACCTTTGTTATTAAAATCTCCATATCGAGGTTGCTTCCATAGCCGCAAAATTCTAACCGTTATCGTACATGGCTTATTATTTGGACGCAAATTTCTAATTGAAACATGGTTTAGTGAAGCCATGCTAAAATTAATCTGTTATGTGTTTACGTTTTGAAATGCCTTAAAACTGAATGGAAGTAGCCTTATATAGACATAGACATGCAAGGAAGTAACCACCACAAGCAATACACGAACGGTTACACATTCAAATTTTCGAAAATGTGAACTTCTTGAAAGCATAACTAATCCGTTTTCAAAAATTTGAACTTCTTATAAAAGTAACTAATCCGTAGACCTTCCAAGGAGCAATATTGTAATGATTTTTGGGCTTTCTTGCATTTTTAAGCATGCCACATAGGCAATAACTAACAAATTTTGAAATGAGATTTATATAATGTAGGGATTAGTAAATAAAAAAATTATTAAAAGATCAATAGTGGCTCAAGGGTAACACAAGTGAAGTAAAGACTTTAGACCTCTAAGTTTTTAAAGCCCCAAATTTGTATGTTTACAAATACGATTATGTGTTTTTCTCTTTGAGCCTATCAAAAAATTGATTACAAAATTTTTATACAATATATATCTACGTTAGGGATGTGCACGGGTCGAAACCCGGCCCGACCCGGCTCGACCCGCGAGAGCATGAAAACCCGAGCCGTGAAGGTTCGGGGCGGGTCATGAGTTTCCTTCACAATTTTTTCTTTTTTTGCCTTCACCCGCCCCGACCCGTTCAACCCGTGACCGCGAATGCACTAAAAACATGACTCGTGACCTGACCGCGGGTTTCGGGTGGGTCAGTTCTACCACTTATTTATTTCTCTCTCATCCATAAATCATTTTATTCCTCTAATTCATTCAAAAAATTTTATCTCAAAAATCGTATATCGATAAATTATAAAAAAAATTGTATTGGTGTTCTTAAAATTTCATGTTCTTTCATTAGAGATGTCATTTGATATACTTTCGACGAATTTTTAAATCCGAGAGCGGAACCCGTACGGCTAAGGCATTTGACTATCAAACTCTATGACTTGACCTATCACCCCAACCATCTCACCGTCGCAACGCGCGGGCACTATCTCTCGTAAATGATATACATGATTAAGTATAGGAAAATAACAAATTTATATTCTATCATATTTTCGCTTTCTGATTTAAACTATAAAGTTTAAAGGTCAATTAAATGATGAATTTTATATTACATATGTATTTTTTTATTTTGTCTCATATTGATTGCCATAGTTAAATAGTTATAATTAAATCACTAAAAGGTTTTATTGTTATCTTAATCAAGTCATTTTTATGAAATTCACTGATTTTTCGATTGTGAAGAAAAGGTCTCCATTTGAAATTTTTCTTTAGGCCCCCAAACGGCTTGAACCATCTCTGTAAAAGATGATATCTACATCAGACTTATATGAACTGGTACATGGTATTTCTTGATATCTTTGATATTTATTCTGTACAGATTGAGATACTGATATCATAAACTACCAAAAGTGGATACAGTCCCAATCCCACATAATATTTTTATTGATACCGAGACATCATAGATGAGAATTGGGAAGAATTGTTTATCCCTAGTTATATCAATGGGGACAAGTAAACATATAAAAAATGGTCATTTTTCATTCAAACTATTTAAGTAGTTAATGTATATGGTCTTTTCAAGTTATTTTTACGTTCTGTTTTGAAGCTTTTCTTTAACCATCTTCAATATAATTACTTAATAATAATCATATTTAAAATATTTTATAAAAATTATCAAAACATCAGAAAAAAATCAAAATTTTAGTATATATCATAGTTTCTTGATGCAAACAACAAAACTGTGATATGGGCATTTATTTTCTCCTATTAAAATTACAATGTAAATGATTACATGACAAAAATCATATTTATATCACTAACTTGGATTGTCAACAAAAGGTATATAACTTCATAATCGTAATTTTTGATGTTATAAGAGTTTTTACTAGTTACTTTTAAGATAATATATATATGTTCTTCGTTAAAAAAGTTAAGGTTTTTGCCAAGTGTTATCAATAACATGTATAAAAAAATGATATCTTACAAATAGAAAGTAGACAAAAAACTACAACTTCACAGTTCACACATTAAAGACCATCCATGGGGGAAAATGTCTAAAATGCCCTTAATGATATATTAAACTATTAGTCCTTTATCTTTTTGAATATCTTAATTAACTTTTTACATCAATTACTTTTACATCATTTATTTATACCACTCGACGTCGTCTCTACCACCAACAGTCGTCCCCCACCAACATAGTCGCCGCCACGAATACCGCCGTATAGCGCAGGTACCGTGCTAGTAACACTAATGTGTATATATGTATCACTTTTTTAAACTATTATTTCAAACACTTTCAATGAGACTTTGGATTACTAATCGTTGCAACAAAACTGAAAACTTCATGGATGTATTCTGCCTTAAAACGGAAATTTATATTATATATCTTGTGTATCCTTAAACATTTAATTTAAAAATATTTAAAAATTAGTCAAATGCTACTCCCTCCATCCCATTTGATATGTCATACTTTGAATATTTAAAGTTTTTATATTTAAACTTTGACTTCAAATATATTTTTTTGTGTTATATAACACTTGGTAAAAGTTATACCATTAAAAAACACGTAAATACAATCAATTCATATAACTTTCATAAAATATTATTTAATACAAATAAAATTATTTAAGGTCAAAGTTATAAATGTTAAACTTTGAAAATTTAAAACTATGATATTTCTAATGGGACGGAAGGAATAATATAAAAATTCCCATAAATTATCACGAACCAGGGGACCATGGCCTTCGAATATGATTCTCAAAGAAATGATTGGTGAGAAGTATATATCGTTACTTCTTTTTAGCTTAATTAAAGTTTGGTTTGTTATTTTATTATATATACTTATACTTATACCCTTTTAGCGACTCCTTGCATGCACCTATAGAGTTACAACTAACATAAAAGGGAATTGATATTCGTACCAATGTTTTTAATTATTTCATCACATCTGTGCAGTGAATACCTGTACAGTATGTTGTAACACTTGTATATTGTGGTAAATATATTAAAAACTTTGGTACGATTATCAGCTCCCAACATAAAAACCTAATCTTTTCCCCACTAGTATCCAAGGGAGCGATCAACAAAGCATTCAATTTAGCAGTTAAGTTATTTGGCTTAGTCGCTTCTTCTTTTCTCCACTAGTATCCAAGGGAGCGATCAACAAAGCATTCAATTTAGCAGTTAAGTTATTTGGCATTTTGGCTTAGTCTTCAATCAAACCCAACTTACTATATTAGCCCATTTGTTTACCTTTTACATAAGGCAATTTGGCCATTTGGATTAATGTTATTTGGCTTAGGTAGTGTTTGGTAGAAACTTAATTAAAAGGTCACTACTTAATCTTAATTGGCTTAATCTATTAAGTCAATCAAATATGTTTGTTTCTTGACTTAATAAACAAGAAAACATCTATATTGACATAATCAATACAAACAGTATGTATTCATTCAGTCACTTTCTCCATTCAGACACTTGGTGGATAAATAAATAAATAAGCCCTTAGCTTTTTAAAAACAGTATCTTTATTTTTCGGTAAAGTTAAAGATCATCTACATCTTCCTTCTCATACCCTGCAAAGGATAGAGTATTGTTATTGTTGTTGTTGTTGGGCTTAGCCTTCAATCAAGCCCAAACTACTACGTTAGCCCATTGTTTACCTTATACATATGTTACCTTACGAAGTTTGTATACCGAGGAAACCATACTCTACATG